>NC_065448.1:108944087-109549712 GCF_917563875.1 Diabrotica virgifera virgifera | reverse complement strand
AATATACATAATAACAAAACTTGCTGGAACAACTTGGGGCGCTTCTGCAGATACATTTCGCACCTCTGCCTGTTCTAGATTTGGTTTGTTAGAGGCAGAATATTGTGTACCAGTATGGCTATATAGTGCACATACAAACAAAATCGATGTCCATATTCAAACCATGAGAATAATTCCTGGAACAATAAAATAAACCCCAGTGAAATGGCTCCCTACTTTGAGCAATAATAGCTCCCCCAGATCTACGCTGTACAATAGCATTTGTGAGAGAGTACCAGAAAATTGTAGCCAATGTACAATTACCAATCTATCAAGATACATCAGACATCTCAAAAGAGCACCAGCGACTGAGATCTAGAAATCCTGCCCGATCTGCCTGCGATCCTGTAAGATCTGCCCGAAAGACTGGTGATTCCTATGATATACATAGACAATGGTCAAAAAAATGGATGCCAACAATAGAATCAGATTATATTCAGATATCCACCCCAACTCAAGATTTCATCGGTTCAAATTTGCCCCGGTCCCTCTGGGCGAGGTTTAATCTCATATGTACCGGACATGGTAAATATGCTGATTCGCTATTCAAGTGGGGTCGTGCGGAAAGTCCACAGTGCGATTGCGGATTATCTATTTAGACAGACCATTGTGTTTCAGACTGCCCAAATCGTGCCTACCGTGGAAACCTCCAAGACTTTGTGGAATGTTCCCCAGAAGCAATTGAATTGCTATGTAAATTAGACATTAATATTTAGTTTCACTTATTCTATTTTAGTGTTTGCATAATATATTATATTTTTGTTGTATTAGCTGGTGAACAGTGGAATTCGTGGCAGATAAAATGGCTATTAATCCAGAAGAAAATGGGTACATTTTTTAATTATGAAACTTTGAAAAGCCTATGATAGCGTTCCATCATAAACTATTAGCCCAGTAAATGACCGTTTTGAAGTGTAATTTTCAGGGTCAACTCCGAATTGCATGAAAATTTGGATTTAAGTTTTACGTACCCTCCACTTCATAGTTGAACTTATGCCGTTGGTTGCTTTTACTTGGGGGGTGACAGTCACCCTTTCTCGGGGGTGAAAAAACGCGCATTTAAAATACATCCGGAAATGGATAAATTGATAAATTCTAAGCAACTTTTGTTATATAGCAAATATACAGCACATTATACATTATACAGTGCTAGTCAAAAGTCCGTAGCCCCCCTCGTATCTTTTGACCGGTTATACTTATAATAGTGAAATTTGGAGGAAGGAAATGAACGGACGTAGGCTTCTTAACTAGTGATGACAGGTGACGTAAAAGTGACAGATGACTTTACAGCGCCACTGTGACAGATAATTTTAAATGGTACCCTATGGTAAGCGACACCTCGTTTGATAGGTATTGAAAATACCTATTCAGCTATACTAATTTTGTTTAAGTTTAAGCTCATTTGGATGAATAAATGAAGTAATATAAACTTGTAGTTTCGCATTTAATTAATAAAAATTCAAACCTCCGCCTATGGTTACTTGTCAAAAAGGTTGACGTTGACGTAAAAACTACTAGAGAGCTGAAAAATGTCAACTTTTTTGACAAAATAACCATGGGCGGACATTTCAATTTTTAAGAATTAAATGCGAAACTACAAAGTTATATTTATTTCATTTATTCACCAAAATCAAAATCAACTTAAACCCAAAAAAATTAGTATGACTGAAGAGATATTTTCAATACCTTTCAAATGAGGTGTCACTTGCCATAAGGTCCCATTTAAAATTATCTGTCACAGTGGCGCTGTAAAGTCATCTGTCACTATTACGTCACCTGTCATGACTAGTTAAGAAGCGTACGTCCCTTTATTTCCTCATTCCAAATTTCACTATTATATGTATAACCGATCAAAAGATACGAGGGGGGGTACGGACTTTTGACTAGCACTGTATATGTATATAGCATACATAGCACATTTTCGCAAATAACTCAAAAAGTAAATATTTAAAAAAATATATTCTTAGCAAAAATGTAGCTTATAAAAAAATAAAAAAATCGTGTCTTAATGAGGTATATAAACCCAGTAAAAGCAAAGTTGTAGCTCATGAAAAATACGTTCTTATTCGTCAAATTCAAAATCGAATGTTTCAAGGTGAAATAAACAACAAATTAAACAATTTTCGGGAAAACATTAAAATTTTTTAAAGTGTTTTTTTTATTTTCATTTTTTATAAAAGTTTCTAGCAACAAAACTAAACGAGTTACGCTCAAAATAAAGTCGGCTCCTTTTTTTGGTAAAAAAACGTGAAAATCTCCCCCTACTTAGCATCTAAAATAAAATTAATCGTTACTGCTTTACCAGTTAAATATGTATGTGTATTGTTTACGCGATCTGTAAGTTTGACCGGTTCGAAGTACTTATTTATGAAAAAAATTGGTTTTATACTAAAAAAAACTTTTTTCTAAAAGTTTTGGAAAAATGCTCTTTTTCAAAATAACTTAAGAAATGCTAGTGATAAGAGAAATCTCAAAGAGTAAAAAAACGTAGGTTTTGCTTGTATAAATAAATATGATAGTTTTGTATTGTTTTTCTGTAAGACAATAAGACAAAAATTGGTTAAGATATGGCTGTTCAAAGTTTGCATACACTCGTGATTAGTGACTCGTTCAAGCTCTTTCAACTATAACCCTTTCAAAAATAAGCACATTCAACCGTTGAAACTTACGGATCGTATAAGAAATACATAAGTAAAGTAAATTGTTTGTAAAGCGGTAACGATTAATTTCATTTGGAGTGCTCAAATCATTAGGGGGAAATTTTCACGATTTTTTTTAACAAAAAAGGTGCCAACTTTAGGCCAACAGGTAGTTTAGTTTTGTTGCTAAAAACTTTTATAAAGAATAAAAATAAAGCTTTTTTAAACATTTAATAAGTTTCTCCCGAAAATTGCTTAATTTTTTGTTTATTTCACGTTGAAACTTTCGATTTGAAATTTGACTAATAAGAACGTATTTTTCATTTGCTACGACTTTGCTTTTACTGGGTTTATAGACTTCATTATGCACGATTTTTTTTTGTTTTTTATAAGCTACATTCTTGTTAAGAATATTTTTTTTGGAAAACTTTTTGAGTTATTTGCGAAAATCCGCCTGACAACTTGGATTTTTTTGTCGAAAATACACATTTTCAATCGCAAATAACGCGAAAAGTATTGACTTATTTAAAAAACTCTGTAGATCAAAAGTTGCTTAGAATTAGTCAACTGATCCATTTCCGGACGCGCATTATTTTAAACGCTCGTTTTTTCTAAATAAGTTTTTTAGTACCTATAAATATCCAGGTCTGCTGTTTTCTGGCTGATATGAATTTAATGGATTAATTTGTTTACCATTAACATTGTCAATATTATTAATACTACTACTCGGGGGCGGTTCGTCCCCGCTAGACGATACCATAGACGAGTTTTCACGTAACGTTCAACTTCAACACTTTCAAAATAAAAAGGATATAAGGAAAAAATTATCAACACTAAACAAACTAAACTAGTAAAAAAACTGTACAGTATATACTTACCAAATAAACCGCCACAAATTAATATTTTTGGAGAGACTCCAAAAATTTAAACTAACTTTGACAGTTGTAAACGATTTTCCTGGAGTTAATCCGGCATGGGATTATCCAATTGTGCCCACTGTGTAGGTATACGTGTAGCCTTTCATAGAAAATATTGGCTATAGTCCATTGAAATGTTACTTTTAGGGTTGCATTTCTTAGAGGAGTCAATTTTATTTTTTTAATGTGTAGGGGGGTTCAGTAGAAGCTTAAGTTCAAGTTTTTGGGGTCGCCGCGCTTGTCCCCCGGCCGTCATCTTGGAAAAAGGGGTGCAAAGGGCTTTCGCGCTGTATCTCCTAAACTAGCAACCATACAGAAATTTTAATTACATATAAAATGTAGCAAATTAAATTTTCTACAATTTTATATCTATTACTTTTTATCGTCAAGTGACCAACAAAAAAATTATAAACAAGAATAAGAAAAAATTTTGTAAGAAGTTTCCTTTTGGAGGTTATAACTTTTTTTCCGTTCATTTTACAATAAAATAACATCATAGCGATTTTATAGAGGATTTTTCATCGAACAATTTCCACTATCCAAGTTGTTTAATTTCTGTTACTTATCTAGGTTTTACAGCGCTCCAAACTTGACCAGATTCTCGAATTCTCGTAGGAATACAATAAAAACAAAACCTTGGGCTTACTTTTCTATCTATATATTTATTTATTATGATTTTAACATTCCTATGCTATTATTAAGCTATTTTTTACCCTTTTCCCGGCCACCTATGAGGTAGAGTCTGGAGGCGCGTTTTTTGTGTGGTATCCCCAATAGGCCTAATCCACGGACAATTTCTAGACAAAATAATATTATTTATTATTATATGTTGAAAAAGATATCATAGTTATTATTTTTTCATTTCTTTCGATGGTCCAGGCTGCGAGTCAAGATCTGAATCAGTATCCGAAGTGAATTGCAACTTTCATCACCACAATAGAGGCACCCTGTTGAATATTTTTGAGATCTGCTTTTCGGCAACCACATGCACTTCCAGTTTCCATTGCATCGGCTAAAGATGAATTTCATAAGCTTGGGGGTACTGGAGGCTTGGAAGTTTGGATTGGTATCCAAAATTTTCCATGCTTTTTCCAGTCCCATTTTTCTGGATCACAATGTTTACCGAGCCATGACTGAATCTTGTGATACACTCGGAGTCTGTGGAAACGGGCTGTCTCTTGTGTTGGACGAAGTGAGAAGAGATTAAATGCATTTTTTGTCACTGTTTTAGCGAATCGTTTGTATCTCAGGGTTTCCAGAGAATCGTCTTTATTTCCGCCATATAAAGAGACGAAAAACGTTCGCCGACAACAGTGAGTAAAGATCTCTCGACTTTCCCACTGACAAATAATTTTCCCTAGAGGTTTGTTACAAATAAAATAACCACCACTCATGATGCGCTCTTAAAAAAGATACAAAATGCTTATCTAATCACAAAAATATAAATTTTACCCACAAAACTCTCAATAGTATTATCTATAAAACTTAAAATACTTCTCACAATTTTTAATACGACTGCACGTGGCCAAATAGGTAGGACAACTGTAAGAATAAATTAAGTAGAGGGAGACTGACTGCTGTGCCACCTAGGATAAATTATAATAGTAAAAGTAATAGCAGGCAGATATTCAGTCTGGTACGAAAGAAAAATGACGTAACTTCAAATTTTGTCAATTCCTGTTATTGCGCAATTACCTTCTAAAATACTATGTAAAGATGATACAAAAATAGCGAACTGTAAAAATGTGCTGAGCCACTATAGGGTAGTTGCGTCGTTACTAAAATACGCGCTATGTTAGACCTTGTTTCAGATGCATAAAATACGCAACTGTAGATAGGGTTGAAAATGGTGCGATTAAATTAAGATAATGAATCTACAAGAGAGGCGTAAAGACAGATCCTACGAACTACCGAGGAATTACACTACTCAATTCTACATCAAAACTATTGACAAAAATTCTATCCCAAAAAATATATAAGAAAGCCGGTGTATCGGAAGAACAACAGGGTTTTCGCCCAAACAGATCTACAATAGACGCTATTTTCATAATGCGACAATTAGTTGAGAAATCAATAGAATTCGACAAGCCCATGTTCACATGCTTTGTAGATCTGAAACAAGCATTCGACAGAGTACGATTAAAGGACGTGCTCACTATCCTTGAAAAGAAAAACATAGGTCAGAGGTATAGACACATAATCAAAGAGCTCAATAGATCCAACAAAACACGAATTAAAACCACACACGGGATCACGGAAGAAATCAAAATCAATGCAGGCATTAGACAAGGGGACAGCCTCAGTCCATGCCTATTTAATTTAATAATGGATGAAGTTATAGGTAGTGTTAACATAATATATCAGGGATACAAAATGGGTAACCGAACCATGAGAATACTTTGCTACGCAGATGATGCAATCTTAATAGCCGAAAACGAAGATGACTTACAACGCCTACTACAAAAATTCAAAATAACCGCCGAAAAGTATAACCTGACACTATCCAAAGAGAAAACCCAATCGATGGTAATATCCAGGAACCCAATTAGATGTAAGTTAGTAGTGGACGACCATATAATCGAACAGGTAATGGATTGCAGATACTTAGGTGTGGAAATATCTAGCGACAGGCATCTGTGGTAAGAATCAAAACAGCAGGCAATGAAAGCAGCGAGAATATCTGGTTTCCTGAGGGATATAATCTGGCGGAATAAATATATGAGCACCGAAAGCAAAGTCCGCATTTATAAGACATGTGTTAGACCCGTACTGACATACGCAGCTGAGACAAGGGCCGAGACAACAAAGACCAAACAGATAATGAGAACAACAGAGATGAAAACCCTAAGATCCATAAGAGGTATCACACTCAGAGATAGAGTACGAAACGAAGACACATTGAGAGAGCTAGGCGTTCAGGACGTAGTGAGATGGACAAGAGCGCGACGACGCATGTGGAGGGACCACGTAGATCGGATGGACCCTGAACGTATGGCGCATTGGGCGAAAACACAGAAGCCCAACACCAAGCGACCCATAGGAAGACCCAAAAAACGATGGTACGAGAGTTGGAGCTCCGGATCGCAGCAAAGACTGTAACAGAAGAAACAGGACATAGTCCTATTACAAGAAGAAGAAGAAGAAGAAGAAACCAATATCGATGAAAATAAAAGCCATCGTTGTCAAAAAACAAATGCCATACCGATGCTCCTAGACGATTACTCTTTATTTAATCCCTATTTTCAATATTTAAAAATCGTTTTTTGCTCTTCTGAAGAATTTTGCATTTTGCGATTGCGTCATTCTTCTTCTGGACCGGCGAATTTGTCATAAAACAACTTTTTTGGGCCTTTTCTATGTATGCTTGGGATTCTAAGTTTTATAGTGGGGAGAAAGGTCAAAAATAGACAAAGGAATGTTAAAATCATAATAAATTGTATGAATAAAAAAATATTAAGATAGAAAAGTAAGCCTAACGTTTTGTTTTTATTGTATCCCTATTAGCATTCGAGAATTTGGTCAAGTTTGAAGCGCTGTAAAACCTAGATAAATAAATATAATTAAACACCTTTATAGTGGAAATTGTTCGCTGAAAAACTCTCTATAAAATTGCTATAATGTTATTTTATTGTAAAAAGTTATAACCTCCAAAAGGAAACTTGTTAAAACATTTTTACTTATTTTTGTTTATATCTTTTTTGTTGGTCACTTGACGATAAAAAGTAATAAAAACAAAATTGTAGAAAATTAAATTTGCTACATTTTATGTTTTACTAAATTTTCCGTAGGGTTGGTAGTTTACGAGATATAGCGCGAAACCCCTTTGCACCCCTTTTCCAAGATGGCGGCCGGGGGACAAGGGTGGCGACCCCAAAAACTTGAACTTAAGCTTCTACTGATCCCCTACACATTAAAAAAATAAAATTGACTCCTCTAACAAATGCAAGGCTAAAAAATGTAATATTTCAATGGACTACTATAGTTAATTTTTTAACCAAGAGGAGTAAACTAAAAAGACAGATTCACACCCAAGAAAGTTACTAGAAAAGTTACCAAATTCATCTTCTTTTTTTGTTGATCATATCACCTTTCGATGATAATCCATACATATTATATTATACTAACACATCGCTAAAGAGTTCTAAAAACACCTGTTTTTATATAAAAGTTGACTAAAAATCTAAAAATTAAAGGAATAATGCAGA
The DNA here is from genome assembly GCF_917563875.1 of Diabrotica virgifera virgifera. Lineage (NCBI taxonomy): Eukaryota > Metazoa > Arthropoda > Insecta > Coleoptera > Chrysomelidae > Diabrotica > Diabrotica virgifera. The sequence goes on along the minus strand of NC_065448.1, from coordinate 109,541,912 downwards.
AAACACAAAAAATCGTCGATATACTTAATTAACCTATAAAATGACATAACTGCCAAAATTTCATAAATGTCATTAGTGTCAAAATTTAATAAAAGTGGAGTAAACTTGCCTGCTGTTGGACCAATTAGAAGCAAGCATTACAGCGCGGTAAATTTGAATCACTCCTCTTGGTTAAAAAACAAACAATAGTATTTTATAAACTGTTGTTAACAGGGTTATACCTCTATAGTTGCCATACTGGTGCTGGTCGTCTTTTTTTATGTAACGGTTAGATACAATGAGTTTTTAGCCGTTTATAATTTGAGAAAATCAAGATTAATAAAAGACGAATGAAGCATAGTACATACGAATACTAACTCAGTATATACTATAGAGAATAGATCATACTATGAAATCTAAAAGTTTTGACGGTAACAGAGGAAAAATATTATTGTTTAAACTGGAAATTGCTTGGCCCAACTATTACAAATATTTATTTGTTTTCTTCTTCTTCTAAAAGTGCCTATTTTCTGGAGATGTTGGCGACCACATTGACCCATCTTATTCTATTTACGGCAGCTCGAAATAGATCAGTTGACGTTAGACCAGTCCACTTCCTAAGATTGGCCAGCCAGGATATACGTCTACGTCCAGGGCCTCTCCTGCCCTCAATCTTGCCTTGTAGAATCAACTGCAGCAGTCGGTATTTTTCATTACGCATAATGTGGCCGAAGTAAGCCAATTTTCTGTTCTTTACGGTGTTAAATATTTCTTTGTCTTTTCCTAGCCTCTGGAAAATAGTTATATTAGTTGTGTGGTGTATATATGAGACCCTCAACATACGTCGGTAGCACCACATTTCAAACGCCTCTAACCGTTTTATGGCATCTTCTGTCAGGCTCCAGCTTTCAACTCCGTATAGGAGGACACTAAAGACGTAACATCTAAGAATTCTTATGCGTATATTGATACTTAAAGACAAGTTGCAGAGAATTTTCTTAAGACTGTTAAAAGAGCTTCTGGCTTTTTCAATACGAGTTTTTATTTCGTAGCTATGATCCCAAGTATCCTTAATGTTGCAGCCCAGGTAGCAAATTTTCTGTACTCTCTCTAGAGGTGTATTGTTTACTGTAATTTGGGCGTTTATGTTGGTGTTTTTACTAATGATCATTATTTTTGTCTTCTTACAATTTAGTTTTAGGCCGTATTTGTTACATGCTTCTACAACATTATCCATGATCCTTTGGAGCCCCAGCGCACTATCCGCCAGCAATACTGTATCGTCTGCATATCTAATATTATTTATAAGTTGTCCATTTACTGCAATACCATCTTCTGATTCGTCCAAGGCCTCTCTAAAGATGTTTTCAGAGTATATGTTAAATAATGTTGGTGACAGTATGCAACCCTGTCTGACTCCTTTTTCAACCGTGAAGATTTCGGACAGTTCATTTTCGAATCGAACTGTTGCGTTTTGTTGGAGATATAAGTTTGAAACGAGTCTTATATCCTTACTATCGAGTCCTGATGTTTTTAGGATATCGATTAGTTTTCCATGTGGGACTTTATCAAATGCCTTCTCGAAATCTATGAAACATGCATACACATCGCAATTGACATCCCTGGCTTTCTGTATTAGAACTTGCAAGCTGAAAAGTGCTTCCCTCGTTCCGAGTCCTGATCTGAATCCAAATTGAACTTCACTCAGCTGTTCTTCTAATTTGGTGTATATGCGCGAGTGAATGATAGTAAGGAGTACTTTAAGTCCATGGCTCATCAAACAAATTAATCTATGTTCTTCACATTTTCTAGCGTTGGCTTTTTTGGGAAGTAGAATGAATATTGATAGTAGCCAGTCTTTTGGTAAGTAACCAGTCTCGTATATGTTGTTGAATAACTTCGTAAGAGCTGTAATTTGTTGTGCCTCTAATAGCTTTAAAATTTCACCATGCACCTCATCAGGACCTGGTGATTTCCCATCTTTAATCCGCTTAATGGCCATAGTTACTTCTTCGTTTGTTATTTCTGGGCCATAGGGATTGTCTATTTCATACGGACTTCGTGCAGCATCTTCGAATAATTCTTGCATATATTCTTTCCATCTTCTTAATTTATCTTCAATTGTAGTCAAAATTTGACCTTCGACGTCTACGACTATGCCTATATTGCGTTGTTTTCTGATGTTCTGTACTTCTTTAATCTTTTTGTGCATATGGAAATCGTCATGTTTGCGTTGTAGTGTTTCAATTTCTGTACATTTCTCCATCAGCCATGCTTCTTTTGCCCCTTTTATTTCTCTTAGTATACTCTTATGCAACTTTTTGTATTCATTGTCATTTCTACCTTTTAATTTCCTTCGCTCTTCCATCATCTGCAATATTTTATCTGTCATCCATTCTTGCTTCTTTTTTCTTTTTGATTTAAGATATTCATGCGAAAGTGTGTTGATAGACGTCTTTATTTCGTTCCATTGTTCTTCTACGCCACTAGGAGCGTCTTCAACTATTTTCGCAAAATTCTTATTAATCTCTGTTTTTACTTTTTCCTGGATGCTATTTTCTTTCAGTAGTTTTATATCTATCTTGGGTCTTATTTTCTTTTGAATTATTTTGAGTCGTATGTTGATATTTGCAACTAACAGACTATGATCTGAGAAGACATCGGCGCCTGGATATGTTTTTGTTGAGGTGACAGAATTTCTAAACCTTTTGCTTATGTTAATAAAATCAATTTGGTTTCTTATGATTTTCCCTGGGGTATCACCAGGTGCTTTCCATGTATAAAGCCTTCTTGGATGTAATTTGAAGAATGTATTCATTACAACCATATCCGTCTCTTGGCAGAATTGTATCAGTCTTTCTCCTCTTTCGTTTCTTGTACTATCATCGCTACGCCATTTCTGTTTCTTGTTGTGTCATCTCCCGAATAATAGATATGGTGTTCACCTATAATTTGTATGCCAGAATTTGGCCATCGAACTTCACTGCATCCTAAAATATCTATGTTTCTTGAATAATATTTGCTGCCTTGCCTGCTTGATACATGCTTCGAATGTTCCACGTACCGATCTTTTTCACTTTTGGGACATTATTGGCTGATCGGGGGATTCTTAGCACCCTCTCCCCATTTAAGGGTTGCCCGGGACTGAGGGCCGTTTGTTTTGGGTTTTCAGCCATTGTGGTGTCCTGGGGATATCCTTATGGATCTTTAATGTGGTAGTCATCCCGTGGCTTTCCACATCTCAATGCCGTTGGCTAATTTAGCTCATCCGTCTTCGGAGTCAATTTCCCAGCTCCAGGGCAATGAAGTGCCCTACCAAATGTCGGTTCTTCCACCCATAGCTGTTGACCAACAAATGGGAGATTACTTATACCGGTAATCGTTCGGTTAGTAGAGGGTGTAGTAGCAGGAAATATAGTGACCCGTCTGCCTTCGGAAACCTAATCGCCATTCGGGGTCGGAAGAAACAAGAGTTAGCCAAGAGAGGCTGATAGGAAAGATTGAAAGACATTTCACTCAAGACAAGTTGAAAGAGAGTAAAATGTGAAGGCACTTATGATCCGCCAGGTGCGTTTCATAAGCGTATGAGTATTAATACATTTTGTGTTCCCGCTCATACTTCGGGGTCTTGACTACAGACTGTATGGCTCGTCCAGCATGCCATAGCGTGGAGGATGGGGTACACGACATTTTTACAATGTAGATACTCCAACTCCATGGCCTGACCCTACTTATTTGTTTTAGAAAAGGGAAAAACAGCAATGTGTATATATTGCAATAAGGAATACAGTAATTTTAAGTGGTTATTTAAACACGAACAAGAACATAAGGAAAATGGTGATGTTAAAGAGGAAAATACAGTTGTTTATACCTGCGATACTTGTAATAAATCTTTCGACACTGAAGTTAATCTAAAAGATCACGAGAAATCGGAACATCCTAAAGAATTAGGTAAGTTTTGAGCAACAATTTATTATTTCTTACTCATATAATCGACTTATATTCCTGTTTAAATTTTAAAGTAGTTCCCGAGAAATTATCCATTATTTCCGGCAGTAATTTCGCTTGAATTTTGTCTTCTTCTTCTTTTTCTTTTTTCTAGCATGATCGATCATGCTAGTAGGCTACCTACTGCCTGTTCATTGCCATCAAGTCTTCCCCGGACGATGAGGTCCAGCATTCTCGCCATCGTTTTGGTGATCTACCCTGTGGTCTTTTACCTACTGGATTATTCGTTTTTGCGCTTTTAACGAGTGCCCTATCCTTCATTCTCATATGTTTGTTCCAATATCTTCGTCTCTGTCTGACCGACCTTCCTATGTCCTGTATTCCACAGTTTTGTCTGATGTTTTCACTTCTTATTCTGTCACGTACAGTTTTGCCTTGTATACTTCTTAGTGTTCTCATTTCAACTGTTCTCATAGTTTGTAACGTTCTATTTGTGTCTGGTCTTGTTTCTTCCGCATATGTTATAATAGGTCTTATTGTTGTTTTATATATTTTGACTTTACTTTCAGTATTTAGATATTTGTTCTTCCATACGATTTCTTTTAGTCATCCCGAGATTCTAGCTGCTTTCATTTTTTGTTCTATGTCCTCTTTTGAGAGATTTCAATAGCTTGTTATTTCCGCTCCAAGATATTTGAAGTTATTCATCTGTTCCACAGTTTTGGAGTCATTTTCTAATTTGCATCTTATCGGTTCTTTGGAAATTACTAGGCACTTAGTCTTCTCGGTGTTGATGAGCATTTAGTTCTTTAGCTTTAGTATTAAATGCATGCAGTAGCCTTTGATGATTGTCTTCAGAATCGGCGATAAGGACAGCATCGTCAGCGTAGCAAACTACTCTAAAGAATGTGTTACCCATCTTAAATCCAGCTGTTGTCAAATGTCCTACTCTTATTTTTGCTTTACATTGTTTATTAATATCGTGTACTAGGTTAGTTAGCCTGTGGTTTAGCTCTTTTTCTCCCATTATTTCTAACACGTTCTTTAATCGCACCCTGTCAAAAGCCTTGGTTATATCGACGATTCACATATATGCAAGTTTACTAAATTCTATGGATTTTTCCGCTATCTGTCTGATAACAAATATTGCATCAGTGGTAGGCCCATTTTTCCGGAAACCTTGTGCTTCCCGTATGGTTATAGTTTTGGCGATTTCTTCCAGTATAGTTTTTGCGAATGCTTTGAGAGTGCTGTTAAGCAGTGTTATTCCCCTATAGTTTTCTGGATGTGTTTTCTCTCCCTTTCTTGAAAAAGTAAATTTGTATTTGAATTGTAATTTTATATTTTGTAAGATAATCTATTTTGATAACAAGTGCAATTTTTTTTCCACGATTTACATTTACGAAGAAAAATTAAATTAATTAAAATATTTGGGCTGCACAATATGAATTAATTAATTAATTTATGATTATAATGAAGCTTAATTTTTCATTACAAACTGGAACTTTATGATAAAATAATAGAAAATCTTAAACTTGTTTTTAATTATTTAACACGTTGACGGACAGAACATCTATAGACGTCTAATTTCCATTGATGTAATGTGACACAACGTCTAAAGATGTCATTTTTTAAAATAACGATTTGTGACAAAAAATGTCACATTACATCTACAGATGCATATTAAATGTGGCACGATGTCCATGGTCGTCGTCCACATGTTTACAAAAAATGTTAAAAAACTCAACTCAAAAAATTCAACAATTCCCCTAATCTACTTTGCAAAATACAAAATAATGTCACAACACTTGCTTATACCAGTGGCGGCTCGTGACCTCAGTATGCGGGTAGGCGACATGTATCCACAAATTATATTTTTTCTGACTTCGTCATTATTTAACATATTAGATAAAGAAATATGTCCATCTAAAGTACTGTCAATAGTTTGATTATTTTTTTCTAACCGTTTTAAACCTAAGCAATTGTTTAAATGTTCTTTCGAAGATTCATGTTTTTTGATACTAGCTGATAAATTTTTCAAATATGAATATCCCTGACTCATTCAAACACTATTTTGCTTCAAATTTTAGAGCAACAGGCAAGGCCAACAAAAAAGTGAATTTATCTACTCTATGTCATATTATGTATAAGTTTTTAGTTTGTGAAAACTGTCATTATAGATAGCAGTGCGTGAAGTGTTTAAAGTGTGCGTGAAGTAACAATGTATTTTAAATGGGACTTACTTTTTCGCACTGTTTTTGACACACTTTCATATAATCATCAATAACAGACGCTAAATACCTTGGCCTCCACCTTGACCAACGTCTTACTTGGAAAAAACATATACAGACTAAAAGAAGACAACTAGACTTAAAATTTCGGCAAATGTATTGGCTCCTTGGACGCAGATCAAAACTCAACATCCAAAACAAAATTCTTCTGTACAAAGCAATACTCAAACGTATTTGGTACTACGGACTACACCTCTGGGGCTGTGCAAAGTTAACATCACTGAATATCATACAAAGATTTCAGTCTAAGGTTCTAAGATCAATAGTGGATGCACCATGGTATGTAACTAATCAAACACTTCACGAAGACTTAAATATACCTTTCATCAGTAGAAGAGTAGACACTTCAGCGCACTTTAACCTTTGAACCCTCGCGATACAGCATCGCGCGTGACTGTCGATGCAGCAGACCGCGTGACTCCGACGTGTAGGGGTGACGTCATTGGGGTAACTTGTCGGGACTTGTCGGGTGACGTCAGTGGGGTGACTTGACCGGACTTGTCGGGTGACGTCAGTGGGGTGACTTGACGGGTCCTGTCGGGTGACGTCATTGGGCCACAGCCCGATTAATTATTTTATTTATTTGTAATTATTTGTTAGTCCTTATAATAGTCTAAAGTATGTCAATAACCTTTAATATTAAATATAAAATTTTCCTTACGGGGGACACGAACCAAGTACTAGGGCATCCGTTACTAGATACACATTCCGCTAACCCACGCAAACGCTTGCTAGACACGGGTAATATAAGGTATAAATAAAAAACAAATACGTAAGTAAAAATTGTAAAGAAAATTACTACATACTTAAATGTATTATAAAATAATTAATATATTCCTAAATTTTAGAAGAAACAATCGTAAATAGGTACATTTATACAAAAACACAAAAGCATGTAGGTACCTACACATAAGTATTACTGTATATGAAGAAGCTTCTATAACAGGACAAAGGGATATTAATCTTCTAAGCAGCTCAATGTACATGCAAGATATCGCTTGAAAACCTATTGCGAATAGATGAAAAATCAAACACATCATACCACAGGTCATCCTCACATTATGACCAAACCACCGAACGTGTCTAAGTATAGGTACCTACACGGCTCTCGTCTCTCACACAGATACACACAGATGACCTACAATATTCCTATATAATTATGGGTATTAACCAGCGAATTCTTACAGTATGACCAAACCAACAAACATCCTTTATAATCTTAAAAGTCAATATACAATATTCTTTTTTGTGATTTAATCAATGAGCATGAAACAGTCTTACAGTATAACCAAACAATAAAAACCTATCTTACTCGATAAAGATATCAGCTGAACGATCACTGCTCAACATGGACCTTATATGAACGATCACTACTATACATAGGCCTCCATTGAACGCGCACAGCTATTATTCTGTATATGCCTATCATATGTATGAAACTTACTAAATCGAGAGGGTATTGTGAGCTGCATACTTTATTTTATCTACGACAATTCAGGTAATACTCTCCAATGAACGTACATTACTATACGCCGCTATTATTCTGTATATGCCTATCATTTTAGTGAATATTACTGAAGTATTGTGATTTGCGTACTATATTTTATCTACGGCAAGTGTGTAATATTATGTTTTTACAGGTTGATATTGAACATCTTCGATAAGAAAGATATGTTGGTCATAGACGGTTCTTCGATAGCCATCAGGCAACAATTTCCCCTGATCATGTTTATAAAACATACGGAATGCACTGTATATACTAACCCAAGCTGACAACATACTTTGCAGATATGGATCACGATCAGCTTATAGGTTTATGTACGATTCCCTTCGTAAAGGTACATAGGCGTGCATCCGCGTGGGATAAAAGTCGACCGTCCTTTTTATACTCCGAATAAGAGGACCATCAAATATTCAAAGTTAAAATGTGTCATGGCGAGAAAATAAAATTATATACAGTTTATGTGCGTAAAATATAAACGGTAATACAGGGTAATAACGAAAAAAAATATGTTAATGTACAAAAACGATATCCAACAGTATTGTCGTAAAGAAAAGGGATGTCGTAAAGGTCTTAACGTTAAATCATCTAAATAGCTTAATTTAGCGAGACAAATGATACATCGATGTTAGCATATACATGACAGTCGACTGTCATGTAAATGACACGTACTGTGCTACACGACAATTTTAAAACATTGATTTGACAGACCAATACTTGACGGTTGCGGCAAAGAAGTTGACATGACAAACAAAAAGAAAAAGAATTTACAGCAACATGACAAACGAAAAGGAGAAGAAGAAGTGACAAACGAAAAGAAGAAGTGACAAATCGAAAAGAAGATGAAGAAGAATTGACAAACTGTAAAAAAGAAGAAGAATTGGCAGTTAATATTGAACGTTGACAGACCGCAAAGAAGAAGAAGAAGTAAACGTGACAAACGAAAAAAAGAAGAAATGACAATGGCTCAGCACAATGAAGAAGTGACAAATCGAAAAAAGAAGAAGAAGAATTGACAGAAACATGACAAACGAAAAGAAGAAGAAGGATTGACAAACGAAAAGAAGAAGAAGGCTCAACACAATGAAGAATAATTTAAAAATCGAAAAGAAGAAGAATTGACAACATGATAAACGAAAAGAAGAAAAAGAATTGACGGCAACATGACAAACGTAAAGAAGAAGAAGTGACAATAGCTCAGCACAATGAAGAATAATTGACAAATCGAAAAGAAGAAGAAGAATTGATAACAACATAACAAACGAAAAGAAGAAGAAGAAGAAGAACTGACAGACCGAAAAGAAGAAGAAGTGACAATGGCTCGACACAAAAAAAGAAGAAGAAATTAAATACGATTTAATTAATTATAAAAAGTTTCATTTCACATCTAATACTAGTATTAAATAGAATTTCATTAGTCACACAAAACGAATGTGTCAGCGGTCGTAAGGCACATTCCTCATCTCATATTACACCTGTAACATTATATTGCAATAGTAAGAATGTAGGGCAATGACCGCAAAAAAGCAACGATTATATTTTTTGCAACATCGCCAGAAACACCTTGCAAATTTCAATAGCGGAAATTAAAACTGCAAATTCTAGAAATAATATTCACATGTCGTTTAATTTATGTCGCATTTAATCTGATGGTGCAAAATTAGCAAGAATGTATAATATGACAATGATGCATTAAAACCGCAAGTTCGAACAAAAAAGCATCGATTATATTTTTTAGTATACGATTTTCATCATTATGACATAACATTGTAGACGAACGAAACGAACAGGGAAATCAGTGTAGAGTGAGCACATCTTAAATAAGGTAAATGATTCTTATTTCTGCAATTCTTTTTTAGTAAATATGTAGTGATAAATATAATTTTATTTCTTTTAACATTTCCATTTAACATTTATTAAGATAATAGCATTTGATTTTTACGGTCTATTTCTAAATTCGGCGTTGCACCTATCCGCATATTGTTGATTGATTTTACGTTTTATTTAAAAAATAATAGCTTTAATGACACATTTCTAAAGTACTCCTTCTTTTATCGTTTCCTTGTTATGCAAATAAATGAGAGAGGTTGTTGCTATCCACAAAAGGATAATAATATTTTATTTTATGGTTTATTTTTTGTTTCTAATTTAATCTAAATGTATTTTTATGTGTTGTTTTTTTTTTATAAATTGTATGTTTCATTTGTCCTTATATTTTTGATCGATTTTACGTTTTATTTAAAAAATTATAGCTTTTTATCCGTAATACTTCTTCTGTTTAGCAATATATTATCAATCACAGCTAATATTTATTTTTTAATAGCGTGATAATAATAATGTTGCATTTGTACACGTCCCAGCGTATTTTTTTACTTTATAAAAATATATTGACAATCCTACTAATGCATTGGGTTAGTAAATAACACTATGCGTTTTTTATTATTTTTATTTAAATTATTTCATACGAGTACATTGTTAAAGTTAGTAATAATTAAAAAACTAGCCAATTTATTTTAACATTTTCATCCATGGATCTAACGGAATAACGGTTAAATGAAGGTGTCTCGTATTCTATGTCTGTGCGCTATTTAAATTGTTGGCAGATTATTCATTACTATTACGACGTTTTTTCTAATTTTTCTATGCATTTTCAAAACGACTTCGACGACGTGTTTGCTCATTTTTAAACAAAGGTTTGATGGTTTTATTACATTTATCCCGGAATGCTTGATATGTCAAATATCCTGGAGAAACTCTATGAATACCGGTGACCTCTTATATTTTTTATAGTTGAGGCTGTCCTTTGTCGTAAAGTCTTGAGGATTCTTATAAAATAGTAAATTGTTTAGCCCACAAGTAGTTTTGTGCTTGTTATCGTTAATCAGTACATTTTTAGGAGCAAATTTGATGTTTTTTGCCCATTATCCTTTTATCAGTTTTCCAAACACACTGTGGACCTTAAGCTCTATCAATATCTGGGAATAATACCAATATTTTAGAAGGTGTACATCTTCTTCTTCATCTGTGCTCTCATCACCCTTCCATTTTTATATCTTCACCGCTTTTACGCATAAACATTCCTTTTTTCATCGTAAATTTTATTTAATGAGATAGAAGTTCTTTTTCATCAGCTTGCATTTTCCGAGAACTTTGTACTTTTCTCTCACTATTGCGGCACGTTTGTTTACCTGAACCGCTCTACTGAAGACATGTTAATAAATGAATTCTCACATGAATGACTTTGAATCTTTGTATATTTATACTTCTGTGCCCTTCTGTTAGTGTGTCTCTGATGACGTCTGAACGTCTCAGGTAATCTTTGTGGTCGTCTGTGCCTTTTGTTAGCGTGTCTCTGATGACGTCTGTACGTCTCTGGTACACTTCTATGGTCGTCTGTGCCTTCTGTTAGCGTGTCTCTGATCACGTCATATTTAACGCCAAATGTCATGTCCTGTGTCAAACGACACGTCCTGCGTCGAATGTAACGTCATTCACGTCACGTCTTTCACGTCATATTTCACGACAAATGTCAAGTCATTAACGTAACGTCATTCACGTCACATCATTCACGTCACGTCACACACGTCACGTCATTCATGTCACGTCATTCGCGTCACATCATTCACGTCACGTCACTCATGTCACGTCATACACGTCACGTCATACACGTCACGTCATTCACGATTACACAAACATTCACGACGACCACAAAGATTACCTGAGACGTTCAGACGTCATCAGAGACACACTAACAGAAGGGCACAGAAGTATAAATATACAAAGATTCAAAGTCATTCATGTGAGAATTCATTTATTAACATGTCTTCAGTAGAGCGGTTCAGGTAAACAAACGTGCCGCAATAGTGAGAGAAAAGTACAAAGTTCTCGGAAAATGCAAGCTGATGAAAAAGAACTTCTATCTCATTAAATAAAATTTACGATGAAAAAAGGAATGTTTATGCGTAAAAGCGGTGAAGATATAAAAATGGAAGGGTGATGAGAGCACACATGAAGAAGAAGATGAACACCTTCTAAAATATTGGTATTATTCCCAGATATTGATAGAGCTTAAGGTCCACAGTGTGTTTGGAAAACTGATAAAAGGATAATGGGCAAAAAACATCAAATTTGCTCCTAAAAATGTACTGATTAACGATAACAAGCACAAAACTACTTGTGGGCTAAACAATTTACTATTTTATAAGAATCCTCAAGACTTTACGACAAAGGACAGCCTCAACTATAAAAAATATAAGAGGTCACCGGTATTCATAGAGTTTCTCCAGGATATTTGACATATCAAGCATTCCGGGATAAATGTAATAAAACCATCAAACCTTTGTTTAAAAATGAGCAAACACGTCGTCGAAGTCGTTTTGAAAATGCATAGAAAAATTAGAAAAAACGTCGTAATAGTAATGAATAATCTGCCAACAATTTAAATAGCGCACAGACATAGAATACGAGACACCTTCATTTAACCGTTATTCCGTTAGATCCATGGATGAAAATGTTAAAATAAATTGGCTAGTTTTTTAATTATTACTAACTTTAACAATGTACTCGTATGAAATAATTTAAATAAAAATAATAAAAAACGCATAGTGTTATTTACTAACCCAATGCATTAGTAGGATTGTCAATATATTTTTATAAAGTAAAAAAATACGCTGGGACGTGTACAAATGCAACATTATTATTATCACGCTATTAAAAAATAAATATTAGCTGTGATTGATAATATATTGCTAAACAGAAGAAGTATTGCGGATAAAAAGCTATAATTTTTTAAATAAAACGTAAAATCGATCAAAAATATAAGGACAAATGAAACATACAATTTATAAAAAAAAACAACACATAAAAATACATTTAGATTAAATTAGAAACAAAAAATAAACCATAAAATAAAATATTATTATCCTTTTGTGGATAGCAACAACCTCTCTCATTTATTTGCATAACAAGGAAACGATAAAAGAAGGAGTACTTTAGAAATGTGTCATTAAAGCTATTATTTTTTAAATAAAACGTAAAATCAATCAACAGTATGCGGATAGGTGCAACGCCGAATTTAGAAATAGACCGTAAAAATCAAATGCTATTATCTTAATAAATGTTAAATGGAAATGTTAAAAGAAATAAAATTATATTTATCACTACATATTTACTAAAAAAGAATTGCAGAAATAAGAATCATTTACCTTATTTAAGATGTGCTCACTCTACACTGATTTCCCTGTTCGTTTCGTTCGTCTACAATGTTATGTCATAATGATGAAAATCGTATACTAAAAAATATAATCGATGCTTTTTTGTTCGAACTTGCGGTTTTAATGCATCATTGTCATATTATACATTCTTGCTAATTTTGCACCATCAGATTAAATGCGACATAAATTAAACGACATGTGAATATTATTTCTAGAATTTGCAGTTTTAATTTCCGCTATTGAAATTTGCAAGGTGTTTCTGGCGATGTTGCAAAAAATATAATCGTTGCTTTTTTGCGGTCATTGCCCTACATTCTTACTATTGCAATATAATGTTACAGGTGTAATATGAGATGAGGAATGTGCCTTACGACCGCTGACACATTCGTTTTGTGTGACTAATGAAATTCTATTTAATACTAGTATTAGATGTGAAATGAAACTTTTTATAATTAATTAAATCGTATTTAATTTCTTCTTCTTTTTTTGTGTCGAGCCATTGTCACTTCTTCTTCTTTTCGGTCTGTCAGTTCTTCTTCTTCTTCTTCTTTTCGTTTGTTATGTTGTTATCAATTCTTCTTCTTCTTTTCGATTTGTCAATTATTCTTCATTGTGCTGAGCTATTGTCACTTCTTCTTCTTTACGTTTGTCATGTTGCCGTCAATTCTTTTTCTTCTTTTCGTTTATCATGTTGTCAATTCTTCTTCTTTTCGATTTTTAAATTATTCTTCATTGTGTTGAGCCTTCTTCTTCTTTTCGTTTGTCAATCCTTCTTCTTCTTTTCGTTTGTCATGTTTCTGTCAATTCTTCTTCTTCTTTTTTCGATTTGTCACTTCTTCATTGTGCTGAGCCATTGTCATTTCTTCTTTTTTTCGTTTGTCACGTTTACTTCTTCTTCTTCTTTGCGGTCTGTCAACGTTCAATATTAACTGCCAATTCTTCTTCTTTTTTACAGTTTGTCAATTCTTCTTCATCTTCTTTTCGATTTGTCACTTCTTCTTTTCGTTTGTCACTTCTTCTTCTCCTTTTCGTTTGTCATGTTGCTGTAAATTCTTTTTCTTTTTGTTTGTCATGTCAACTTCTTTGCCGCAGCCGTCAAGTATTGGTCTGTCAAATCAATGTTTTAAAATTGTCGTGTAGCACAGTACGTGTCATTTACATGACAGTCGACTGTCATGTATATGCTAACATCGATGTATCATTTGTCTCGCTAAATTAAGCTATTTAGATGATTTAACGTTAAGACCTTTACGACATCCCTTTTCTTTACGACAATACTGTTGGATATCGTTTTTGTACATTAACATATTTTTTTTCGTTATTACCCTGTATTACCGTTTATATTTTACGCACATAAACTGTATATAATTTTATTTTCTCGCCATGACACATTTTAACTTTGAATATTTGATGGTCCTCTTATTCGGAGTATAAAAAGGACGGTCGACTTTTATCCCACGCGGATGCACGCCTATGTACCTTTACGAAGGGAATCGTACATAAACCTATAAGCTGATCGTGATCCATATCTGCAAAGTATGTTGTCAGCTTGGGTTAGTATATACAGTGCATTCCGTATGTTTTATAAACATGATCAGGGGAAATTGTTGCCTGATGGCTATCGAAGAACCGTCTATGACCAACATATCTTTCTTATCGAAGATGTTCAATATCAACCTGTAAAAACATAATATTACACACTTGCCGTAGATAAAATATAGTACGCAAATCACAATACTTCAGTAATATTCACTAAAATGATAGGCATATACAGAATAATAGCGGCGTATAGTAATGTACGTTCATTGGAGAGTATTACCTGAATTGTCGTAGATAAAATAAAGTATGCAGCTCACAATACCCTCTCGATTTAGTAAGTTTCATACATATGATAGGCATATACAGAATAATAGCTGTGCGCGTTCAATGGAGGCCTATGTATAGTAGTGATCGTTCATATAAGGTCCATGTTGAGCAGTGATCGTTCAGCTGATATCTTTATCGAGTAAGATAGGTTTTTATTGTTTGGTTATACTGTAAGACTGTTTCATGCTCATTGATTAAATCACAAAAAAGAATATTGTATATTGACTTTTAAGATTATAAAGGATGTTTGTTGGTTTGGTCATACTGTAAGAATTCGCTGGTTAATACCCATAATTATATAGGAATATTGTAGGTCATCTGTGTGTATCTGTGTGAGAGACGAGAGCCGTGTAGGTACCTACACTTAGACACGTTCGGTGGTTTGGTCATAATGTGAGGATGACCTGTGGTATGATGTGTTTGATTTTTCATCTATTCGCAATAGGTTTTCAAGCGATATCTTGCATGTACATTGAGCTGCTTAGAAGATTAATATCCCTTTGTCCTGTTATAGAAGCTTCTTCATATACAGTAATACTTATGTGTAGGTACCTACATGCTTTTGTGTTTTTGTATAAATGTACCTATTTACGATTGTTTCTTCTAAAATTTAGGAATATATTAATTATTTTATAATACATTTAAGTATGTAGTAATTTTCTTTACAATTTTTACTTACGTATTTGTTTTTTATTTATACCTTATATTACCCGTGTCTAGCAAGCGTTTGCGTGGGTTAGCGGAATGTGTATCTAGTAACGGATGCCCTAGTACTTGGTTCGTGTCCCCCGTAAGGAAAATTTTATATTTAATATTAAAGGTTATTGACATACTTTAGACTATTATAAGGACTAACAAATAATTACAAATAAATAAAATAATTAATCGGGCTGTGGCCCAATGACGTCACCCGACAGGACCCGTCAAGTCACCCCACTGACGTCACCCGACAAGTCCGGTCAAGTCACCCCACTGACGTCACCCGACAAGTCCCGACAAGTTACCCCAATGACGTCACCCCTACACGTCGGAGTCACGCGGTCTGCTGCATCGACAGTCACGCGCGATGCTCTATCGCGAGGGTTCAAAGGTTAAAGTGCGCTGAAGTGTCTACTCTTCTACTTTCATCAGAGAAGAAATCCATCGAGCCTCGGAATCACAAAGCGAGCGTACCATTCACCATGACAATGAGTTAGTAAGGGAATTATTCCATAATGGTCCTGTCACAAGGAGACTAGATAGAACCTGGCCTCAGGACCTATTTTAAAACTTTAACATAAATAGAATAAGATGAGACATCATTGGAAGTCTCTTCTTCATGCCCAAAAACATGGAACAAATTTACTTAATACTCATTTAATGATGTAGATTGTAAATAAACATAATTACATAAAAAAAACTTTCATATAATCAAATATCCTTAACTTTCGCGTTGTCATGGTGATGACATAATGAGCAATAAATTACGACAAAAGTTTTGACAGTTTTGTGGTTTGAAAGAAGTTAGAATTTTTAAATATCAAAGTTCTAAAAATTGTGGAATAGAAATAAATTCCAGTGACGGAGAGTTACAGTTTTTTTTATTTGTTCATCATGATAAAATATTGTATGAAACTGTGCGTGAAGTACTTTTTGCGAACTTACGCGATGTATACTCTAAACATCGCGTGCGTTCGCAAAAAGCATACTTCACGAACTGTTTCATAAATAATTATTTTAAAATAACTTCCGCTTAACCATTTATGGTTTTCATACCATATTGTTTTAAACGATCTCGAAAATGGTCGATTGTCTTTCTTCTTATCTGTTAATAAAATTTTTAAATTTGGTAAAGGCCAACCCATTGAAATAATTTCTAATCTTTCTTGATTTTGGCGCCTTGCGTCTCGATCAAACTGCAGATTATATTGTTTAAAATATTCATTTTATTTTACTATAGGCGGTTTCCCCAACGACAAATAGTAGTTTATTCGATGAATAAAAATATTCGGCCAATAAAACTAACACACCTTCGTTTCACCAACGTCAAATATGACTTATTTTATTTGTCCCAAATAAAGATTTACTCTTCGAATAAATTGACAAGTTAACCTCGCTTTAAATTTTAAATATCTATATAATCAAATGTAACAAAGAAAATTCGTCATTTTAACTTTAAATTATCAAAATTGTATTGAAACACAATAAAAATAAAATATAATCGACTGATAAATTTTATTCTACCAATAACTATTCACAGATTTATTTTTGTTGTTGGTGAATTATTACTAAATTAAAATACCCTTCAATAAACCAATCTTAAATTTGCCTGTTTATTATTCACTTTTCATAAACAAATTTAAATTGTTCTACCTATTTTTATTGAATACACCTACTAACAGCCCAAATCAAAAAACAATTTAAAATGGTTTAGTTTCACAACACACAAGAGAATCAACTGAGATGTGATCGATTTTGTTATGCTGAAGGCCTGTAGGCTCCAAAATCTGGTGCCTAATTCCCTAAAAAATTCGTGGAAATGATGGCCCAGTACCGCCAGAATTTACGGGATTTAGCTGGCGTAAAGAGCGAGATGGCACATAAATTCTGTTGTTCTATTCTAGGCGCAGTTTAAAAGTGCCTTACCAATAAATAATATAGAATCTTAATACTACTACTACAAGGGGCGTACAATAATTATAATTTCGGGGAGAAATTAAAAAGTAGCTTTTTTTATTGTAGGTATTGTGTCAAAATTTAACAATTTTGAAATAAGTAATTTATATTAATAATTTATATTATTGTACATTTGAAGAGGTTAGGCGGCGCCTACCTTGCCTACCCTGACCGGCCGCCCCTGGCTTATACATTTGACGCACTGTTCGTCAACGTGTTAATAAAGTTATTTACTGACATATAATTATTGTACTGTATATTTTTAAGATATTTCCTGGTCGTCATGTCTCCAAACAGGATTAAAGGAAACAGAAAAGCAAGATCTCATACAAAAACATGCTACGGGTGATTTTATTACAAAATATTCACTGGAGCTCCAGCAACACGAGGTTATTAGCAATATTCAAAAACAAATCTGTTGTGGCCTTTCGGCTATAGATAGTTATTTAAATAAAGTTAGTAAAAATAAAGAAGAATCCAATTCATTAGATATTCTTAATCTTGTAGATTCAGCCAAAATATTTGCAGATCTCTATTACATTGTTTCCAAGGACGATGTGGACAGCAAAAGTACTTAGTCTGTGGTGTTTATGTATTGTGTTTATCCTTTTATTTATTTATTTATTTATTGTGATATATTATTTAAATGTAGTCTAGTGTAATATAAATGTTTTATATTTATTCATAATATATGCTATTCAAAATATACAAAGATTTTCTAACTAAGTTTGTTGACTGATCCAATTATTTTACATATTAGTATAAGAGCTGTGAGACATTTTTGAGTAGGTATTTTAGGCAACCTGAAAATTTTTCAGGTGACTCTTCCATGAGAGCCTAATACAAAAATGCCGGTCTGGCTGGAAGGTAGCGGTTATTTTCCCCAAAAATCCCCCCCCCCCAAATTTAAAAAAGGGTAAAAATTGTTATTAATACAAAAAATATCATTGACGTGACTTTAAAGTAAATTTAAATATTCAAATATAAAGAAAATAAACAGCGATTTTACTTGCATGGGCGCCCCAGTATTATTTTCAGGGGATGCATCTGAACTTCAGAAGATTTCATCTGAATCTCTACATACTATTAACGAGTATAAAATATACAACTATACATACAAAGCTATGTACATTCCTTCCGGACAGGGAAGTACAATTATTATTTTGACAGGGTATTTTTAATATTAAAAATAAATATTCTAAAAAGACAGGTTTTTTTTTGGTGAAATTTTCCAACTGACATGTGATCGAACAAGTTACGCGTGCATATAAATGAAAAGCGCTGTAGGTAAACATGAGTGTGAGAAAGAGCGTATACCGATAGCTGTTTGCGTCCTCTGTTGTAACTGAGCGAGTCCGTTCGCTCGAGAAAAATCACATAACCTGTCGTTCCCATGTTGTTGTGCCGCGAAACGTCAGAGTAATTATTATATATTATAGTTTTTTAAGTAACTTTTTGTTAATTAAAGGAAAATAATACGTACTATACAATAGATTTTGCAAATACGAACCTAGAAGAGCCCCCCTATTTTCCGAACTGCACCTCGAGGCATCTGCTCGGCGAAGAAACAAGATATTACAAAACTGCTTCCCTTGATGCCTGAAAATAGGAAACGTTTTTGGTTGGACTTGCCTGAAAGTGATGTTCCTGACTTGTGTGTTTCAGACGACATCCCTAGTTGAGAAAAGGGTGTGTGTGTTCCTAACTGTAAAACATATTTTTTTTGTTTTGGCTTAAACTTTTTTATGAACGCATTGTTATATTATATAGATACAGGTCTCAAAATTTTATTCATTTTTAATGTTGACACAAATCCTTGCTAAAGTTGTTTTATTCTAATAACTTATAATCCTGTATTTTTAATGTAGCATACCTTGAATTTTATAGGCCTAATTACAATAGTTTCACTCTAACTCAAGCTAAATATTATGATTTTTTTGTTGAAATACGTTTGTGTATATTTCAATTAGCAAATAAGCACTATTTAACTTTTTAAGAAAGCATTATATTATAACAAACATTTTCAAACAAGACTATTAAATGTAGTTTTAGATTTCAATTAAAAATAGTAAAATGTGTTCTTTCTTAAATAGTCCGTCTCTAAGTATATTTTGAGTAACATTCTATGAATAAATTTTGCAAAAACTCCTGGGTGTTTACCTTTTTTAAACCCTAAATGTTTTTTTAGTTTTAAAGTAAAATACATAATGAGCCACCATGGGAGTTAAGGTTTTTATGTTACGGTTTGCACTACTGTTTGGAGGTAACAAGGCCTTAAGTGCCATTTTTATGCCCAAAAAAAGCCAAAAACAATTTTTTTTAACAAAACTTGTTTTTTATTTATTTTTATTAAATTATTAAGGCCTTTAAACGTACATTTTAGAGAAAAAAAGTTGTGAAAAAGTATATTTCACGTTTTATTGAATATCTCCGTTTCAAGTAAATTGGAGTTAAGGCTTTCTTCCTAAGCAGGGCAGAAAAGCGCTATAGGTAAACAGGAGTGTGAGAAAGAGCGTATACCGATAGCTGTTTGCGTCCTCTGTTGTAGCTGAGCGAGTCCGTTCGCTCGAGAAAAATCACATGACCTGTCGTTCCCATGTTGTTGTGCCGCGAAACGTCAGAGTAATTATTATATATTATAGTTTTTTAAGTAACTTTTTGTTAATTAAAGGAAAATAATACGTACTATACAATAGATTTTGCAAATACGATAGAAAAAGGCAGATTTATTATTATAAAGATATAGGTAGAAAAGTATAAAAGTATAAACTAAATTAATTCTGTGTCCAAATCTTGTACTTCTTCTTCAAACTTCTCATCTGAGCTTAAATATTCACTGTCTTCTTCTTTGTCAGACTCCCCTCGAGACTCAGATTCCTCTTCTACATGATCTGTAAATGGTTGTAATATGTATTTAGAATTAATTAGAAATTAATTAGTGATTAATTAATTGAGTTGCTACGTATTCTCTGTCCTTTTATACGGAGTCAAAGCCTGGAAAATCACGGTCGCATCTGAAGATATACTTGCCATTGTTGAGATGTGGTGTTATCGAATAATGTAAAAAATATCATGGACGCAACACGTAACAAACACGGAAACATTAAGAAAGATAAAATGCAAAACAAATACTCAACACTATGAAGGAAAGAAAAATGAGCTACTTTGGTCATATACTAAGAAATAAAAAACGTGATGTAATTTATAATATAAGGAAAAGTATTAATTATTAGTTATATAAGTAAGAATACGTAGCAACTCAATTAATTAATTAATAATTAATTTTTAATTAATTCTAAATACATATTTACAACTATTTACAGATCAGGTAGAAGAGGAATCTGAGTCTCGAGGGGCGTCTGACGAAGAAGAAGAGAATGAATATTTATTTTGGCTCATTTTTCTTTCCTTTATAGTGTTGAGTGTTTCTTTTGCCTTTTTCATCTTTCTTAATGTTTCCGTGTTTTTTACGTGTTGTGTTCATGATATTTTTTACATTATTCAATAACACCACATCTCAACAATGGCGAGTCTTTATTCAGATGCCCCCGTCATTGTCCAGGCTTCGACTCCGTATAAAAGGACAGAGAACACGTATTAATTCAATTAAATTATCGCTAATTAATTTTTAATTAATTCTAAATACATATTACAACTATTTACAGATCATGTAGAAGAGGAATCTGAGTCTCGAGGGGAGTCTGAGGAAGAAGAAGACAGTGAATATTTAAGCTCAGATGAGGAGTTTGAAGAACAAGTACAAGATTCGGACACAGAATTAATTTAGTTTATACTTTAATACTTTTCTACCTATATATTTATAATAATAAATCAGTCTTTTTCTATCATATTTGCAAAATCTATTGTATAGTACGTATTATTTTCCTTTAATTAAGAAAAAGTTACTTAAAAAACTATAATATATAATAATTACGCTAACGTTTCGAGGCACAACAACATGGGATCGCCAGGTCACGTGATTTTTCTCGAGCGAACGGACTCGCTCAGGTACAACAGAGGACGCAAACAGCTATCGGTAACGCTCTTTCTCACACTGCTGCTTATTTATAGCGCTTTTCATTTATATGTACGCGTAATTTGTTTGATCACATGGCAGTTGGAAAATTTCACCAAAAAAAACTGTCTTTTTTAGAATATTTATTTTTAATATTAAAAAATACCCTGTCAAAATAATCATTGTACTTCCCTGTCCGGAAGGAATGTACATAGCTTTGCATGTATAGTTGTATATTTTATACTCGTTAATAGTATGTACAGATTCAGATGAAATCTTCTGAAGTTCAGATGCATCCCCTGAAAATAATCCTGGGGCGCCCATGCAAGTATCTTGCAGAGTTAAAATCGCCCTCAAATCGCCTGGCCTGTTTATTTTCTTTATATTTGAATATTTAAATTTACTTTAAAGTCA
Source organism: Diabrotica virgifera virgifera (assembly GCF_917563875.1). Lineage (NCBI taxonomy): Eukaryota > Metazoa > Arthropoda > Insecta > Coleoptera > Chrysomelidae > Diabrotica > Diabrotica virgifera. The sequence continues at coordinate 109,520,030 of NC_065448.1, read as the reverse complement.
CGTCAATGATATTTTTTGTAATAACAATTTTTACCCTTTTTTTAACTTTGGGGGGATTTTTGGGAAAATAACCGCTACCCTCCAGCCAGACCGGCATTTTTGTATTAGGCTATCATGGAAGAGTCACCTGAAAAATTTTCAGGTTGCCTAAAATACCTACTCAAAAATGTCTCACAGCTCTTGGACCATATGGTTGTACATATCGAAAAAAGTGTTTTAAGTGACACAAGTTTCTTTTAATAAACGCACAAGAAAGGGATTACGTTGACAATGATCATGCAATGACGGTCACATTTAACTAACAGAGACACTGTACTGTCGACATAGTCTTGGTTGATCTCATTTGGATGTCGCCCATGCCAAGGTTTACACATCCAATTATTCCAATTGCGCATTTTTTGTTGCTTAGAAAGATGATTTATGTGCATTTCTGATTCTACTACTACACAAATTGCGCGATACAAAGTAAATGTCACAGTGTGCTTCTTAAGAGAAGTTCTTAAATTGGCAACCTGTTTTTCTAATTTTTCACCTATTGTATATCCATAAGTCCTCTTCCTCCTGGATACCGCAGTAATGGTGTTCTCTCTACTGCACTTTGTTTTTGTACCTTCGTAAGAAGTGTTCTGAATTTCCTCATGAGACTTGCTATATCCGTTTTCGACCAGTTTACAATACCAAATGAGTAGTTAAGCCATAAGAAGAACATATGTACCTACGTATTTAAATAAGTATTTGCCTTTAACAAATTTTTACTATTAAGATATGATGGATTTAGCTGTCGTACTCTTCGTACGAATTCGAAAGTTAGTTGAGTTTTCATTTGATTACTGTCAATTCTTCGCGTTAGCTTTACTTAATCCATACTGGTTTTGGCCATCTTGTATTTCGAAACATCCGGACTGAACCTTTCTTCTCACTATATTTAGAACACGGCGCTTGTCTAGTCCAAAGTGCATACTGATATCATTCGAGAAGGTTTCGATAGTTTTAGCACCTGATCTAGGTGAATTCGACTAGAAGCCAGTAACGTCAAATCATCCATATACACTGACCGGCACAAAAAACGGCCAGCCCAAAAAATGGGTAATATTTGATGTCTTGAATTTCCTAAACCTGTTGTCCGATTTAAGTGATTTTTTTAATATTTTATAGCCTTATTCTTGAACAAAATTTCTGTAATAATATTCTTGCTGGATAGGTAAACTATCATTTTATACCGGGTGTACCAATCAAACTGTGTTTTATTCTCAAAGTTCACCACACTTTATGGAATATTCTAGCATTTATAAAATACTGAAATCAAAACTGAACTATAGCCTCAGATTTTAATAACATTTTGTTTTTTGATTCATTCGCTTATGTTGGATAATAAAAAAGTTAGGTACTTTAATAACTAGCCATGTTCTTAATTAATACAGGGTGTTTCTAAATATGTGCGGCAAACTTTAAAAAGTAAATCTTGCATGAAAAAATAATGGCCGTTTGCTTTATAAACACATATCCGCAAATGCTTCGTTTCGGAGATACTGGATGTTGAATTATTTTCTTACAAACTGACGATTTATTTATTGCTCTAAAACCGGTTGAGATATGAAAATCAAATTTGGTAGGATTTAAGATACAGTTATTGCATATTTTTTGACATGCAATTAAGAATTTTATATTCTCCATTGGCACGCATACGGGTAATGTGATGGATAATATTACCCGCATGCACGCCAATGGTGAATATAAAAATCTTAATTGTATGTCAAAAAATGCGCAATAACAACCTCTTAAAACCTGCCAAATTTTATTTGCATATCTCAACTGGTTTTTAGAGCAATAAATAAATCGTCAGTTTGTAAGAAAAAATTCAACATCCCGTATATCGGAAACGAAGCATTTGCGGGCATATGTTTATAAGCAAACGGTCAATATTTATGCAGAATTATTCCTTAAAATTTATCGCACTTATTTAGAAACACCCTGTATTAATGAAGAACATGGCTAGTTGTTAAAGTACCTAACTTTTTTATTATTCAACATAAGCGAATTAATCAAAAAACAGAATGTTAAGAAAACCTGAGGCTATAGTTGGGTTTTATTGTCAATATTTTATAAATGCTAGAATATTCCACAGGGTGTGGTGAACTTTGAGAAAAAAACACAGTTTGATTGGTACACCCGATATACAATGATAATTTACCTGTCTAGCAACAATTTTATTACAGCAATATTGTTAAAAGATAAGACTATAATATATTTAAAAAATCACTTTTTTTTATTAATGGCTTTGACATAGCCGATTAGCCAGACTATTTGTTTTTTTTATGGTATTACAATAACAATTTTAAGTTAATATCTAAGCCTACTTATTATCTAAATTTACAGGGTGTTATAATATATTAATGGATACATTTTTCAATTTTGTGTGATAATTTTACAATTTTTAATTTTATTATCTAAGCCTATTTAAAATTTAAATTTACAGGACGTTACATATTCGTAAATACATTTTAACGTCTGCTTATTTTTTGGAAAAAGAATTTCGTTTCAATTGACAGGTAAAGGACAATTTAGATGATCAGATAGACAAAAAAATCACTTAAATCGGACAGCAGCTTCAGGAGATTCAAGACATCAAAAATTACCCATTTTGTGGGGTGGCCGTTTTTTGTGCCGGTCAGTGTATAACAGCTGTTTAAGCTTCGTCACAACAGTATTGTAATTCTTGATGCTAAAACCTGAGTCAGTGGAGATCAGTAGCTGAGATAGTGGGTTCATAGCTAGACCGAACCACAGTGGACTTAACAGTCCCGTTGGAAAAGATTCCGGGTAATTGGGGTACCTTCAGTTTCGATATTGTTGTCACCAGACATTTGAAGGTAAATTTTAGTCTTCCACTCCATCATTATAGGCTTTAGAAAAGTATGCATTATATTATCATCAACCTTATATTTAATTTAATTATACTTACTTCATGACTGAATATCTGTCCCTGAGACACACGACTGAATTTAAAATATAATATGATTCTTCAAACCCTTTATTTCCCTCATCATGACCAAAACGCAGTAAGTTTAACTAACCAACAAAGAGGCGTCATGATGGTTGTTTTCGATTATCTTCGGAGGTATCTATTATCAGTTATTTATCTTCAAATGATATGACCAACCGTACAAGATGATCTCGTATATATCTTACTTTGCTTCAGACAACATTTTATATTGTTTCCGTCAACAACAAAAATGTATAGGCAAATTGTGATAGAGCCTTCTCCGAGATTTATTCCAAAAATTCTTTGGGGATCTAATCCAAATCAATCTTTACATTCTTATGAATTAAACAATTTTACATAATATGCACTGCTTCAGTCAACTTCTTTGCTACTAAGTTTATACGTCAGTTATCTTTAGATTTTGCAAAAGATTATCCAGAAGTGTCTCAAATTATCTGATATCCCAGAGAACGGCAGTTCTCGCCAGTGGCGCACAACCTCCCTACATGCTATATTATAATATATACACGAAATTTTCGATTTTCTAAATCTGACTGAATTGAAAAATGGGCAAAATTTAATGTTAAAGTTTAGGAAAAGACTCACCCATCCATGTGTCAACCGTCCATTTTGGTCCAAGGGTGTGGATTTTACGGCCCTCCCCTACGGATTTAGGGTCTGTTCTTCGTTCTGGTCCTCAAAACTCCCAAAAAGTACAAAACTTTAAGTCAGACCTCAGCGGCTTCTGATAGTACCTACTGATCATTACCTTTCCAATGCATGTATAATTTTGAAAATCGGTTATACCATTCAAAAGTTACCGAGCTCAAAAATATGACTCAATCTATTTAAAAAAGAGAAAATGTTTGTGAATATGTATGTATGTACTAGGGCGGTCCGATAAGTACTTGGTCTTCAAAAGAAAAATGAAAATTTTGAAAAAGTGGTGATTTATTTTTGAACTTAGTCTCTTTTTAGTTCAATAAACTTGACCCAACGATTCCCCACATTCTTTAATCCGTCTGAAAGATACCTTTTCTCGAGGTCTGCAAAGTAGGCGTCCTTGGCGGTGATGAACTCTTTATTCGACTTAAATTTCTGCCCGGAGAGTGACTTTTTTAAGTTTGGAAACAAAAAGAAGTCGTACAGGCCCAAATCTGGAGAACGCGCTGGATGAAACAGCAGTTTGTAGTCCATTTCGACCAATTTGGCCATGGCGATACCGGAGGTGTGAGCCGGACCGTTGTCATGGTGAAAGACTATTTTTTCTTCGCCAATTGGGGCCGTTTTTTCTGAAATTCGGGGTGATCTGAATTTTCTGAAATTCATCCTAAAGCCCTATGATCGTTTTGCACTTTTCTAGGAAGTGAATATAGATCACACCTTGTGAAACTCAAAAAATGGTGTCCATCAGCTTTCCGGCCGATTGGACAGTCTTCGCCCTCCTCGGAGCACGTTCACGGGGTGACGTCCACTGTATCAACTATTCCTTGGTCTCTGGTGTATACCAGTGGAACCATGTTAACGATGGTTAGGAAACAACGTATAAACTCATTTGGATTATCCTTAAACAGCATAAGACACTGCTCTGAAGTTGTCTCATGGTTGAGTTTATTGTTCGGAGATAGAAAATGCGGCAGCCATCGCGCCGACAGCTTTTTTATGCTCAAAATATTATGCAAGGTATGGCCAACGAGATCTTTGCAGATGTCTACTGTCTCAGCTATCTCACGCACCTTCAGTGAGCGGTCTACCAATACGAAATCGTGGATTTCTTTCACGTTATCCTCAGTGGTAGCCGTTTTCTGGGTACCTGGGAGTAACTTATCAGAAACCGAGGTACCACCACGTTGAAACTTGTTAAACCAATTTTTGACGGTTTCCATCGAAGGATAAGATTCACGGCATATTTTTTTCTGGTAGTATATATCTTAGGTTCAAAGAGAGACAGGAAAACCGCAAATGCGGTTTTCAATCAATAGCGTTTGATTTAAGCTTTCAAATGGTGTCTAAGTGGTCAGGATCGGACATGCCCACGGCTCAGTATAGCCGAAAAATGAAAAATTTACCTTTAAAAATTTTGGTTTTTGGACAATTACTCAAAATTTCAACCTACAAATTGTGCCAATAACTGAGCGTTTGTAGGAGGACTATAGACGTGCCTAACTGTGTATTACCTGATATCTGGGACAATTCGAATTTTTAAGTTATATGCCTCATAAGTATGATCAAATCTAGTTCCAATAGGAAAAACAGTTTTTCAAGCTCACTTAATCCTATAATACCTTCCATTATCATATATGACCTTAGATGCATCAGACACTAATTCTAAGTACCTACCTTTCGAACTTATGTTTAATGATCAAAATTGGTTAAGCAATGTTGAAGTTGTCCAGCGCCAAAGTATAATCCATTGAATCATTATCGCCGATTTGTTTTAGATGTAGTTGTTACGACGCTAAATTTGATCGGTCAATCCGAGTTCATTTGTCAGCCATCACAATATTGTTTTAAATCTATTCCGAATAGAAAAAAAAATAGTATTAATTCGATGCACACAAAGAATTATATTGAAAAAAAAGTATTGGGATGGCTGGGATATGAACTTGGATTGCCCTATCACAAGTCTAATGTCGTAACCACTAGATCATTTGGACGATAATGCGAAAAAGGCGACAATTTATAACGCTTACCGTGTAATCGAGAAACATTACATTCAAGTTTATACATTAAATTTATAAAAAAAAACTTTGAAAAACTCCTGATACAAGAATAAAAAACCGCTAAACGCCGGAAAATGAGTGGCGCACACAATATTCCAGCTACAAAGGAGCCGATATGAATATTAGATACGTGGCGCGAAAATGTATTTTCATTTTGATGGAAAATAAAATTATAGTTTTATTTTGAAAGATTTTCCATAATTGCTAAATTTTATGTAAAACGCGCCAAAAAATATTAACTTTGATACATAGAGTTTACATTTTGAAGCTCTTTTGTGCCGCGTTTTACTTCAAATTTAGCAAATATGAAAAAATCTTTCAAAATAAAACTATAATTTTATTTTCGATCAAAATGAAAATATATTTTTGCGCCACGATTTAGAATGATTTTCATAAGATCTTCATTAGGCGAGCGGCAGGCACTCATAAAATGACCAGGTACTGACCACGGAGAGGTGAATGTCTAATTTTAGTCATACTGTATGTTTTTGATGGTGCTGAAAACTAAAATGAGGTTTAATTTGAATTTTATTTGAGGAAACATTGTCAAAATCGCAATTTTACCCTAAAAATAAAAAAAAATGAAATCACGTTTTTTCGCGTTTACCTCGCTACAACTCTGTTCCATTTTAATATTTTTTTTCTGAAATTTTTACAGTATATAGTTCCAACATTGCTGAAGACAACGGTATCTGTTTCAACCTTTCAGTCTTATTCTGATAAAGGTTATGAATTTTTTAAAGTAAAAGGTGCAGATTTGTGCATTGCAAGGTTTAATCGCAAAAGTTGAGTGGCTAAATTTGAAATTTGGCTTTTCAATCACGTTCATGTTAAAACAAAGAGTACAACGAAATTTTTTCTAGAAAGTTTTAGATCAAAATGTTTTATAGAAAGAAAATAGTGCAACTTTTAATATCGACATTAGAAATCCCCAAAATAACATTATTTTTAGAGATACTGACCATGGGGTGAATGACTAATTTTGGTCTTACATTATGTTTTTGACGGTGTTGAAAACGAAAACAACATTTATTTTAACTTTTAGGTGGAGAATATTCTCAAAATCGCAATTTTACCCCAAAAATAAAAAATAATGATATCACATTTTTTTGCGTTTAGCTCGCTACAACTCTATTCTATTTTAATATTTTTTTTTCTAAACATTGTACAGTATATATTTCTCACTTTTCTGAAGGCAATATCTGTTTCAAGCTTTTATTCTTATTTTAATAAAAGTTATGAATTTTTTAAAGTACAAGGTGCATATTCGTGAATTGCAAATTTCAATCGCAAAAGTTGAGTGACGAAATTTGAAATTTATCTTATTAATCCTCCTCCTCAGTCGTTTCCTCATTGCTGAGTGTGATTACCTATAATACGAGCAACTATCTCTTTCCATTGGCTTCTGTCCTGAGCTTCCCTCATGGATTCAGAGAATGTTTTTCCACTGGCTTTCTGTCCTTGATCCGTCCATCGAGTAGGTGAGAGCGACCTCTACTTCTGCGCCCTTCAACGTTTCCCGAAATTATAACTCTCTCAAGATTATCATCACTTCTTCTTGCAATATGGCCGAAAAATTTTAAGACTGTGGAGAGGCAAATAGAGGAAAGCCTAGTCTGAATATTAAGCTCTTGGAGGATTGAGTGATTTGTTCTGTGTTCCGTCCATGAGATCCGAAGCATTCTTCTCCAGCACCACATTTCAAAGGCGTCAATCCTTTTTCTGTCGTCCGATTTCATTGTCCATGTTTCGGATCCATAATTAAATATGGGAAAAATTAAGGCACGTACTAATCTTATTTTGGTGTTCTTCTACAAGGAGCGATCTTTCCAGATTTTCGATCATCGACTCATAGCGTTTTTGGCCATGCCTATTCTCCTACGTATTTCTGTTTCACAAATTTCCATTTTTTATTAATCACATTTATGTTAAAACATAGAGTACAAAGAAGTTTTCTGGAAAGTTTTAGATACAAATGTTTTATAGAAAAAAAATAGTGCAACTTTTAATATAGACGTTATACATTAGGCCGGGCCGAAAAAGGGCAAAAAAATTTTTTTGGGAAATTTTAAACGGGCTAGTAAAAAAAAGCTGTGTATGGTAGTCCTAATTCTGTGTACCAAACATAGGCCGAATTAAATCTCCTCGGACACAAGGAAAATTAACTTTTCAACTCGGTCAACGATTTCGTTTCACCACGATCTGCTCGCAAAGGCCAATTTCATCACTTTACATCGACTTCTCACTTTTTAAAAACTGGACTGTATTCTTCAGATATTCATTACACAGTGACCATTTTTTCTCTCCACAAAATCAGACTCAACATTCTCATCCCCACCATCTATTTTTCTCCACCAATCACAAACATCCTCTCTACCCACAACATCCATATTTTCATTTCTTAAGAACCAATTTATTTTCGATACAACTTTTCCATTTTGTTAAATTCTAGGAGACACCAAATTACTTTCGTTGTTTCTAAATGCTAAACAAAAAGCCTTATAACTATTCTAAACTCAATAAAGTTTATTGTCTCTCCTTCTCCGAATCATTTACAAATGTCCTATTGTCGATTCCAACGCGAAATAAAATGTACTTTCTAATCTTCTCGCACCATTGTTTGAATCCGTTCTGAGACCCATTAACAAATCACTTAAGGATTTCATTTTCCGCGAAAAAACTGTTTACTAACTAAATTATAATATTTACAATTTTTGGTCATATACAGGGCGATGAAAATCTATGATCTCGTGGTCTCTGATATAAATTTATTTTCTAAAATTTTCCCCAAAAGAATTATACAACAATATACAGTACCTATGTCCCTGTAAGTTGTATCCACATGGAAAATTTTTTATTATTAACTTTACGAAAAAAGGTATTCTTCATAAAGAGCTCTACATGGTCCAAAACCTAAGATTTAACCATCAAATATCAAATTTTTTAAATATACGAGGTATGTCAAAAAGTTTGAATTTCACTCAAGAGTAAAGTAGCTTTATTTTTCACAATATTGAAAATCCCTATTATGAAAAGATGTTTGGAATTAAAAACTATATTCTAGTATGCAATTACATCCTTCTAATTGAAAAAAACTTTTTTTTTGAAAAATTATGGATTAACAATATTTTCAGTTATTTCAATTCAGATAACTCTTTTATAATAAATTTTCAGAAAAAAAGTTATTCTTAATAAAAAGTTCTGCATGATCTAAAACCTAAAATACAACCATCTTATATCAAATTTTATCAATTTTATACGAGGTATGTCAAAAATATGAATTTCGCTCAAGAGGAAAATACGTTTATTTTTCACAATATCGAAAATTGTTATTATGAAAAGTTATTTAGAATTAAAAACTATGTTTCAGTATGTAATTACATCCTTCTAATTGAAATATTCTGAACTAAAAAAATACTTTACTTTTGATCTAAATTTATCTTTTTTGACATACCTCGTATAAAATTGATAAAATTTGATATAAGTTGGTTGTATTTTAGGTTTTAGACCATCCACAACTTTTTATTAAGAATCACTTTTTTTCGTAAAATTAATAATAAAAGAGTTATCAAAATTGAAATAACTGAAAATAATATTAGTTATCCATAATTTTTCATAATAGCAATTCTCAATATTGTGAAAAATAAAGCTACTTTACTCTTGAGTGAAATTCAAACTTTTTGACATACCTCGTATAATATTCAAAAACTTTGATATTTGATGGTTAAATCTTAGGTTTTGGACCACGCAGAGCTTTTTATGAAGAATAACTTTTTTTCGTAAAGTTAATAATAAAAAAGTTTTCCATATGGATACAACTTACAGGGACATACTGTATATTCTCAACGATTTTTACTAAATCACGCTTTCTTCAAATCTATCAGGCACATATAATATGCTGGTTTGTTGTATTCCAGCGACTTTTCTTTTATTTGTCTTATTACAAAAACTGCATCCGTGCATGATCTTTCTGTCCGAAATCCTTGCTGTTCCTCTTGCAGAGTTATTAGTTCGTTTATTTTTGTCGCTATAATATTGTTGCCAATTTGAGTTTAGCTTCCTAATCATTTCTGCAAAATCTAATATTCACCATTAAGTTTTTGAGGCTATGAACAAAAACAACATCATGGTAAAAATAAACTTGTATTAAAAAGAAAATTATACAAAATTAAAAAATAAAAACAATGTTTAACTACATTTATGTGTACTCTAGCTTGCTCTATATTCATTTAAATAGAAAATAAAGTTCAAATTAATGTTAATAGAAAATTTACGTCCGCTCTATACAACTCTAAGGAAATGTATTATGCAGTTTCATTTCAGTTTCAAGACATTATTTTATAAATTAAAAACAAGCACATTTTATGAAAGGTAAGAAATTAAAAGATAGTTCAATGCCTTGTTTGACCACACTCTTCAAATGCCTCTGAGTTGGTCAAAAACATTTTCAGTTATATTTTTAAACAGTTTTATATTTTGTATCTTTTATTATCCTAGTAATTGGTATATGATGTAATGACTATTGTCAATGAACATAAGATAACGGGTCTATCTTGAAATAAAAAAATATAAAGCAGACACATATTTATTGTGCTAATTATGTCTCAATATTAATGAACTGCATAAATCTCTTCCAGAAGTTGGTAGTTTTCTATATATAATACTTATGATAAAGAATATAAATACACTAGATATGCATAGCAGTTTTAAACTTACACGTAATTACAAATATCAGAATTACTGGACTAGGATCTAGTCAGTTTTTTGCTTTTATGTACAAAAAGTTAAATTCAGTGTACATATTTGGTAACTTTCATATACCGAACACGTATATGATAAGAGTACAAGAATTATTGGTATGGGCTTGTACACTTTAAAAACTGGCAGGTGACAGTAACAAATAAGTTGTTTTAAACGTATAATTTGGTGTGATTTTGATATTTTGGAATTTATAAATGAACCATAGTTCTTATATAGTCAGGATACCCACTTTACTACAAGGATGCACTTAAAAGCTTGGATCAGTCCGCATTATTTTAGTTTAAAATATAAAGCAATCTGAAAGTAAAGACGAATATCTTGACGAATAACAAAGGTGTAAAAAAGTTACACCAACAACTAAACTACTATGCAGAAAGAATATGCAAGTATTAAAAATTACAATGATGGACGTAATCAACTGATGGCGTTACTCATATTCATTATCTTTCACGCACATCTGTTAAAAATTTGTATAGGATGAAAGGAAGGGCAGTCGAGACATAATATGTTACAGTCAAATACATTACATTAACTCCATACAATTCTGCAAAATTATGGTAACAATCTGAAATCCGAGCCTTCTACAATTTGAAAAGCAAACAGAACGATAAATAATAGACATGGGGAAATATACAATATGCATTCCACAAACCGTCTATTTATCTAGGTAAAAATCTATCGAATTTTTGCTTTCTAGTACTCAAACTGTGAGTAGAACTAAGGTAATGAGAGACAGCTTAATATTTAATTTGCTTCAGAGACGATCACCATCCCACGTTTACGTACGTTTCTTCATCTTGGAATCGTCAAAACGACCCGTGGTGTGCTCTGAGTTCAAACTAAATCCAGCTGTCTAGTTAGCAAACTAATACGCTATTATTATTAATTCAGAGGACATCATGGACCGTTCTGACGATTCCAATGGGAAAAAACGTACGTAAACGGATGATGGCGATGTCTGAAACAAAAAAAAAACCTTAAGGTGTCTCTTAGAACATATAAGATTTACAGAAAACCGAAAAAACATAGAGACTACGAAAACCTTATTTAATGATATCGCGAGAAAATCATATATGAGAGAATGACTTGTAAATAACTAGGTACTCACTCCAAAATTCCGGAACAAGGAAAACAACTACATTGATGTCTGTATTCGAATAACATTTGGATTTAAAAATCTGTAGGAATATACAAATATGAAATATCTATATAAAAACCATATTTTCTTTCCAAAATATTAACATCAACGATTAAATTAATGCAGTCAGTTTTCAAATGCAATATCTTCTTTAATTACTACCTGTCTATGTATTACAATTTGGAAAAAATACATGTATAGTTTACTTATAAGTTAACCAAGGAATGAACGACATCAATTTGGCTCTCATTTTTTTGGATAAAATAGACAACAATTGAAGAAAAAATGTATGCCAGTTTAATACATGTTAGGTAAGCCGCTTAAGTTTTAATTCGAAATTATTTTTTCTGGAGAATTAATTTTGTTATCTTCTACCGTTATATACGTCTTAAATGTTTATTGTTAGGTTTTAAAATGTAACTTCAAACTCGTGAGTTTTACAGTCTCTAGTAACTAACAGTATTAGGTAGGTACATTAGTTTTGTATCGAAAAAATTATATTATGGCATCTTCCGGCTAACACTAAAATGTAAAAATCGTCTATAAATGGGAATGATGTAAATATGTTTATCTGATATATAAAACAGTAAAAAATACCAAAACAGTTAATAGTCCAGGGCGCATCTGTTTTGAGATGGACGTTGAGAGGTGACTCAAATTTTTTTGCAGAAATTGCTTGAAAATAACTCAAATAATAATATTTGAATTATCCTCCCACTCAAAATGGTCCGGTACATTGTTTAAATAATCAAAATGTCAAAATATGAAGGAAAAATTAGATTTTTTAATTGGTTTTTTGATTATAACTTTAAAAATATGTATTCATTTCTGAGAAAAGTTGTACTGACATAAAAGTTGCGTAATTAAATTTCCTACAATATAAAATGGGTTAATAATTTAAAAAAACGTCACCCTTATTGAAAAATAGCAATAATTGCGGAAAAAACCATACAAAAACAAGTATTCGCATTTTACTTTTTTCAACCATTTATGCTACACTTAGGACCTTCATATTTTACTCAGAAAAACTTTATGATATAGTAAAACAGCACTGTAAATTTTATTAAGGTCGGTTTAATAGATTTTGCAAAATAGATTTTGCAATCCAGCTTTCGCAAAAAAAATTAATTTTTTTAAAATGTTGCAGGACTGAAAATAAAGCAGATAGCAAGTTGAATATTTTTTTGTTTATAGAAGTGTACTGTACCTTTCATTTGCAATTTGCAAAATTAAAATATATTAATAACCACGGCGTCAGGAAATTTGTTAAATAAACATTATTTTTTGGTGCTGCGCGCAGGACAGCGGTGTTCGATTCACACAAGTTGATTTCCATCAAAATTTCTTCCAATCTTTATCTAAGATATTATTTTCTTACTCTATATTTTGTTGTAATTTAATATTTTAATTCCACAAAAATCAAACTAATTTTATTATTGTTTGTGAAATATTGTTTAAACAATTGCATATGTCTAAAAATAATAAACTTTTATTCTCTAAGTTAAAATATATGAACAAAGAAAGTTTTTGCTAAAAAAAGTGTTATTTCAAAGGATAGAGTAAGTGTCTTTATTTTGCAAAAAACAAATTTATTTATTTATATCGAAATGTAATAAAAATTAAAATGTATCAATCATTATCAAAGGTCATTGGAATGCCCAATCAGAGCAAACTATCCGCTGTCCTGCGCGTAGCACAAATAATTAATGTTTATTTAAAAAAAATTCCTAACGCCGTGGTAGTTAACCGATTTTAAATTTGCTAATTTCAATTGAAAGGTACAGTACACTTCTACAAGCAAAAAAAATTCAACTAGCTATCTGCTTTATGTTCAGTCCTGTTACATTTTAAAAAAATGAATTTTTTTTGCGAAAGCTGGATTGCAAAATCTCTTGAACCGATCCTAATTAAATTTACAGTATTGTTTTACTGTATTATAAAGTTTTTCTGGGTAAAATATGAAGGTCCTAAGTGTAGCATAAATAGTTGAAAAACGTAAAATTCGAATACTTGTTTTTGTATGGCTTTTTCGCAATTATTGCTATTTTGTAACAATGGTGACTATTTTTTAAATTTTTAACCAATTCTATATTGTAGAAAATTTAATTACGCCACTTTTATGTCAGTACAACTTTTCTCGGAAATGAATACTTTTAAAGTTATAATCAAAAACGAAGAAAAAAATCGAATTTTTTCTTAATTTTTTGACATTTTGATTATTTAAACAATGTTCCGGACCTTTTTGAATGGGAGGATAACTCAAATATTATTATTTGAGTTATTTTCAAGCAATTTCTGCAAAAAAATTTGAGTCACCTCTCAACGTCCAAATGTACTAATATTTTTACAGATGCGCCCTGGTCTATAACGAAAATAAACGAGTATCTCTCTACATAAATACATATCTAACCAAAAATGATTATAACCCTTAAATGGCTTACCTAGTATGCCAAAAGTAACATCTAAAAAAATCACATATGTGGGTAAACCGATGGCAATGTAAAAGAAATACATACAGAAATGAATAATGTACATAGCACGAATAAAAATAATTACAAAGGTGCATACCTTTCAAATGAAACGGGCACCAATAACAAATATTTCACAACCAAAATCATTAATTCTTTCTCTTTTTACAAATGTAAAAATCCATAACTACATTAGTTAAAATAATTAAAGGAACATGTTTGGTAACCACATAATAACATTTTATTCACTAGGTACTTTTTGAGAACAAATGACATTTTACTTTCAGATCAATACTAATTCAACTATCTTATAACTCTGCCTTGGCGTGTTTCAGTTTAAAATCCCTAAAGTATGTGTACATTTTAATTGAATGTAATATACCTCTGATTAACTTCCACAAAATTTATTATAATTATGTCACTACAGCTTTTTCGGCAGAGTAACTGTCTACAGTCTACATATACGGTATGCGGCAAAATAAACAGTACTGAAATTCGTACTCCTGAAATTTGTATGTATCGGGCGTCAAAACGTACTGAGTGGTTTCAAAGCGTCGTTATAACGTATGTGAATGCCATGATAATGTTAGGTGCTTCAGAATGGTTCTCAGTTTTTCAGAAAAAATTTTTATGGTGGAGTACTATTTTGGGTAATACGGAATAGGTCACGAAAGCCGTCCAAGCATAAAATCAACAATGGTTTCAGCAGGACGGGACAACCTGTCACAGTGCCAGGAAGTTTTTTCGAACACTGCGTGATCATTTTGGGAGTTGCCACTCACCAGAATTAACGCCACCAGATGCGTACATATGGGGAATGTGAAAGGAATCAAACAGATCCACCTTCAGCCATTTCTGAATTTCGGACTAGAATTAAAGATTTTTTCGTGTCAAAGGCAGTGGCGGATCTAGAAATTTATCTTGGTAGGGGAAATTTGCCTTAGGGGGAACTTCCAAAGAAAAACCAACCAAAAGATATAAAAATATAAACTCGAATTACATAAAACATAAATAATAACTTATAGGCATTAAGTTCCCTTAATTTTTCTAACTAGCGTGTTTATTGGGTTGAATTTGTCTTTCTGTGGTTTCAGTTTCATGTCAGCTAATATATTTTCACGTTTGAACAATTTTTTTCTTTAATTTTGGACCTTTTTAGGGGAGGAAATTTCCTCATTTTCCCTCCCCGTAGATCCGACACTAGCCAGAGGGCATCTTTAACATCTGGTTTATCGGGAACGTGCGTCGTCGTGAATATTTTTTGCAAGGCTATATCATGTATGCTAGATATATAAATAGGCTTAAACATTATTTAAATATTGATTTCAGTACTGTTTATTTTGCCGCATACTGTATCTTACAGGTTTCGAACGTCGGCGTACGAAAATTTCCCATAAATTTTGTCGGACAGAACTTCCAATTGATTTTTTACCCTTTCATTAAACTCTCATGCAAAAATCAGACTGCTACTTATCAGCAACATAATTCCTGTCATTTGATATGTTCTACGTGTCGGACTGGTTAGAATGCCCAACATTTTTTTTGTCGGACAAATATTTTTTCGTATATTATATTAACGTTGGCTATTGAATAAACTTAAAAACAGCCTGCTATTTTTCACAATCATAAACTTGTCAGGATGACACGTTTATCACGTTCTAGAATTAAATATTCCCCTGTTCCAGTGTTCCCATACATCAAAGTGTCCGACTCGACACTGTTTAACTATGAACAAATTTTCAGCTTGCTATTAATAATCTTTTATTTGGTTTGCGGGATCCGAAACTATTTTTTTTTATTAAATCGATACCTTTAATTTTGTATGTAAAGCAAAATTAGTATTGTTTCTGTATTTTCCTACATACACTACTTGCTTAATTGAATTTTAAAACAGATTTCAAAATGTTCCATTAACTATTTTGAACACTGTATATTTCTAAATAAAAATGTCTGAATTTACAGTCTGATATTTGTGTATTTTCTTTTAAAGCTGCTACAGAATAAAATATCACACTGTAAATATGGAATATCTCGAAGAAAATCACATATTCTTATATTAAGAAACTGTCTAACAACAAAATTGTTGGGATATGTATACATATATCGTCCCCTTTGTACTATCAACCAACTTTAAATCAAGTATATAGAACTACAAATGGACGGATTGTTAGATGAAGGGCCATACTGAGGGTATCATTTACATTTTATATCTAGTTAGATAGCACCTATGGATAAATTAAGCTCAAAAACAATGAACACATTTTTTATTAAAGCGATATTATTTAAAATAAATACTAGAGAGCGTTATGAAAGATTGTCAAAGTCAAATGTTTATTAACCAGTTACTATTACGTGATATGAATATTAGTACAGTTTTTAACCTTTTTTTAGATCGCAAATTTAGATAATGTAGATCGAAAAACTGGATGTTTGGATCACGAAAAACAGTGCAAAGACTGGGAGAGATACATCAGTGACCTTTCTGACTATGTTTCTCGAGAAAATGTTCCAATACTACCTGTGGCAACCAGTTAGACAGAGGTCCCACTATACTGAAATCGGAAGTCAGAAAAGCGATACAGCAAGCCAAAAACAATAAAACACCTAGACCAGATCAAATCCCTGCTGAGATACTTAAACTTTTTAATGAGGAAAACATTACCTACTTAACTACTCTCTTTAACAAAATTTACAACTAAAGAAAAATACTAGATGATTGGTTGGAGTCACTGTTTATAACATTACTAAAGAAAAGCAGGCCCACCAAATGCAGCGATTTTAGGCTAATCAGTTTGATGAGTGACGAACTTAAGATACTTTTACGAATTATACAAAACCGAGTATTCTTTCTGTGCGAAAGTAGAATGGGTAATAAGCATAATTGGGATTTAGAGATGGTCTAGTACCTAGGAACTAGAGAGACACTATGCTGTATCTGCTTTCTCTTACAGAAAAGTTGTGAGTTCAGAAAGAACGTTTATGTTTGTTTCATCGACTTCGAGAAAGCATTCGACCGAGTACAACACGATAGACTTTTGGATTGCCTACCGGCAGCAGGACTTGATCTCTACCATTTAAAACAATATTTCAAAGACAAAGTGGAGGAAAGTTGGAAAGATTGACATAGATCAAGGTCTGCTTTCTCTTAGTGATGAAGAGATAGAACGGGTAAACCAATTTAAATATCTTGGCAGCTTATTAAATGGAAATTCTGACTCTAATGAAGATATAATAACCATGATCGAAATATCACGTAAGACTTTTATGACCCGGAAACCAGTTCTGTGTAACAGAAACCTGTCCATGAATATTCGCAAGAAGGTATTGAACTGTTTTGTATGGTCTATTTTATTGTATGATTGTGAGACATGGATGTTAAAAACCACAATGCTAAACAAATTAGAAGCATTCGAATTATGAGGCTATCGGCGAATCCTAAATATATCGTCGGTTTCGCACACTTCCAATGAAGATGTTCGTCAAGCAAAATGATGAATTCAGAACGTCTGCTCATAAACATAATAAAGAGGAAATATACATATAATACAAGGAAAAGTGGGGGGAAAGAGATGGATTGGTCGAAAGAAACTTTCTTGATTGCGTAATGTTAGACAATGGTGTGGTTCCACAGTAGAAGGATTATTTTTGCGCAGCAGTCATTAGAGAAAGGTTTCAACAACTCGTAAAAATGATGATTGCCAATGTCTGAATACGGGACACGGCACCTAAACAAGAAGAAGAAGCTACCTCTTTTTGAGTAAATAGGTTTTATTTATAGTTAAGTGGTATATTTTAACAATTCTCTTTAGGGAATATTTTGTCATCAGAAAATACATCACAGAATAAAGAGAAAAGAGTGTTTAATATGGTAAAAATGAGCAACGTGCAAAACTGGGGTATTGCCAAAATATATCTAATATATAAAAAAGATATAATAATTACGAACATACATGATGAAAATAGATAATTGAAAAGAATATTCAAATTTTAAAATTATTCAAAAGACTTTTTAGATTTTTAGAAAGAATAGGTTTTATAAAAATAATAAATAGATATATATTGTCAAGTAACATGTTCAGAAAGTTATTGCGCCATTGAAAATATTTATACAAAAAGAAAAACTGGTTAATTGTCTCCTTGACCTTTTTACTAAGTATTATATTAACGGGTAATTTTAAATCTCATTTCATAAAAAAATTAATGAAATATGTATCGTTTATAACGAATAATTGATGAGTGCTCTTGTTTTGGCGTAACAAAATATACGCAAAAATGTTGCTTATTTTCAGCTACTTATGTACTTATTTCCAGCGATAAGTTTAAGGTCTTCTATAAGACTTCATCTACCTAAATATAAATACCTTTTATTTTACAAAGCATAATGTTAATAAAGCCATGTTTCGACAGAAACTTTTTTAAAACGATAATTTTTCGCTGTTAGACAGTTCTACTAAGTTATAAATACTCTAATATTGATAAAACATCTTTCTAAGTACACTGGAAAAGGCCACAAGTTGTTAAAAGGCAAATAGCGAGATTGATATGAGGTACAACTTTTTCTTTAACAAATGTCATTAAAAATTATAACGTTTTTAAAACGTTGAGATCGTTCGTACTCAATAACGCTCTAGAGACCCAAGGACCATTATTCAGATTAAGAAATCATAGATGTTAAATTAACTGACAATACTATCAGTTCTTACTTAAGTAAATCTGAATCATTTGTTGACAGGGTTGGGCAGGTAGGTTATACCGTTGATTGATTAATATTTCAATCAACGGTCATACTAAGAAGAATTTATCTCAGAAATTAGTATTTAGTGTAAGTACTATTTGTCAAACGTCGTACAAATGTACACCAATGCTATTCCATAAAAGAAATTAAAAATAACGCAATAATCGGTTTCCTCCCCTATTATTTTTATTAAACTATTTTTATATATTTGAGCAAACAAACGATTTGAAAAAAAAATCTCATAAATTGGATACATCTGACACGTTCAAGCTTAATTTCCACGAAAATCATATTCAAGTTGTACAAAGTTGTATGTTACATAAGAGGTGGTAAGTTTCCGACTTTCATGATCATGATCAAATTTACCAAGTTTCCAATTTGGACGATTTTCTCGAGTAAACCATTTAGCCTTATGGTCTCAACATTTCTTTACACTTACATGTAATTCTTCAGTAGTGTGAGGCTTAAGCTAGGCCGTTGCTCATGGCAACGGCCATGAGTCAAACATGGCATGTAAGAGCCATGTGAAAGATTTCAAGATTCGTATACAGTACGCACATACAAAGTCGTTTTAGAAGTGAAAAATAAATCCGCTGAACCTCTTTAATTACCTGCTAATAATAATATCGTAGGTATGTCATTTTTGCCGGGGAGATCCTTTCGGACAGATTCCGGCGCCACTTGCATCTTTAACCCTATTTGAAGTAGCTAATAGTGTCGATGATCACACTTAGCCCAGGAATATCGACGGCTTAACGTTCCCTCCGAAGCACGTATCATTTTTAGAAATGAAAATGTTGTTGGTGTCGAGATTCGAACTCATGCGCTCTGCCTTACGAAGTCAGTATCTTGTCGCTGAGCTACGGATGTTTACTATCTGCTTCACAATTATCTGCTTATACAGTTTTACTCGACTTATTTTTCAATCAGTAGTTATAGCCAATACTCCCCTCATTGTGGCAAGTGAACATCTACTTTAAAATTTGTACGCTCGACAAATTTGAGAATACAGGGTGTTTAATTAACAATTGTCCATATCGTAACTGGAGAAACCTTCGCACAATAATAATAAAATATTCCTCCTTACCGAGATACAGAGTGTTTTATTACAAATATTTTAAAATAATTTTAGCCCATTGTTCAAGCACCTTTTAATATTTTGTAGTTCAAACTTGACACACAGTTTGCACATGTTAGGGTACTTTAACTAGTCTTAAAAGATAGTTTTCCACTGTTACCAGAGGCGTGCTGTAGGGATATATACTTCCTTTTCTCCCCTTTCCCCACTTACAAATTACGCCATTTTCGCTCCTTTTTTCTCCACAATCTACGCCACTGTTGTAATAATAATTTTGTCTCCTTGCGATAAAGTAAGTAGTTTTCAAGTTATTTGCGTTTAAATATAATGGATTCCATAAGACTATGTACTTTAAACTACATTCAATAAGATTATGTGTTTAAAATACATAATAAATATGTAATCTTATTGAATCCATTACATTAAAACGCAAATAACTTAAAAACTACTTACTCTATCGCATTAAGACCACGAATGGTATCTACGTAAAAAGTAAAGAAGAATAAAAAAAAACATGCTGAAATGATGATTATTACGACAGTGGCGTGGATTATAAGGGAGGAAAAGGGGCGAAAAGGAAGTATATATCCCTACAGCACGCCTCTGGTAACAGCGGAAAACTATCTTTTAAGACTAGTTAAAGTACCCTAGCATGTGTAAACTGTGTGTCAAGCTTGAAAAAAACATATTAAAAGGTGCTTTAACCATGGGCTAAAATCATTTTAGAACATTTGTAATAAAACACTCTGTATCTCGGTAAGGAAGAATATTTTATTTAAGTGTTTTGGGTTAAATCTTCGTATTTTGTGCTAAGTTTTCTCAAGTTACGATATGGACAATTGTGAATGAAACACCCTGTATATGTAATTAAAAATGTTTATTTCGAAAGCGGCTTTCCATTTTGAAGCCAAAACGTGAAATAAAGTGTGTATGTTATAATGTGTCGTTATTCCCAACGATTATGTGATTAAAGCTTTTATAGTTTTATCGCAATGGAACAATCTGAGAACAATATAAATTTTGTATAATTTTAACCTTTTCTCGTGGGTGTTCTGTTTCCTCAAAGGGAAACAAAATTTCCGAAATATAGGTATATTCCTAGTCCCTGCCAAGGGATTGAAATATACAAACCAAATATACATAAATAGGGATCTGGGCAATATTAGGAAGTTTTCTTAAGTGATTTTAAAAACAGATTTTTTTTGTATTTTTGAATCACAGAAGCTGGCTTGTGAAAAATGTTTTCTGTTGCCAAAAATAACACTTTTTTCATCTTAGTTGTTTAGGTGAATGTTTTAAGATTGATAATTTCGATTAATTATACATTTTTTTGAACTTGGTAAAAGTTTCTCTGTATGCCCATCCGACTCAAATATTCTATTAATATCAAACATAAATATATAGCGTCAACAGTTAACTCTCTTCTTATAAGAAACTTGATTTATATAATCTTGTTGATATACTATGCGTCCTTTTTGGGTTCTCCAAAGCTCATCTTGAGTTTCTAATCGAATCATAAATAAAGGAATGTGCTCGTGTGATGTGACATAAATAAAATATATAAAAAAAATAATCGTTAAAAGTGGCAGAAATTTGTTCATTTGGCCGTTTTCGGTAGATGGCGTTTCATATGTAGCGCTAGATGATCGCTTCGAGCAAACGACCTTTCACAGACACCACATTTGAATGGCTTGGCGCCCGTGTGCTTGCGATAATGACGGGTCAACTCGTCGGATCGTGCGAATCGCCATTCGCATTCGGGCCACTGGCATTGATAAGGCTTTTCTCCTGAAAAATAAAAAAAAACTAATTGAGTTAAAGTTTGGTTCACCAACAAAACTATGTATTGTATTGTAGTTATAGTCGAATAAATATAATGAAAGACTGCTTATGTTTCATTTAGGTTCAGAGATGATCAATGATCCCCTTACGTACCTTTCAATCTCCCCAGACCTCATCAGAGGGGCTATATGGTCAGCTCTAGGGGATAATTGATCCTCTCTGAACCGAAAAGAAATATAAGCGGTCTTTCATTTTCTCAGTTTACTCATATTGTGAGTACACGGAACCAACTTTGTCATTTTTTCCTAGACAAATGGACGGAATGTGACTTGCATATTGTAGAGTCCCTTCATCTCCTTTATTCGTCGTCTGCTTGCCTTATAAATTGTAAAAGGCAGAGATTAAGGATGTACCCAGGAATTGGTTCCAGGGTCGAGGTTTTCAGATTTACGAATCTGGGGCTTCTCATTTCGTTTCTTCAAATAAATAAATTTGTTACTTAAGGTTAAGGTATTTGTCAAACGAGAGCCCTTAATTAGGGATAAAATAAATGTGATCGTATCCTCCATGTTTGCTAGTGAGCTGTTCTCGAGATGATCGGAAGAAACCCCTAATGCTTGATTGAGCTTTAACAGACAGATATTGAGAAGGAGCAAGAGAGCAATCGAGAACAGACAAGTTATTAAAACTCACAGAAGCAGCTCTCATCCTACGTAATGAAGAAAAATAGCATGCTTTGGTTACCAATACTAAAAGAGGACGTCAATAACAAGAATATATCAACAATAGCAGAGTAATAGGATGTTGGAGACATACCTTCTACAATGTATATATAGTATATATGCAACACACATATAAAGTAATGACTGGTATAATTAGAGACAGACTAACAATATACACAGAACAAAGCATAGGAGACTACCAGTACGGTTTCAGAAAAGGAAGATCCACGATAGATGCTATCCATACACTAAAACAAGCGATAGAGAAAACATACATATACTTTTCCTAGACTTTAAACAGGCCTTTGACAAACTAAGTAGAAGAATGATCCAAGACTTGTAAGAGAGCAAAATACCAAATAAAATTATAAGAATGATAGAAATGACGATGCGAGATTCCCAAGCAACAATAGACACCGGTAGAGAGAGAACAGAAATAATAAAAATAAAAAATGGAATAAGACAAGGGGATGCGCTCTCAACGGTACTATTTATTCAATCATTAGACAAGATAATAAAAAAGTTGTCAAAAGCAGGAACTATAAATAAAAATTCAGTACATAATTGGATATGCGGACGATATAATCATAGCAGCAACAGATAAAAGGGCATTAAAGAAAACCTTCCAAAAAATATAAAACGAATCCAAAATGAGAGGACTGGAAATAAATGAAAATAAAACAAAATACATGAATGTAAGTAAAAAAAAGAAGACACAACTGACAGAAATTAGAATAGACGTACACAGCTTCGAAGAGGTTGAAACGTTCACATATTTGGGAGTATTAGTCAACAGAAGAAATGAAAGTGTAGATATGAAAAGAAGAATTCAAGCGGGAAACAAAGCATTCTACAGAAATAAAAAAAATTTCAGAGATAAGAAGATAAGCCGAAACACAAAAATAAAAATCTACAAAACAACCATAAGACCAATAGTGCTATATGCTTTGGAGACATTCACATTAACAGCAAGAGAAGAAGAGCAGCTGAAAGTTTTTGAGAAAAATTATGAGAAAAATTCTGGGACCAAAGAGGGAAAACGAAGAGGATGCAAGACAATGGATGAACCACGAAATACAAGAATGGATGGATCAAGAGAACATAGTTAGTGCAATATAAGCACAGAGAATTAGAAGGTATGGACACATAATGAGAAGAGAGAAGAACAATCCGTTAAGAGTTATAACCGAATGGATACTACCAGGTACAAGAACCAGAGGCAGACCTAAACTCAGATGGAGACAACAAGTGGAAGAAGACTTAAGAAGTATGGAAATTAGAAATATAGGAAGGAAAATCAAAGAGAATGAAGAATGGAGAAAGGTAGTGGAAACAGCGAAGTCACACCAGCAACTGTAAAACCTAGAATGGGATGATCCACCATAAAAACGATCTTCAAGTGAAAACAGCTTCAGCTTCCTCGGGAGCGTATAGCTTGTATATATAATAATATATGCAACACACAATACACAAACATATATAAACTACGTTACACAACCTATATTACACAACCACAACTATATACATTACATAAAAATATTATACAAAAAAAAAACCATACAAATCTGTCAGAATTCGATATTCCGAGATTAAAATCACCACCCTCAGCTTTTTCTTGTTTTCTACATGATAGAGACCATCAATTTTGAAAACCGTAAACTACACCAACCACAAAAATATTGTTGATTGCTGTATATAGGTACATTTTCTCACAATTTTTAAACTAATCTTTTTCAAAACGGTTTGTTTACAATCGCATGGTTTATTCCATATAAACATAATATTGAAACAATACATCACAAGAAAGCACTTTCAGAACCTTTTGGTTTCATTTGTTTCAAAAAGAAAGACAATATAATAGAAAACGTATTCAAATGATAAAATTGATATCAATAGCGGCAAGCCTGAATTAGTTGTTGATTATAATAATACCAAGTATGGCCTCGATGTAGTACATCCAATGTATGTAGGTTATGATGTAGCATGAAACAGTAGATGATGGCTACGATGAATTTTCTTCAATTATTGAATATAGAAATGAGAATATTGTTAGAGGAAAGTTTCTCCATGCTATATCAATAAAACTAATTAACCGCAAATTCAGAAAAAAAAACATTAAAAAATGTCGTGTTCTTTTAGAAAAACTCAAAGTGTGCTCAGTGCAAATTAAACACAAACAAAGTAATCAAAACGGAAGTTGGAAGATGCCATCACTGTCCTAGATCCAGAAATAAAAAAAGCAAAATGACGTAGCAAAAGCAAACACACTCTATATGCATAAAATATGAAACCAAAGAAGATGAGAATAACAATGATTGATTTTTATATTTTTGAGACAGTTTGTATTTTTTTTTTCAGTTTGTTTTTCTTCTCTTGTATGAAAATAGAGTATCACTAAAATAAGCTGACCACAAGGATGAGGATTAATCTGGAGAGTGAATTGAAAGCGATGCTAGAAGGATTATGAGAAAGATAGAAGTAACAACAAATACAAGCAAAACAAAATAATGCTGACAACCCAATAAAAAATCATCAACAAAATAACAACACAATTTATAATGGGTAGACAATCGATTCAGTTGATCAATTCAGATACTTAGACTTGGGCACACAATAAGATTGGGTAACAAAATGCAATAAGCAGATCTTAACATATATTGATTCGACTACCATAAACCTTAAATGAAAAATTAAACCTCATATTGTAATAGCAAATTCATAATAACAAACAATTAACGACCAATAAGAAAATCGGAGTGTTTAATTCCCATTATGATATAACTAGAGTAAAAAATAGAGACTCAAAGACTCAAACAAAAACTGTTCAAACCCCAAGTAACTGAAATACGCATAAAAAGAGCCATAATAATAATATAATCATGTGGGAAAGAAAAGAAAATTAATGGATCCGGAGACAAACTAAGACTGCAAACAGTGATATCAAAATAAAGATAAAACCATGAACTAGAAAAAGAAGATAAGGTTTCACAATTATTATCGTATGGCCACAATGTAATGTAACGTATAAAGAGTCATTTCAATCTACGAAGTTAATACGAGGAGTTATAAGACTACGTTTATGGCCAACATGTGTTAACTTCAACGTCTAAAAGTTAAATAACTTTTTTACTCTTACCTGTATGTATTCTCTGATGCGCTTTAAGATGTGAGCTTTTTGTATAAACCTTCGTACAACCTGTAACAGAAAAAATTGTGTGAGATTGATAAGAGGTTATAATAGATCATTTTGTTTTTGTTTCTCTGTGTTTTGCTGTCTGTTGTCGTACTGCAGTCAATTGACTTAGTGGCTTAGTGTATATATTACATCAACTATTAAAAAAATACTCGGGACTTCGTCACATGTGTTATGTAATAAACTCTCCTTCAACATCGATAATTTTTTTAAGTTCTTTGCATACCAATAACTCTTCTATGAAGGCGACATCCAACCTTAATATAGTAACAGTAAGTTTTACCGAAGCTGTCGTATTTTGTTAAAGATTGGCCTCATAAGACCCTGTTTGATGTCACTGAGACCACCGTGCGTTACATTCAAGAGGTAGTGGATCCACATACTCTGCTTTATATACGGATGTTACCCAACATCCATTGTCGCCGGTGGTAACATGTTGCATTTTGCTAAAGGTTGGCCTCATAAGACCCTGTTTGACGTTTGAAGTCACTGAGACCGCCGCGCACCGTGTGTTACATTGAGAAGATAGTGGATCCACATACTGTGCTTTATACATATACGGATGTTATACAACTCATTTCTTCATCTTCTTCTTCTTCTTCTTATTGTATAGATATAACTCTGTCTGTTTTTTCAATGTGCCTCTAGTAAGTTGTCGTTCCATCGTTTTCGTGGTCTTCCCACTGATCGTTTTCCTATTGGGAAACCGTCTCTTGCTGTCCTTACTACTCTATTTGTTGTCATTCGGCTTATGTGGTCATTCCATTCTATTCTTCTGTTTCTTATCCAGTTATTAATGTTATCCACCTTGCATCTCCATCGAATATCTGTACTCCTAGCTCTGTCCCATAGAGTCTTACCATCGATTTTTCAAAGGGTTTTCATATCCGTTGTTTCGAGAAATCTTTTTGTCATCTCTGTATCGTATCGTGCTTCTGCCGCGTATAAATATTGGTCTGATGACTGTTTTGTAAATTCTACCTTTCATTTCTTTTCCGATATTTTTATTTCTCCATATTGTGTCATTCAGGCAGCCTGCGGCTCTGTTCGCTCTATTCACTTGATCTTCCACTTCTGTTTCGAGCCTTCGGTAGCTAGATAGTGTGATTCCTAGATATTTAAACTCCATCACTTGTTCTATTATCTGACCTTCCAGCTCCAATTTACATCTTATTGGATTTGCTGTTATAACCAAGCATTTTGTCTTTTTCGGAGAAATTAACATGTTAAATTTTCTGGCGGTTATGTGAAATTGGTGCAGTATACGTTGTAAATCATCTTCACTTTGAGAGATTAGTATTGCATCGTCTGCATAGTAGATTCTTTTAAGTTGTTTTTCTCCCATTTGGTATCCTTTTTTAGTTCTTACTTTTTTTATTATTTCGTCCATGATCAGGTTGAACAATAAAGGACTCAAGGAATCCCCCTGTCTTATCCCATTGCCGGCTTCATTTGGGTCAGTTAGTTCATCTTCCACTTTTACTTTTATTGTGTTGTTCTGGTATATGTTTTCGATCGTTTTAATTATTCCTAGAGTAGAGGTACCTGTCTTAAGTATAACAAATGGATAACGTCCATTAATTCGACCCTGTCAAATGCTTTCTTAAGGTACAAGAAACATAAATATGCCGGTTTGTTGTATTCCAACGATTTCTCTTGAACGTTCCTCATTATAAATATAGCGTCAGTGCATGACTTTCCCGACCTAAAACCTTGTTGTTCTTCTGCTAATGTTATAATTTCATTCAATTTGTTTGTTATTACTTTGGCTTAACTCGGATAACATCGGTAAAAATTACGTTGTTCCCTTTTGAAGAAAATCAAGTGGATTTTTTGCCTTGGCTCCCTAAATCTCCCGTTCATTCACCTATTCAACATGTCTTGAACATGTGATGATAACTGAAGAACATTCACGCAAAAGTTGAAAGTCCAAATTTGTCATTTTTGAGTTAGGCATGGATTCGGTATCCAAAAGCAACTATTTATCGATATTTTCATCAAAACTCGTACTTAAGTTGATAAATACCACGTAAAATAAATACGAAAGTGGTCACAATCAATCAAAAGTGATTATGTATGTCCATAATATAGCACTTATATAAGTATGCTCAAACAAAACTCGATAATTCCTGTTCACATCTTATCTTGTGGGTGCTATCAGAATTCAGTCATGCGTGAGTACACTTTGGGGATCACTGAAATATATTTTTATTGTTTTGGCAATGTATGCCTCCCAGTGGCGGCTGGTCAGAGGAGGCAAGGGAGGCTTAACCTCCCTATAAATTTTTTACACATGCTACACTGTTTTGTTTACTTTGCT
Organism: Diabrotica virgifera virgifera; assembly: GCF_917563875.1. Lineage (NCBI taxonomy): Eukaryota > Metazoa > Arthropoda > Insecta > Coleoptera > Chrysomelidae > Diabrotica > Diabrotica virgifera. The sequence goes on along the minus strand of NC_065448.1, from coordinate 109,492,127 downwards.
ATTTTGCTTCGCGTTAGAGATATCGGAAAAAGTTATTTGAACAAGTTATTCCAAATAATATTCTAACCCCACATACCAAATTTCATCACAAAATTCGCACTTTTAGTTTTTTCATTATTTGTACATTTGTAGTCAGGACCTTAAAATCGCAGAGGAGGCTGCTGGCCGGGAAATCTCACTTGCTAATGCTCCGCGCAGCCCAGCAGCGTTTAAGAATAGTTTAACGAGACCCGGTCTCCTTAGAGCTGCATTATCGCTTAACGCACACGCTGCTCGGAGATTGGGCAAGGGCGGCTAATCGGCCAGCAGCCTCCTCTGCGATTTTAGGATCCTGACTAATACAAATAATGAAAAAACTAAAAGTGCGAATTTTGTGATGAAATTTGGTATGTGGGATTAGAATAATATTTGGAACAACTTGTTCAAATAACTTTTTCCGATATCTGTAATGCAAAGCAAAATATCGGTAATTTACCGTGTTTTTGGATTCGCAGTAGGCCGCTTTTAGAATTAAAAAAATTCAGTTGAGTATCTTAAAAAATGTGAACCTTCAACCTGTATGGACTGCAAAACTTCAAATCTGTATTTATTTTGATATGCATATCTACTTACAGAGATAGAATTGTTAACAAATAAACGACACAAACTTTGGTAATACACTTTTATAATTAGACTAACTATTTTTAAAATGATATTATTTTATGAAATTGTGAATTATGATGATATTATAAAATGTAAATAAAAAATGATCAAAAAATGGGGCCTTAAATTAGATTTTTTGGCGGATTTTTTTGCTAGCGCAAATTTGTCTAGATATTTTACAGTTAGGTATAGCCTCCCCTATTGTAAAAATCACGAGCCGCCACTGCATGCCTCCTATTACCAAGTAACTGAACCAATGGCATTAAGAAGAAATATGTCACTACAGTATTTCGTTATTGATAGTTTTGGGTGAGTATTTAGTGTAAGGTAGAGATGGCGGTGATGGCGCACGAACTTTTGTGGTTCACATAAACAGTAAAATTAACGTGAGCGCTGAACGTTTTTCGACTTAGTTTTGATTCTGTCAATCAAATGTATTGCTAATATAGTTATGGATGGTCATGAAGTCATGACGAGCACCTGATTCCTGATTTCAGTGGGGGAAAGCAGTGCCGGTTCCGAAAAATATGGAAAAAAAATACTAAACGCAAACGAGAACAAGCTGACAAATGCCAATTAATGTACATACTTTATTCTTATTAAACGTTTTCCCATTGAAGTTATGAATTATTTTTTTGACAGATCAATCAAAAGAAACCAAAAGAAACCAATCAAAACTCAATATTTACGTTAATATATTCAAACAAAACTTAATAAGTCCATAAAATTCTAGCAAAAGTTGTTAATTCCAAACATTAATATTGTCTTTTAGGGCTGTTATAAAATTTCATATATGTACCGCTAATTATTATATGAACTAAGTAAAGCAATGAACATTTTAAAGGTATTTATATGAATAAAACATTCGGTTGCTTCAAAGAGCAATAGCAAACTAACTAGTTTCCCAAAAGTGGTGAAATTGGACTTATCAACTTTTGCGTGAATGCTCTTCAACTGTTAAATGGAAGTACCTACGCTAACGTACCTATAATAACCCCTGTCCTGTAGAACCCTATTTTACTCGGGTACCGGCTCTATGACTTATCCATATTAGTACTTTTGCAATTCAAAACAAATTTTGTTCTTGGAATTTTTATCTCTTTGACCTCCACTTGTGACAAACTTCTCTAATGAAGTAAATAGTCGTGTCGTGCAATTCGAACGGTACATGCTAATTGAAATTACATTCATATTTTATTTATGCGGAATGCTATTTATTCTTCTTTTGTGAGAAAGCCCATCCTAATTATCAATACGACCTGCAATTGCTTTTTAATTTTTCATTTATCTGCATAGGTATATACAGAAATATTTATTGTAAAATACAGATATATGTAGTACGGATATAATCTATATAATTGACTAACAACATTAGTAATTGAAATCAGCTTCATTACTTGCATTAAATATGTACTTGGTAGTTTATTGCAATATTAATAATATCATATGTCGACGTTTTTTATTTATCAATATGTAGATTAGATTAATTATTATTCACATAACTTCGTCAAGAATAAATGGTATTTCGTTATAATTGGTTAACCATTTCAGTTCTTCTTTTTCTTCTTCCATTATATAAGCAATTCTGCTTGTTCATTGGCGGGTTGTTATCTCTATGTCTATTGTTACTCCGTAGGGTTTGGTTTAACCAAACCAAACTAAACTAAATAAACCAAAGGTTAGACTAAAACCTTTTTACTTACTTAAGCCGTCCTCTTGTACCTTACGGTGTCGAGGTAAATGGAGAAATGAGACGTCTCCATGCCGTTCGGTCGGTAGCTAGTCTTTCTGCTTCTCTCCAACCAATATTTCTTTTTCCGCAAGCCTTTCCAATATTTGCATTCCACGTTGTTGCTGGCCTGCCTCTTCGTCGTTTGTTGTCAGATGCCGCTTTCCATACCCTCTTTACAGTTCTACCTTCACTCATTCTCGCCATATGTCCGAACCACGATAACTGTTTCGTTTCAAGTCTGTCTAAGGTCCTTCCAACACCGCACTTTTCACGTATGTCTTCATTTCTGATACCGCACATAAATATCGCATTTAGCATGCTTGAATTTTACTATGGATGTTGTCGTTCACTGTCCACGTTTCACTACCGTAGAGTAGCACCGGCTCGTATACGGTTTGAAATACTTTCATTTTTGTTTTCAGACTTACTTCTTTCTTCCTAATAAAACTTTTATTTAGTGCATAGTATAATTTTGTTGCACTCATTACCCTGCTGTTTATTTCTGGTTCTATATTTCCTTGCCCATTCATTGTTGATCCTAGATACTTGAAGTCCTCAACTTGTGTAATGGTCTCATTATTCAACTTAACATTTATATTTCTTGTGTTTTCGATATTACTAAAGCTTCTGTTTTTTCAATATTTATTTTCATCCCAAATTTCTTAAAGGCTTCATTCCAAACATTCACATTCACTTGCAAGTCTTTTTTTGATTTTGCCACAATTACCAGGTCATCGGCATATATCAACTCTGACACGTAAACTTTTTGAAGTTTATACACCCCAACCCTAGTTCTTTTTACCTTACCCCTGCATTCTTTTGCAATTTCGTCCATTAGAGTGATGAATAACAAAGGACTCAGAACACCACGTTGTCTTACACCTGTCCTTGTGTAGAATTCTATAGATGAGCAATTGTTCGCTCAAGAGGTTGCACCAAAAACCTACTAAAACCAAAGTATGTGCATCCATCGCAACAACCAATTGGCACATGTAAAACTGAATGTATCTTGGGAGAGATAACACTTGGAATATACTGATAGACTCAAATATCGTGGAGTCATACCAGATCGGTCACTAACACATAAATTCCACTGTCAGAGTACAAGGCAAAAGGTTATTACGAGAAACAACCTTGTCCGGAAACTTGTCGGAAGCAAGAGGGGTGTAAACCCACAGGTCTTAAAATCAACAGCCGAGGCCTTGTGTTTCTCAGCAGGGGAATATGGTTCTCCCGTCTGGTGTAACGGTCCACCCGTTATATTATCATTTTTAGCGCTTTAATTATTTTTTTAATTATTTTCTCGTGATCGCGCAATAAAATCATCTAATTTTGTCGTAATTAAATATTTACGTGACGTCACATTCTATACGGAACATTCTACGCCTCTGTTGGTGAATTTAATTCGTGTTCCGTGGTCGTTGACGTTCTGATCGTTCTGAAAATTTGACAAAGCGATCTTCCGTTTTCCGTTACTTGGCTGTGAAGTGTGCTAGGATTCGGTCGACGAACTTGGTTCCATAATGGCGGAAGGTTTCATTTCTTAAGCCATTATATTTGGAAAAAAAAATGCAGTCCCACTGAAGTAAAAATGGTATCCCGTGGTTTTCCCAGAATCCATCCAGAGTTTCTAGAGGGACAGTAAATGAACAGCTGACCTATCCGCCATTTGGGGAGAAATATTAGAACCTACCATGTAAATCCTTCAACCACCTGGAAGGCGTTGATTCCAGCCACGACCACAGCCAAGTCACTATTGGGGTTTTGGGAACAAGCTTTTTGGGAGCATTGCAGCTCCTTTTCGTCCTGCCACCTGGGCCTACGGAGGGCATGGGGCGCATCATCCTGATGCTCATTTCTGAGGATGCAGCAGCAGCCTCTTTAGGAGTCGTTTGGGAACATTTAGTGTTGTGCATTAAGTAACTTTTGGTTTTTATATTTTAGACATTTGATTTAATGCACCATGTTAATTAATTTTTTTTCCAGATTTAGTTTACCTCTGGTTTTTTTTTAATATGACATATTTGTATATTATTGTATTTGGTTCCCAAACTTTGTATCTACGGTAACTTCTTGTGCACAGGAATAAGCCTAGAGAAAATTAGGTTTTTAATACTTTATTATTGCTTTGATATTGGTTTATGTAATTCGGGTAAATTTATTTTGTAATATTACTTGCTTGTTTCCCAAATATTTTATTGTTATTCACTTTATTTCGATTGTTCGGTTAATTCGTCGTTACTTTATTTCATTGCATTTTCTCGGTTAATTTAGGTCATCGTTTCGGTATTAATTACTTCATTACTATAACTTTATTCATTTGTATATTTAACTTTATTTATTCATTATGGTATTTTCTCTTAGTGAGGCTTGGGCCTATTTATTTGTAGTATTTTCATCTTTGTCAGTTTCATTTAGTTGTACGTAGCAAGCGTACTATAACCATTTGGTAGATGACTCATGTGAGTTGTACCCTCTATGTTAGTGAAAGGTACTTATACCTGTAATTTTGTAACAGATAACAGATAATAATGTTGTTATCTTAGATATAACTTCTGTATAACTTTTGTCATGTTAGAGTCACGGTATATGTTTTGTGTAACTAACTGTGTAGTTATTTTTAATAAATATTTATTTATTTTGTATATCAATTATTTTATTACTCCTTTATGTTCATTATTACAGATTTAATATATTTAATATTTGACAGAAGTGTAAGATACCTGGGAAAATGATCGAAGATCATTTTCATGGCGCCCATGATTTGTTAATTTTATTTATTTTGTTCGTCTTTAGCAACTACTCATCTTAATTCCTTTTCAGTACATTATTCTTGTTTTATTATTTCATCTTTTAGTCATCATTACTATCTATATAGAGCTACTGTTCTTCGACAGGCATGCAAACGAGCCGTATCCATCCTTGAGTGTCAAGTGGTTTTCTTGCATCTCTTGCTAGCCAACTCTATTCAGTTTGCCTCTGTCTCTTCCCACTTCTACTTCTATCCCTTCTAATTCCCCTTTCTTCAGTACTACTGCACTTTAGTAGTATTTTTTTTTATTTTTCCTATTGCGGCTTCTCAACGTAGAAGTCACTTCACCCTTTTCTTTACACACCCCACTCTCTTCTTTTCATTTTTATTTTCATAATAGCCCCAACTATTTAACTATTTAGTTACCTAGTCTTTTTCTTTTTTTCCTTACTTCTGTTGGAGTATATCTTTCTTTTTACTTTCACTCCAACAGAAGTTTTCTTCTTTTTGTTACACTGGGGTAGATCTAGACACGCTCAACCACCACGGCAATAAATGAAACATGTAGAATGACTACAGTCTGTATGAAGTCACCACGACAATAAATGAAACATGTAGAATGACTACAGTCTGTATGAAATCTACCCCTCTATCCCTACTGTACCAGGAAGCTGGATTTGCATCACCAGAAGACCGTAGATGCGCCAATATGTGGAGAAGTTCAGGCAAAGTTTAGATAAAAAGCACCAATTATACGGGTTTTACAAACAGCCAGGAACCAGCCGGCTTAAATCAAGGAAAATGTTCAATCAACCACAAATAACGACGCACTTTGTGAATATGGGGAAATACAGAATGTGGAGCACCTGAGAGTATGCAGACTTTTCCCATCACAGTGCACCCTCGATGATTTATGACTCTCAAGTACAAAGGGTGTAGATGTAGCCCGGTAATGGACAGAAAAACTGTAGTCGGATCCAGATTCGAAAAAGTAAAGTAAGTGTCACTCCATAACCATGCCGATACTTCTTCTACATGATGTTTTGCCCCTTGCTATTTTGATGACCCTTTTGTTCGCCATTCTATTGAAGTGATTGTTCTATTGTTTTTTTCTATTTAGTGTCCACTCGTATACCCTGTACATTGTTGTAAGAATGTACCATTTTTATTACAAAAATGTCTACACACATATGATGCATATTTATTTTACTTGTCCTAGTATAGTCATATTCTAACACATAACAAAGATAACATTCTTATTTCGTTCGCTTTGCGTCAACGTATTCGAACCCTAACCACTGCGTTAGTGGAGCAAGAGATTATTACAATCAGCATCAACCTACGGTACAATAAAACATTGGAAGGTGCAATTTGTAAAAGAAACAAATGAATGCAAATGCGTGTCATTTATATGCAGAAGAATTCAAAACACATATTTTACAATAACTGAACCCATATTTAACGAAATGCATGCGAGAGTTGGATCTAATCTGACCCCGAGAATATGTGCACATTCTTGTCCTTTCTCTTAAATAAATATTTCAATACATTTGTAAGAATTTATTGAAACGGATCGCTCGTCTTCTTAAAATGGACAACGTAGAAGGAAGTCAGTCAAAGAAAATAGTTTGTCTTTTCTGTAGAAATCTAGAATACAGCGCGTGCCGGATGACATTATTTTCTTTATACGGAAAATGTTAATGATAAGAAGCAATTATTTATTTTACATAGAGAACAAGAAAGTAAAAGAATTGAAGGTTCAATTAAATTAAATATAAACTATATGAATATGAACTAGCCTGCTCCAAAGCTACTGTTTAGGACACACAAAATTGATTGTCAATTAAACGACAAAATATCGTTTATTATGTAGTAAATATGAATGTGATTGTTCTAAAATATTGTCTACTTCTACTGGTATCCTTAACGATAAATGTGTTATCGTTTTTTTAAAGTAATTAAAAATGACACAGTTAATGAATGGACTTTCCAAGGAACAAATAACAAAAGAAATTGGACCCAATGTAAGAGTTTGCCAATTAAATATAGAAGGTATAAGTAGAGGAAAATGTCAAATTAGACTATTAAAAGATAACGATATTGATCTGGTTGCAATACAAGAAACACACAGAAAACGAATTCCGATGGAATTCAAGAGGAAAATTCCCCGGCTATGATCTACTGGGTACCAACTAAATTTTTGTTTATAAAAATTAATTATTTCTAATGTTTTGTTATCTTTATTTATATACAAAAACTGTGATATATAGCCATACGCTAAATAAATAAATTAATAAATAAATAAATGTGTATCGTTGTCTGTTCACTTTTTTATGTTAATTATTATAAGACCATCAAACATTAAGTACCAAACGTTTGTTCCGAAATCGACGTACATCATCACTCAATACCAAAAACGGAGACGGTTAAGATGCATGGAGCCAAAGGAAATAATAAAAGAAAACAAAAACGAAAAACCATGTGCTGATCAATTAAATTAATTAATTGAATGAATATCGTATACTTTTTATTATTTCGTATTCTACAAAAGCAAAATGAATCTATCTAAGAGCGTAATATTTTTAAAGTTTTGCCTGGTACTATGCGTAGGAATGGTCACAAGCTCGAGCTTAGCTCGGCTTGGCTATTTCTGCTACGACTGATACTATTTTTGTTTGAGAATAAGTAATTCAGACTACAAACGTGTCTTTTCGATATGCAGTGTGACCGAATGTTACATTTTACATTCATTATTATGTTTCCGAGCTCGGCTTGGCTCGGCTCGAACTATTAGAACTCAAGCTTGTCGAAAGCTCGGCTCGGCTCGAGTCCGTCCCTAACTATGCTTTGGGAGACAGATGCGTTGAAAGACGTTGAAGTACTATCCGGAGGACATATTGGGAATCTACCTTCGCATCTTCAACACGGCGCCTAACAATGGCTAAGAAAGAGCGGCCTATGGATCCTATGAATATATAGGACAAATGACAGGTGTGAATAATGTATAATCAAATAAACACCTATGTATAAACTGAAAATACTGAGAGAACTGACGTACCTACTCTGGAAGTCTTAGAACGGTTTGGATACACTGCCGTTTCTAATAGCATTTCAAATTAAAGGAAAATAGGCTCAGAGGACAACTCAGAAATAAGTGAGTCTCCGGAATCTACAAATAAAAATGTAAAGGGAATGAGAAGAGAAGCGACCTCTGGCTCTGATAGGATCGGGATAACATCGGGTTTAATATCGGGATGGCGATTCACTACCTCCTGAATGCGGTCACGTCATGTACTTAAGGAACCTCAAAAATAGCCTGCCTCCATAGGCAATAGCCCTCCATACTATAATTCCAACATTGTGATGCACACATCTTTCCCTCGGAAATTGAGAACCTCATCTTTCACCATGTCACCATCATCCATCGCCAAACAGAATCTGGATTAAAGAAATCCACTAAAGTACTTCGCTAAAGATAATAGTATATCATTCGAGATCCAGAGCAGCCGCTTTCTGCATCAAGCCAATCAATTATTTCGGTGCCTATAAGTGCTGTAAATGCCTTTAATGGTTTTCTAAAATTCCATTCTACCACTCAAATATTGAATTGAAAAAGACTGTAGGACTTGTACACACTTCTAAAAGTAGGCCAAACTGGCAAACAGGTTGTATGTTTTCAAAAAATATTGATAGTGTGTGAAAATATTTATTTTTAATTCAGCTAAGTACTTTCGGCATAAGTCATGCCATCATCAGAGCTACGTCTAACAGGTCATAAATACCTCATCGAAGAGACATTTTATAGCATATATTTTTTTAAATGAAATTGAATTCCTTGTAAGTATGAATTTAAATCTTCAAATTTAAAAAAATTGATTTTTTGATTATTTTCGGTGATGTAATTCAGTTAATTGTTTCTTACCTATAAAATCACAATGGTGTATCCTTCTCTTCTCCAATTCTGGATTATTCCTCCTATTGTACTTGACGCCACTTATCCGCGGCACTGCGGCGGCCGGCGTCTGTTGCGGACATCCGGGGGCGGGATAGGGGGGCGGAGGCGTCCTGCGCGGCAACGCCCCCCCTGGTGAACCGGGCTCTGAACTTGGCGGCGTCAAGGGGGATACATACATTAGTCTAGAGGGCATGGGGTAGAGTGCGTTGCCTGGAGCAGGCCCTGCTTGCGCCCCCGCCACATTGTTGTATTTGTATTGGTTGTTGTTGTTATTATGGGGGTGGTGCATCGCTTGTTGGGGGTGATAGTGGGGAGGATGATGTTGGGGGCTAGTCGGTTGGGGTTGCGTGTACGGACTGGTGGGGGTTCCGAGTAGATGTAACGTCGGGCAGGACTGTTGGAGAACCTATAATCAAAATTGGAGGTTGAAATATTACGAGTCAAGACATCTAGTATTGATTTTAAACTATACAGTGAAATTATTCATGTTATGTACAAAATAATTATGAATTCTTTTCAAATATCAGGGGTTTTAGTTTCCCTAATTATTTAATTTATTCATAGGAGTATGAGGAACGCTGATTTTATTCTATATTTTAATATTTTTGTAATCGACGCTTTATTACTTTTCTATACATATTGCGTACGTACGTACGTATTGCGTACATTATTTAAGCCTGATCTATGTATAATCTGTTCGCTAAACTCAGACGCAACTTTCTAGATATTTTAGTCGGTAATTTTGCCAATTTTAGTAAAATTGGCAAACAATAATTACTAAGTAGTTAATAATCACTAAATAGTTAGTAATTTTGCCAATTTTTGCAAAATTTGCAAAAAACAAAAAAAAATTATCGACTAAAATATCTAGCCAGTTGCGTCTGAGTTTAGCGAACCGACAACTGTTCACCACAATCAACCATTTTTTTGTAACTACTCTGGGCTAATTAGCAAAATTCATGGAAAAGTTATTTACCAGCAATTTTATTCCTGGAATCGAATTATAAGATCCTCCATATTAATAATATAGGTATGCAAAGTCCGCAGATAGTGGGCTACTTTTTTTATAAACAAAATGGCGCCGACAAATCGTATTTTTTTCAATTATTGCTCTATCACTCCGAAGATTTTAACTTTACAACAAAAACACCCAAATAAAAATTCACCGCAATTAAATTCTGCATAGAGATATGCTTTTCACGATTTGCTCTGACGAAAATTTTCCTCGGAAAATGCGGGTTTTCCTAACAAAAACTCTAATTTTCAAATAAAGTTTTAGATAAGTAATTATTAATTAATAATTAAATAACTTAGTGACATCAAAGCTTTCTTGGTATAGATTGTAATTCCAGAAGCCGGTGAAAATTAAACGAATATTTTAGCAACAATTCAATTGTTAATTAATAATTTATGATCGCAATAAAAACCAAAATAATCATGATACATTGAACAAACTTATAAAGATTATAAAGATGAGATGCTTATTTAATATTTTATCGACAAAATATAAATTTTTGTTTTTTTTGCATAATCTTTAAATTTTGAAAAAAAATAGTTATAATACGCTGGTCTAATTAGTAAAGTACAAAGAAAGGTTATTTACCAGCAGTTTTATTGCTGGAATCGAATTATAAGATCCTATATATTATTAATATAGGTATGCGAAGTCCGCAGATAGTGTGCTACTTTTTTATCAACAAAATGGCGCCGACAAATCGTATTTTTTTCAATTATTGCTCTATAACTCCGAAGATTTTAACTTTACCCCAAAAACACTCAAATAAAAATTCACCCCAATTTAATTCTACATAGAGGCATGTTTTTCCCGATTTGCTCCGAAGAAAATTTTCCTCGAAAAATGTGGGTTTTCCCAACAAAATCTCGAATTTTTAAATAATTTTTTTGGGCCAGTAATTATTTATTAATAATTATATAGCTTAGTGAAATAAAAGCTTTCTTGGTATAGATTATAAATTCAGAAGCCGGTGAAAATGAAACGAATATTTTAGCAACAATTCAATTGTTAATTAACAATTTACAGTCGCAATAACAACCAAAATAATCATGAGACATTGATCAAACTTAGAAAGATTATAAAGGTGTGATGCCTATTTAATATTTTGTCGACAAAATATAAATTTTTCATTTTTTTGCATAATCTTTAAAGGTTTAAAGAAATTGTTATAAACAAATTAACATTTCTCAGAAATTGTTTATTATATTCTAATTTTAAAAAATACTTAAAATGCGTATTTCATAGGTCTTGAAAATGAATGCTTTAAAAAACTGTTCCAACCATTTGCAAAAAAGTTATGAAACAGCAAAGTAAATATACGATATCTCCGTTGTTTATAATTTGTTTTAATTGTTTCAAAACTTAAAAGTGAGTCTATGGTACAATCTAATTAATCACAAAGAATGTCAAAAATTAGTGCAATGGTTATATTTTAATCAAAGATTAAAAATACTTTTTTTTGTAATTTTTAGCGCAAAAGTAGGCCTGATACAGAGTCGGAGCTAAAATGTTCACTCGAAGCGACTGACACGCAGCATACATTATTTATTAAAATATAAATTTCTTAATTATACTTTCGCGAGTGTAAATTACAAAAAAATATATTTATAATCTTTAATTAAAATATAACCATTAAACTTATAATCGATATTTTTTTGTAAATAATTAGCTTGTACTTTAAACTCGCTTCTACGCTTTGAAAGAATTAAAAAAATTATAAACACCGTAGTAATCGTATGTTTACTTTGCTGTTTCATAACTTTTTTGCAAATGGTTACAAAAAAGTTTTAAAGCATTCATTTTCAAGATGTTTGAAATGCGCATTTTAGCTATTTTTTAAAATTATAATATAATAAAAACTTTCTGAGAAACGTTAATTTGTTTATAGCTATCTTTTTTAAAACATTTAAAGATTATGCAAAAAAATTAAAAATTTATATTTTGTCGAGAAAATGTTAAATAGGCATCTCATCTTTATAAGATTTCAAAGTTTGATCAGTGTATCATAATTATTTTGGTAATTATTGCGACCGTAAATTATTAATTAACAATTGAATTGTTGCTAAAATATTCGTTCAATTTTCACCAGCTTCTGGAACTATAATCTAAACCAAAAAGGCTTTTAAGTCACCAAATTATTTAATTACTGGTAGATAATTACTTATCTAAAACTTTATTTGAAAATTAAAAATTTTTTTGGGAAAACCCCTCATTTTCCAAAGAAAATTTTCGTCGAAGCAGATCGGGAAAAACACGTCTCTATGCAGAATTTAATCACGGTGAATTTTTATTTGAGTTGTAAAGTTAAAATCTTCGGAGTTATAGAGCCATAATTGGAAAAAACACGATTTTCGGGCGCCATTTTGTTTATAAAAAAAGTAGCACACCATCTGCGGACTTTGCATACCTATATTATTAATATATAGGATCTTATAATTCGATTCCAGCAATAAAATTGCTGGTAAATAACTTTTCCCAAAAATGGCCTATTCTCCGATAATCAGCCCAGACTAAACTACGATATCTCAGGAAGAACACTCTAAAGTAAAAAATGAACACCTGATAAAAATTTCTTCGTGTAGTACCAAATTATTAATTATCATTTTATAGTCAATGTAAAATATACACTCAACCAAACTTATATATGGAAACTGGAATCATCTGATATTTTTTATTATTTTAAGTACCTTTTATGCTAAATCAAATTTTCTTCTATCGCATCTCTCAGGATCCTAACTAGGTACAGTTTATAAAACCAAAGCAACATACCTGCGAGCTATTAAAGTTGGTTGGATTAAAATTAAAGGATTTTTTTACCGATCATAATTTCTTCCCAGAACATGAACCTTCCTCTATTATATTTATGAACAAATCTGTCAGATTCCATTCTTGCTTATCTTCGCCCTTTAAGTACACAAATTCGTTAATCGTCTGATTTTACACATCCTACTTTCGTTTGAAAACGAAAGTAGCCAGAGTCTAGGAAAAGAGTCTACGAAAAAAAAAAGTAGCCAGAGACAGAGAAATACATCTACTATTCGTCGATCTAACTAAGGCATATGATACCGTACCACTTTGTAAATTATGGCAAGTCCTGGAAAAATCCCCTATTAATATAATATAACTTTAATAAAAGCAGTGCAACAATTCTATACCAATATCCAAGCAAACATAAAAATCAACAGCAGATTATCCAATAGCTTCATGGTGAATAATGGACTACGACACAGATGCAGCTTATCGCGAACACTGTTTTAAATCTATATAAATGAGGTCTTGAATAAGTGGCGGAAATCGTGTTCTGGAATGGGGATACAGCTAAACGACGACTCAACACTATACACACTGCATTTTGCTGACGATCAAGTGGTGATTGCCCAGGATAAAGATGATCTAATATTTATGTCAAACCGGCTGTTTCGCGAATACAAAAAATGGGGCCTATACGTTAATATAAAGAAAACCAAATATATGTGTACAAGGGGACAGAAAAGTGAGTTACAACTAGAGGATGATATGGTTATCGAGCCAAGCTCTGATTATGTATACCTTGGAACGAGAATCCAACAAAGTGGAAGGACAGAATTCGAAATAGAGGAAAGAATTATGAAAGGAAAGAAGGTAATAGGAGCTTTGAACTCACTACTTTGGTCAAAAACCATATCAAAAGAAAAGAAAACACAGCTTTATAATAGCATCTTTAAAAGCGTGGTACTGTATGGATGTGAAACCTGGCAACTGAATAAGCGAACAGAACAGAAGTTGCTCGCACTGGAAATGGACTTCGGCGAAGATCGGCCTGCATCTCTAGAGTCTCACATATTATAACGAATGAACGGGTACGAGATATTATGAATAGAAAAACAAACATAATTGAAGAAGTCCAACAAAAACAACTTTGTTGGTATGGCCATGTACAAAGAATGGAGGAACATGGACTCCCAAAGCTAATAATAGAATGGCAACCCCGGAAAGAAGGAAAAGGGGCAGACCGAAAACAACCTGGATAAGTGGAATCCCGAAAGCCATGTCTGAGAGAGATCTACGACCAGGAGATTGGAAAACCGACGCGGCTGGAGAATAGGAATCGGAAGGCGCAGAACGTTATAAACAGCTGTTATATATACTTTTGTTTGAAAATAGCACACTTTTCCAATTTCCAATGTTTCAGTTTTGGTGTTTAAGACACCAATTTATGTGATCAATCTTGTGCTGCCTGGTTAACTCGGTATCCCGTAACTTCCTCCTGCTATACAGTGATGAGCGCGCTAATAACCGACAAAATAACTTAAACGATGGAAAACATATTAGGTTGTGAGATAAAAAGAAATGCAACTAGTGGAGGTGGAAATTATCGTTATAAACGTATAAATTAACATTACATTTCATAGTTTCCCACCTTTAGACATCCGTGACAGAAGTATTTTATAAAATTCTACTGTCACAGTGACAGTTGTCATACTCATCTGATACGTCTAAAGGTGGGAAACTATGTAATGTAATGTTAATTTATACGTTTATAACGATAATTTCCACCTCCACTAGTTTCATCTCTTATTGTTTCGCAATGTATTATGTTTTCCATCTTTTGCGTTATTTTGCCGGTTGTTAGCTCGCTCATCACTGTATAGTCTTTGGCCCTTGGATACGGCAACTCTTCTTCTTATCGTTTCAACTAAAATATTTACACCTGTAGCTTCCAAAAGCTGCAGGACTCAAATACATAGTGATTCCATATAAATTTGGTTGAGTGTATTGTATTTATGTGGGATTAAATCACAATTAATACGATAAAATAAACAATACGATGTGCTTGAATTCTCTTTAGACAATAATATTATGATCACGAATACATATTTCCAACATAAAAGATAAGTACCTAAGATCATTGTAGAAGTCATATCAAACAACAAACAACCAAATATTGTTTACATTATAGTGCAAAAAATAGAAAGGAGTTGGATAAGAGACGTAAGGGTTAGAAGAAGCTATTAAATAAGCAGTAACCACTACCTACTGGAAACCACATTTAACAGCAAAAGAATAGAAATAAATTCACAGATGAAAATACTAAGAAACGCAAGGATATAATTAACATACATAAACTAAGAGAAGAAATCAACAAAAATCAGATATAAGGAGATAGAGAAGAAAATATACAAAGAAAGAGAAATGACAGAAATAGTAGAAGAACAATGGGAACGATTTAAACATGCTGTAATAAATACAGCAGAACTAGTAGGGGGGACCACAAGAAATAATAGAAAAGAGAAACGGACACCATGGTGGATTAAGAAGTAGGAATCGAAATTGTGGAAAGTATACATACAAGACAAATAAAATTGTTTTATAGACCACTGAAGAACCTACGAAGCTACAAATAAATAAAGCAAATACAAATAATGACCAACAACAGAACAATATTAACCAACGAATATAATGAAAAGGACGAAGGATCTAACGAACAGATGGGGGAACATTTCGAACACCTGTTGAACGAAGAGCAAGGAAAAGCAAAGGGAAATGAAAACAACGTAACTGATGGATCACAGGAAAACACTGAAGAAATAGAACCTATATAGGAAGAAGAACTGGAGGTAGCAATAGGAAATAAAAAGGAAATTAGACCAAAAATATTGAAATACATAAGAGAAAAAGCAAAGAAAAGATTATTAAGTATACATCCTAAATCTGTCCGCAACGTTTTATAGACATGGAAAAAGCATTCGATTCAATGGAAGGGAAAACTATAAGCCTTAAAATAAAACAAGTAAACGAAGACCCGTCAGAAGTATATATTAACTAAAAGTATTATAATGAAAACAATAAATGCAATGACAATAACACAAAATATGCAATAGCAATACAAAAGCAGGAAAATGAAGTACAATCTAGAAAAATTGAACTCAGAATTTAAATGTAAATTAAGAAAACACACAGATAATGAGAATAAGAAGGAAAAAGGCACGGAAAATCGAATCAAAGTAGTGATAAATCAACAAAAAATAAAGCAAACAAACATTTGTAAATACCAGGGAACTATAATAAATAACAGAGAAAGCATCGAGGGCGATCTTAATAGACTATAGCGCACAGGAAAATTATTACATGCAGTAATTAGAGGATTCCCCCACATCAAAGCAATATTAAGAAAAAGGAAGATAACAATGTACCTAACAACACAGATGACAATATACAGGCCAACGTTGATACACTGAGCACAAAACTGGCGTTTGGGCAGAATATACCAGAGATACAATCAGCAGAGATGAAATTCCTCAGAAGAACGATAGGGGCAAGAAGGACAGACATATTTAGAAATGAAGAAATAATAAACATACTTAAAATGAAATGGTTTCTTGACATAATAAAAGAGGAAGGAAAAAATAGTATGGTTCGGTCATAAGTATATCACGGATGGACAGTAACAGACACATGAATAGAGTGTGGGAAGCTACGCCAGAAGCAACAGATCGGTGGAACAGTGGCCAAGAGTGGAATAGCGACATATCAGAGATAGTACAAAATAAGAGTAAATCTTTACAAGAAGCAACACAAATAGCGAAGAACAGAAAAGAATGGAGAAAATTCGTCAAAAGCTAGATACACCTCATAATAACCTACATATACATGTAAAAACTAGTCTCATATAGGTTATAACAACTCCTATTTAAAATAATCCTTTTGAAAACGATTTCCGGAGTGGAAATCGAAACGTCAAAATTGTAAACTGAAATTTTTATCACAATACATTCTGATTTAATCGCATATAAACGTAATATTTTTAATCTTTAATAATAAGAAAATAAAGAAATTCATTAGTAGCAGCTAGCAGCTATATTCAATTTATGGCGTTAGACTAATGAATAGGGCTTTTCATCGATTGTCATTAGTTTCGAGCTTCTGTAATTATGTTGTATAATCTGTGTATAATATTAATATACACGGATTATACGACACGGATTACACGGACATATGACAGAAGCTCGAAACCAACGACTGTGAATGAAAAGCCCTACACATCGGTTTACCTGACCTAGATTATAATTTATTATATTTTAATAAACTGAAAATGGCACCTACCTTTTCTGTTTTAATTTCTAAAGGAGACAGAAGCGGACTCGGCGCCGTGGCGCCGCAACTTACTGTCAAATCATCGACTGCTTCTAACTTGACATGTCCTGGACTAACTCCCAACATGTTTGCATTTTCCGGGTCGATGTTTTGTATGCTGCTAGCGATGTCCTCCCAGAGCGCTGGCGGTCGTAAAAAAGCGTCATCGTCTGCCCCTAAAAGTTTTGAACTATTTACTTAAGCATATAATATTCTACTAAATCACATTTGTAAATGACAGACACCCACCTACCTAACACCTACCTTGGTTGTAATCTAAATGAGAACTGGGACATGAGCAAAGATGTCAAAATACGTATAGAGAAGGCCAGAGAAACTCCAGAAGGGAGTGGAAATGTGTGGAAACAACATTACTTTGAATCTGAAAATTAGATTGGTGAGATGTTATGTGTTCTCTACTCTTTTGTACGGTGTCGAAAGTTGGACTTCAACAGATACACTTCTCAAGAAACTAGAAGACTTTGAAATCTGGATGTTCTCGGTGAAGTCGGATTCTCTGATACACCCAGACGATAACCAATAAGTTGGGTAGATAGAGTTCGTAACGAAGTTGTTTTGCATCGGATGGGAAAAGTCACGGAAGTCGTCGGAACAGTTAAAAATCCTATTCTGAAAAAAATCCTGAATATTTTCACCATGTTATGCGACATCCAGAGGGATATCATATACTCCATTTGATTACAAGGTAATTTAGACGGAAGAAAAGGGCCAGGTCAAAGAAGAACGTCATGGTGGAACCTGAGAGAATGGTTTAACAGATCCTCTGCATCTCTTTTCCGAGTTGCCGTCAACAAAATTACTATAGCCAATGTGATAGTCAACGCTCGATAATCGAGCACGGCACATGAAGAACAAGAAATGACAGAATGTGTGGACAGTATATTACGAAGATTCTCGGTGAATAAGAGAGAATAACCTACATATATAACAAATAAAAATAAAGAGCATAATTAACATCAATACAATGACAGAAAACCGTGTTCTGAGGATCACCAGATTCACCTAATAATGGCGTGAGAAAGAATAACTTACTTTATACGGAGGTACACACCAAAGAACTTATATTTCATTGTCGGAAGAGAGGGATATCAGCAGGAAAAGAAAATCCCTGTTGAAAAACAAAATATTTTCGTTGTGGTTGTTTATGTATAGGCTTACTTGAAAATATTTAATACTTTTTGAAGGAAGTTTAAATAGTTTAATTTGTTTGTAAATGTTAATAATTTAAATATTAATAGTAGGGGAGGAAAGTATGCCAAATGTGCAGTCACTCGAGCTTTATGGGGACCTATAGGGTTGTGAATATTCGGTCCTAAAATCAAAAAAAGTTAAGTAAAGTTTTCCATTTTAGTGTAGACTTTCCATTTTTTAATTTAATTTTCCATTTCCAACAACTGTTTTTTCCGATTATAGCGCCACCTATGCATAATTCGAAAAAATGTCTCAAATAAAAGTTACTTCTTTTTACGTAAGGAATCCAAATCTGCAATAAAAAATGGGGGCTCCTTTTTAAGATTTTAAAGTAACCCCCCACCCCACCTCCGTGGGGGGTCCTGTTTGGTGCCATTCGATAGATTTATCAAAAATATTGAATACCTACGTATATTTTTCAATTTTTCGATCTGATGTTCATTTCGCGAAATACCGCAGGGCTCCTATTTAAAATTTTAAATTTACTTCCACCCCTCTCCATGGGGGCTCGTGTTTGGTATCATTCGATAGATTTTTGAAAAATATTAAGCACGTATTTTTTAGTTTTTCGATCTGTCGCTTTTTTCTTGTGAAATTTTGTGACTCACCCATTTCCTTACGGCCCGGTAAAATCGTCAGATTTTTGAAATGTATACTGTTTTGCATGTACTTATCTTACCTTATCTTAATCTGACGATTTCGAGTTTTTCTCGGGATAGATTTTTTTTCGGGCCCCCCTTAACGAACTCCCCTGTATTAAGAGCCAATATATGGTAGAGGTACCTACATTTACAGGGTTCGAGGTTTCTCCTCATATGATAATCTGACGTGCTCGAGTAACTGCAAAAATCCCCGCTTGTTCTCCCCTACCTTAATAATTTATTGAGCTTAACAAAAACATTTAATACCAAACACAAGCATTTACCATTTAATTATTTTCATAAATTAATAAATTTATCAAGTTTTCTTGAACTAACATTAAGAGGCAACAGTAGCGATCAACAGATAGCAACAAACGCGGTCCAAGATTGAGGCTGTAATTTTGAATATTTTGTAGAGATATTTGGCACACATATTCGTAATATAATAAATAATGGCGGTACAGAGCCCAATTTGAGAAATATATTAGTATGTGGAAATTACTCTGTAATTAAATACAATATTAAAAAAACGAACCTGTACCGCCATTAAGAAGAACAAAACAATAAACTTTCTTCAAATAAACTTTTTTATCCCATGCCTAGATTTTGTGTCATTTTGCACCTACTAAATTTTTTTATTTCTAACAAGAAATCGAACATATTATAACTTAAAAACTAATTAGGCAACATAGAGAAGTTATCACTGTCATTTTGACAAACCTGCGTCAGATTTCTAAGTGTAATAGCCGTTGTATTTTGGTTTATTTTTATAAATATTTATTTATTAATAACAAAATTGTTTTCTATTACTTCCATTTAGCTCGCCTATGAGTATATTTGTCAAAATAGATAGATCTTAGATAATGTCAAAGATTACCACTGTTGTCAAAGTTTCGCAGACCGTTCGAAAAAGGATATGATACTATCATCTCCCGAAGTTATATTGATGACGCGCTACTGTACGCTCTTAAACGAATTATTTTATCCTTATAAAAGTCTTCCCCTTCCACCATCAAAGAGCGCAAACTAGAATAGCTTGCCCATGTTATGAGGAATGAACAGAGATAATATGGCTTGTTGCAACTCATTCTCCATAGGGCAAGGTATTTGGAAAGTCGGAAAGAGAGGACCAGGGAGAAGAAGAATATCTTGGCTTCAAAACCTGAGAAAGTGGTTCAAGACATCGACAAATGGACTATTCTGAATACCAGCAAGCAAAGTTGGAATAACCATGCTGATCGCCAATATCCGGAAAGGATAGGCACCTTAAGGAAAAGACGGGAATACATACAATCAACAAACAAAATAGTTCATAAAATTTAAAGCAAATTTGGAATTAAGGGGAACGGAGCAAAATACAAAATTTTGACGCAAGTCAAAATTTTCAATGTGTTTTAAATATATTAATTTTTTTCGAATCCTGAGAAAACTAATAAATATTTTAAAAATATTTAAGCGCAGAATGAAATATTACATTATCACCGAGGGCCGAAAGTCCCTGAAAACTATAATGTTTATTTTAACAAGTTACAGGGTTGAAAATAAAAGAGAAAATTTAGTTTGATTTCTAATTGCAAATATTTCATTCAAAAGAAACTTTTGATTTATTCCAAGGGACTTTCGGCCCTCGGTAATAAAGTAGTCTTTCATTCTGCGTTTAAATTTTTCAAAAATACTTATTAGTTTTCTCAGGATTCGAAAAAAAAATGAATAAATTTAAAACACATTGAAAATTTTGACATGCGTCAAAATTTTGCATTTTGCTCCGTTCCCCTTAATTTAATAGAACTGAAATAAACAACCAAATTAATTTACTAATATTACGTACTATTATTTCATCTTACCTGGAAGTGACCTCATGGACACGTAACTCATCGCCTGATGCCTAGTGTTGTTATTTGGAGTATTGTTGTTGTTATTGTGGTGTGAGGCTTCGAAGAAATCATCGATTTGAGGTACAGAATCGCGCCGTGGCTTCTCCAATTCTTCATCCAGCGGTCGCTCCCAGTCCTGCTTACACAGGAACGTGTCCAGGTCGCTGGTCTGCAATAAAAAATATATTCAGTTAGTTTTATTTTGATTAATTACATTAACGTATGAATTGTAGATCTCAAGAAAAATGTAAGTCCTAGTCATTATTAATGTTAATCCAATTACAGTGGAACCCCGATACGTCGGCCTCCGATAACCCGGAAGTCCGGCTAACCCGGACCGATTTTCATCAGACAAAACAAACATTTTTTCACTTTGACTAAGTTTTTTACCAATAAATAAACAATACTGTATACAACTATACGTAATTTAGATGTACTGTGTATATCTATTTCATGTTTTTGCAATTATAATGTGTATTTGTTTATTATTTATATGTATTTTATTAATTTATATCATACTCTCCGGCTAACCCGGATTTTCGATACCCCGGATCGACCGCGGTCCGCTTAATCCGACTAATCGAGGTTCCACTGTACATACTACTAAAATATTAAAAATATTCTACTTTTGCTCATTGTTTTGGTATCTAACGTATGCTTCAGTAGTATATTTTTGTAGGTTCCACTGAGTGAGACAACGGTGTCCAAAACATTAAAGACACCGTTGTCTCACTCAGTGGAACCTACAAAAATAGACTACTGAAGCATCCAAATACGCTTGCGCAAGACCTACTTAAGCGACCGAGGCGAGGAAGACTAAAACGCCGTGACCCATTAGACCTTTCTCTACCTGTAATTACTGAAACGTAGACTATATAATTTAATGTGTGTGTATTTTAAGTATTGATGTTTTTTTATATGTTCATAAAATATATCTTTGTAAATTGTTATTTAGATCTCCAGATATTTTTATCAGAAATGTATCGCAAAGGATTTTCATCACTGGATGGATTTCCACTATGTTAATGTGATAACCCTATTGCTTATTGTTTTTTTTAATTGTAAAAACAGATTGCAGTAAATAAAGGATGTTTAAAAAAACGTAAGCTTCATGCTAGTTGGATTATGCTTAACCCTCGTTTCATACGCTAATGGCTTGATTACACGTAACGAGTACAGTGGCGAGACAGCAAACTGTTACTAGGCCGAGACAGTGGTGAGGGCGAGAGATGGTTTATACGTATTTGGCAATTTTTGAATTTGGAGGCGAGTCAGTTCAGTTTCGATTCACAAAAACAAGGAGTAGTGTACTTATGGATCATAAAGCTAACATTAAAAATATATCCAACTACTTATACCACTGCTTATACAATAATTGACGGATATATTATGAGAAGGAGATAAGCTTCTTTGGACTATAGACTATAGACAATGGATTTTAAGAAAACCAAATCTCGCTGCTCCCGATTTCTTCGATTCATTGATGTTTTATTTCTTGTCTATATGTTGAATTTAAATTTTTTATTTTATTTGACTTCTTGAGTTTTAAAACCAACAATATTTATTTCTTCTACAATCGATACATATTATGCTCCATCACGTTTTTGTTTATTTTTATACTCCAAATATTTGAAATTTCAAAAGCACGGGTGTGACTTATACAACTGAACTAAACTTTATTGTCCTATTTGAGTTCTATTTGTTAGCTATTTTTGAGAATCACAAATCACATTGATTAACACAAGTCGTCTCCTCTGATAAAGTGGTAATGTGCACAGTTACACAGCGAGTGTTATTTACACATACCGAGTGGATTGGCGAGTATACGATTGAAGGGTGGGAGGTCGAAGACTCGACCTAGTAAATAGAACAAGATCCGAGTGACTGTCTCGCCATATGAGTGGGTCGAGTGCTCGGCCACGTACTCGTTAGTATGTTTATACTAAACGAGCACTCGGCCGAGAACACTGTCTCGCTATAATACTCGTTACGAGTAATCAAGGTTTAAGAATTTTAACCTGCGATGGCTTGAACGCACGATGACATTCCAATAGTGGCTCGAGCAATCATATGGAATCTTTCTCATTACACAGCGGTTGGAACGTTCAGCGAAGTCTCCATGTAATATGAAAGTTACCATAGGATTGCTTGAGCCACCATTGGAATAGTCATCGTGCGATCTAGCCATGGCACGTTCAAATTCTTAGTGTGTGAAACTGCACTAAGGATCGTTTTTTTGCTCTTTTTTTATACGATTTTTACTCAAAAGCGTTTGTCTTCATCACTCTTATTTTATATTTTATGTAGCATATTACCTTATTATGCAGGGTGTCCAGGAACTCTCCTGACAAATGAATACCGGAGATTCCTCAGACAATTCTAAGAAAATTTAACCCAATTCACCTAGTCCAAAAATGCTTCCTAAGGCAGCTAAAAGAACTAATAGAGCTCTTTGAAGATGAATTTTTTTTAATACCTCCAGAATGATTCTATTTAGAAAAATGAAAACTGGTGCACCTATTTATCTTCCAGAAATAAATTGATTCCATCAATTGCGAATTTCTAGTACCGGTCTGAGGCGTCCGTTTTGGGTAGGGCAACGGTTACTTTATCGCATAACTTTTTTGTCTGTAACTTTTAAGCATTTTTGACATTGGATTATTAAATTTTGAGGTATTCTAGTACTAAAAGGATCTAGTACTAAAAGGTTATCTAGAAAAAAATTTTCATTTCTTGAATTTGAAAATAAAATATAAAAAAACGGTGTATTTTACCGACTTAATGCAAGAGTACCTTTTAGTACTTTTTTTTACGTAACAATTAATTAATCCAGTTTCAAAAATGCTTAAAAGTTAAAGACAAAAAAATATGCCATAAAATAGCCGTTGCCTTACCCAAAACGGACTGAAATATAAATATAGGCGTACCAGTTGTCGATTTTCTACATGGAAGCGTTCTGGAGGTATTTAAAGAATAATAGAAAATAGAAAAAAAATGGCACGGAATAAAAAAATTCATATGTTGTTTGTCGACCTACAGAAAGCCTACGACAGTGTTCCACTGAAAAAGCTGTGGCAATACATGGAAAGTATGAATATTAATACAGAATGAATAAAATCCGTCAAAGTGCTATACAATCAATCAATAACAAAAATAAAAACAGGGACACAAATAACAGCAGGATTTATAACATCAAAAGGATTAAAGCAAGGATGTTGCCTGTCCCCCACTTTATTTAAAATATGCCTGGAAAGTTCTTTAAAAAGATGGAAACAAAAATGTAGAACAATGGGGATACCACTCACCAACACTACGGTATATGTATATAAGCTCAACTTTGCAGACGATCAAGTAATAATGGCTCATGATTATGACGATTTAAACTATATGGCACGAAAATTAATTAAAGAGTATGATATACGGGGTATAGAAGTGAATAAAAAGAAAACCGAATACTTGTGCATTGGAGGAGAACAAAAAGATCTCATATTAGACAATTATACGATAACACCACGATAAAGCACTGCTGTGACTATAAGTATCTAGGTATCACTATTTCGCAGGATGGAACATTAGACAAAGCCATAAGAGAGAGAAATGCGTCAGGGAGGAAAGCCATCACAATGTTAAATAGCATTTTATGGTACCAATCCATCAGCAAAGAAAATAAAAAGAGGAAAGATTATGAGACTATAGTGAAAAAGTATCACTCTATACAGCTGTGAGGTATGGCTACTGAAAGAAAGAACACTGGCAACGGAAATCTAGAAGAAATGATTACCAACGAACGCATTAATGAAATAATGGGAATCAAACGAGCAATCACGGATGAGCTAACAACAAAATAACTTATCTGGTTCAGACATACTTATACAAATAATGGATGAACAACGAATACCAAAGGAAATATTAAAATGGCAACCAGAAGGAAAGAGAAAACGAGATAGACCGAGAAAAAGTTGGAGCGAAAGAATAAATAAAGAACTGAGAGAAAGAGAAATAGAAGAGGACATATGGTACAACCGGACGAAGTGGCGATTGGAAGTCGAAAAACGGCGGAGAACGTTATAAACCGACATGTAGTAGTATGTAGTATTAAAAAAAGTTAAATTGTCTTAAAACTATCTGAGGAATCTCCGGCAGGGCACAAAATATCCATGATATTTATATAAATATCAAAATATCGGATATAATATATATCCGATATATATATCCAAAATGTGATATTTATATGATATTTACGATATTTTGGAAAACATTTCAAGAGACAATAGAGAAACTAAATTGACCAAAATAAGACTCTAATTATTGTAGAATGCAACAATATAAACGATATATTTTTACTTTAAATAAAAAATACAAAAATATAAACGTACGTATGGTAGACATAAACAGAAAACAAAATGATACGAGTATCCAAGTAACAACTAAATTAACTAAAAATATTGAAAACATTAACTTAAACATAGGTATTTCTATTTTTCCGAAATAACATAAAATTCTGAACATTTAAAAAACAAAATCAAAATTAAGAAAATTAATTAAGATGACGGTTCAACATCGGAAGTGTCTGAATCAAAACCAGTAAAGCACCCAAGACTTAATTCTTCCTCTTCATTTTCCCTAGTTTCAGTTGCTTGTTCAGGCCAAATCCATTCCAAATTGTCAAGTTTTTGGTATGAAGAACTGTTTAAATATTTAAACATGAATACAAGTTTAGCAGCCTTTTCTCTTCCCAAATTATTTCGTAATTTAGAATGCACAAGTCCAAAGCTTGTAGGCACCTTTCACTGCTTGCCGTTGAGGCTACTGCTGTAAGTCATTGGTTAATTCGTTGAAGAAATATTTTTTTTCGGGCCAAGCAGATTCAGCGATTGGAACACACTTCCATCATAGTAATGGAGATGTTTTTTTTTTAATTTGGATCATACATGAAAGACGGAAATGGTTTAGACTTCGAAGTTAGGGCCATTACAAACGCAACAAAATCTGTGTTGATTTAATTTAAATATTCATCAGCCTGTTCTTTTTGTTCGGCAATAAGTCTTTCTCCCAAAAAGAGATGGTCCAGTAAGTTTGCCAAAAAATGAGGCGAATCTAGAGCCATATTCCTCCTTTTGTAATAAAAGTTCTTTTTTGAATTGGTTGATCTTGATTGATTTGAATTCCTGTTAGAAGGCAAGTCAACGCAGTTGCGACCTTACCGCTTTTTAACCTTCTTATGTAAAAATTAGTACGAAATAAAATACTGATATACAGGGTGAGTCACCAGTAACGGGACGGAAGATTACATCTAAACGGTAAAAGGTTTGAAAAAAAATTAAATTGAATAGTTTGTAAGTTGATAAAAGCTACATTTTAAGATGATTTTGAAATATACAGGGTGTCCCAATAAATGGCGGCGTATCAAAGTTATATTTTTTCTTATGAAACACCCTATATATTATTGCATTTTTTAATTGTCCGCAAAAAATAAGGTATAGTTTCATAAGGCTTCCCTATACCTATGTACAGAGTGTTCTGAGATATGTTGACTTTTCTTAAAATGTAAGGTTTTAAAAGAAGGCTTATTCTCAAGTTATTTAAGAAATTATAAAAACATTACTTTTACATCTAAATAGCTGGATATTGGTTGAATGTATTCCATGGTTAATTATTATACATTTGTCTACAGGGTGTTCAAAATTTACAGTTTTATTATTGGAGTATTCAATGTGTCATATGATGCTTATTTTAAATAGAACACCATGTATATTAATAAATCATTATACTAACCAAATTTACCTCTTCCGAATGGTATATGAATGTCCTATACCTAGGTGTCGTAGTTTTTGCGTAATTTACAATTATTTAAATTCTTAATCTGTAGATCGATTTTAAAACAAAAGATTAATGTCATTGTATGACATTGTCAGTTTATGACAGTACGGTCTGGTAATTATCAAAACTATAAACATCCGTGTATGATATTCAATTTTTTTTACTTAAAAATGGCTTTGGAAGAGCCAATTACATTCAAATTTAATTGTTCCTAAAAATGAATAATCACACTATCTATGAAAGAGTAGACATGCTACTTTGCATTGGGGAATATTTTTAAAATTTTCTCTTAGCTTCTAAAGTTTACGCTTAAAAGTATCCTGATAGAGGACACCCAAAAAAAGACGTTTTAGAGAAATTTCTCGATAGATTCCGTGCTGCTGGTAATGTTGCATAGTTAGGAAAAGTTAAATAAAAATAAACCATTTATTTTTGATGACGTCAACGAACTTGATGTCCTGCTTTCTGTTACGGAAAACCCAAATACTAGTACCTAAGTGAAAAATGTCAAGGCAATTGGAGATCAGTCTAACAAGTGTATGTAGAATACATAAGAAAATCAGCCGTGTAAAACTCAACTACACCAGCATTAGACAGAACAGGAACGTTTAACTTTTCGTTTATAGACTTTAGAATTTGGAGAAGATCCTGATTATTTTTTAAGAATGTATTGTGTACAGACGAATCTACCTACTTTTAATAATAATCGTCTAGTTAATAGACATAGCTTTCATTTTATTATGATACAGTAAACAAACATTTTACTGTTGATCGCCAACACCGATAAAGTGTTAATGTTTGAGGCAGTATTCTGAGCCAGTACGTTATCGACCCATATTTTTTTGACGAAAATCTGAATGGAGCAACTTTTTTAATTTTCTTAAAACAAGTTTTTTGAATGCTTCTTAAAACCTTCCACTTAGCGTGCGAACAGACATGTGGCTCCAATTGGACGGAGCTCCTGCTTATTTTTGACGTGATGTTAAGAACAACCTCAACATAAAATTTAGAAATAAATGGATAGATAGATTAGGTCCATATACTTGGCCACCTGAATTGACCAAGATAAATTTTTTTAAATAAGGTTATATTAAAAATATTGTAAATTCTGCACTTCCTAACCCAGGAACCTGTGTTTAGTACAATCTTTGATTAATATACATGGTGTTCTAATAAAATACCCATCATATGCTACACTGAAGAATCTAATAATGAAACTGTAAATTTTGAACACACTGTAAATAAATGTGTAATAATCAACCATGGAATGCATTAATTATAAGATAATTACCAGACCGTATTGTCATAAAATGACAATATCATACAATGACATTAATTAACTTCATCTTTTGTTTTAAAATCGATTTACAGAGTAAGAATTTAAATAATTGTAAATTACGCAAAAACTATGAGACCTAGGTATAGGACATCCATATACCATTCGAAAGAAGTAAATTTGTTAAGTATAATTATTTATTAATATATATGGTGTTCCATTTAAAATACGCATCATCTGACACAATAAATACCCCACTAATGAAACTATAAATTTTGAACACCCTGTAGACAAATGTGTAATAATTAATCATGGAATACATTCAACCAATATCCAGCTATTTAGATGTAAAACTAATGTTTTTATAATTTCTTAAATAACTTGAGAATAAGCCTTCTTTTACAACTTTACATTTTAAGAAAAGTCAACATAACTCAGAACACTCTGTACATAGGTATAGGGAAGCCTTATGAAACTATACCTTGTTTTTTGCGGACAATTAAAAAATGCAATAAAATACAGGGTGTTCCATAAGAAAAAATATAACTTTGATACGCCGCCATTTATTGGGACATCCTGTATATTTCAAAATAATTTTAAAATGTAACTTTTATCAACATACAAACTATTCAATTTAAATTTTTTTCAAATCTTTTACCGCTGTAATCTTCCGTCCCGTTAGTGGTGACTCACCCTGTATATCACGATATACACGGTGTAACAAAAATACAGGTCATAAATTAAATCACATATTCTGGGACCAAAAATAGTTCGAATGAACCTAACTTACCTTAGTACAAATATGCACATAAAAAAGTTACAGCCCTTTGAAGTTACAAAATGAAAATCGATTTTTTCGAATATATCGAAAACTATTGGAGATTTTTTATTGAAAATGGACTTGTGGCATTCTTATGGCAGGAACATCTTAAGAAAAAATTATAGTGAAATTTGTGCACCCCATAAAAATTTTATGGGGATTTTGTTCTCTTAAACCCCCCCAAACTTTTGTGTACGTCTCAATTAAATTATTATTGTGGTACCATCAGTTAAATTTAATATTATTAAAACTTTTTTGCCTCCTAGTATTTTTTCGGTAAGGCAGTTTTTATCGAGTTGAGCCTTATTTTTCAATATGTTTACATAAAAATTTTATGGGGGTTTTGTTCTTTTAAACCCCCCAAATGTTTATGTACGTTTCAATTAAAATATTACTGCGGTAGAATTAGTTAAACACAGCGTTTTTAAATTTTTTTTGCCTCTTTGTATTTTTTCGAAAAGGCACCTTTTATCGAGATGTGACTTCTTTTTTAATAGGGTTCAAAATATCCCTAAAAATGTAAATCATAAATAAATGTTCATATTATTACCAAGTCTCCATAATCGTACTTAACCATATACAAATATGTGGTGGATTTGACAAATATTCGAAATATCTCGATAAAAACTGACTTTTCAAAAAAGTACTAAGAGGAAAAAAAGTTTTAAAAACATTGTGGTTAACTAGAGGTACTACAATAATAATTTAATTGGAACGTACACAAAAGTTTGGGGGGGTTTAAAGGAACAAAACCCCCATAAAATTGTTATGGAGTGTCCAAATTTCACTATAATTTTTTCTTAAGATGATACTGCCATAAGAATGCCACATGTCCATTTTTAATAAATAATCTCCAATAGTTTTCGATACATTCGAAAAAATCGATTTTCATTTTGTAACTTAAAAGGGCTGTAACTTTTTTTATGTGCACATTTGTACCAAGGTAAGTTAGGTTCAATCGAATTATTTTTGCTCCCAGAATATGTGATTAAATTTATGACCTGTATTTTTGTTACACCCTGTATATAATATAAATATCATGATATAATATATCCTCGCGCCCTGATCTCCGGTCTTAGTTTGTCGGAGAGTTTCTGGACACCCTGTACCTATATAAATTATATATCTTATTATGTATATAGCAAATACGCCAAACTGGTATTTATGGTGGTATACCCGAACTCAATCATAAATCATTTATCAAAACGCAGTCAATTTATCACACCACAGAAATGATTTATTTTTTTAATTTCCTTTCATCCTGACACATATTTCGTATTAACACCCCGGAAAATAAATGAACAATGGTAAGTCTATCAATTATGACAGGTGGACTAGAGAATTTGTATTTATAAAAAACAAATGAAGCATCGGCGAAAATGACACGGCATTATGGTTGGGAAACTGCGGGAGGTTGAAGTTTTGAAAACAACAAAATATATTAAATTCTAAACACGAACATATTCTTGTGTTGTCACTAGTATCATGTTACTGTCGGCCCAAAATATTATTTTTAAATGAAAATAGTTTCTATCCTTGTGGGATCGGTACTCACCGGAGGGACCGCAGACTTTACTTGGTAAAGTCAACTTTACTAAGTAACAAGTCATTTACTCAACACACACACTACACTATCTGATTGCGAAATCACTGTACCTTGCTATTGGCCATTAGTTGTCGAGGCATTAAGCTAAATAAAAAAATATCAGTAAAGTATTGAATTTATATTAACGTATTGAAATTAGCGATTGTGTAGAAATAAATAATATTAATAAAAATAAGAAAACTTCCTGTCGCCAGGGGGGTACAACGGCCTCCTTTATTGAGATGGACTTACCCAAGTTTTTTTTATGTATTTTGACCCGCAGAACATGAATTTTTTGGGTAACAGTTGATCCGAATGTCGATAAGATTGCTATAAACAAAGAACTTGAGGAATCACATAACAGCGATTTCTCGCAAATCAATTTTTTTTTGTATTGTCTGGATCATTCTAAGCAAAAAATGTTCTTACAAGTTTTTTCGTAGGATGCATAGTTTTCGAAATAAACGCGGTTTAACTTTCAAAAAGTCGAAAAATTGCAATTTTTGAACCCAAATAACTTTTGATTAAAAAATAAAATAGCAATTCTGCTTACCGCATTTAAAAGTTGAAGTCAAATTTTATCGGTTCTGATTATTTGCAACAAAGCTATAAACACATAGTGTTTCCCGTGCCTAATATATGCGTTTTAATGCATTCTACGTAGAAATAGCCTTGCTTGCACTTGCACCTACCCTACTTACATCCTCGTTCGATTTTAAATGGGATATCACTGAAAGCATCACTCAAGCACTATGTGTTTATAGCTTTGTTTAAACAATAAAAAAATAAATTTTTAACACTGCAAATAATTAAAACCGATATAATTTGACTTGAACTTTCAAATGCGGTAAGCAGAATTGCTATTTTATTTTTTAATCAAAAGTTATTCGGGTTCAAAAATTGCAATTTTTCCATATTTGAAAGTTCAACCGCGTTTATCTCGAAAACTATGCATCCTACGAAAAAACTTGTAAGAACATACAAAAAATGTTTTGTTTTGCGAGAAATCGCTGTTATGTAATTCCTCAAGTTCTTTGTTTATAACAATCTTATCGACATCCGGATCAACCGTTACCCAAAAAATTCATGTTCTACGGGTCAAAATACATAAAAAACTTGGGTAAGTCCATCTGAATAAAGGAGGCCGTTGTACCCCGCTGGCGACAGGACTATATAATATAACAGAAAAAATAACAATTGGACAATATGTACTTCCTTTGTGTGGACACCTGTGCAGTAATGACTCCTTTACCAAATTATCTTTGATGCTCTAATGATGGTATGAAAATGTTATTGACATTAAAAGGTTAAGATATTAATTCTACTCAAAAACTTTTTAATCTTTCGAAAATCGAAAACAAACAATTGAACTGGTTTGACTATACAGAGCGAATAGAGCAAAAGGGACTAACAAAGAAGGTACATTAAGCCAAAATGGAATACAAAAGAAAAAGGGAAGACCGAGGAAGACATGAATGGACCAAATTCGGACCAATGGACCAAATGAACATCCGACACCCTGAAGGGCACTAAGGATTATAAGAAAGAAGAAGTACCTAAGCGTTAAGATGTTTTATTTTTTGCATGAAAAATGCGCCTCGTATGAAAAAAAGGGAAGATATATTTTTTGTTACAAATTGAACGAGGAATTTCAAATTTAATTTGAAATATCTCAGTGGCGTACTATTTTTTTCTTTAAAAAATTCAGACCCTTAC
Organism: Diabrotica virgifera virgifera; assembly: GCF_917563875.1. Classification (NCBI taxonomy): domain Eukaryota; kingdom Metazoa; phylum Arthropoda; class Insecta; order Coleoptera; family Chrysomelidae; genus Diabrotica; species Diabrotica virgifera. The sequence continues at coordinate 109,459,974 of NC_065448.1, read as the reverse complement.
CCGTATTTTATAAAATATAAAATTCTTAATTGTATGTAAAAATGCGCAATAACTACCTCTTAAAACCCACCAAACTTCATTTGCATATATCAACCGGTTTTAGAGCAATAAATAAATCGTCAGATTGTAAGAAAAACTTTAATAACCCGTAATTGGATACGAAGCACTTGCGGACATACGTTTATAGAGCAAATTGTTATTATTTTCTTATACAGAATTAGCTCTAAAGTTTGTCGCACTTATTTACAAATACCATGTACAATAAATTTGTATTTAGAAATAAATTGGAATAAAAAAACAGATGCATCGGCCGGGAATCGAACCCGGGCCGCCCGCGTGGCAGGCGAGCATTCTACCACTGAACCACCGATGCGATGACTCATGTTACCAATTTCAGATAACTATACTGGTGAATATACCTATCTACATACTAATAACTTCTAATACATACATTGAAATAGAGGGAAATTAGAATTTAATATAATTATTAAATTAATAAATTAAATTGAAATTAAATTAACTAAGAAATATTACCATTATGTATGAAACTTCGTATAACTTGTTTTTTTAATTTTGTAATAAAACTTTTTCTTGTACTTTCATTATTTTCTTTAAAGTGTGTTTCAATTTTAAATAATTTTTTTAAAATTATTTAAACTAAATGTTTGACATCTACATTAATATTAATTTCTTACTTTACTACATTCTTTACTATAATACCGACAATACGGTAACTCCTTGTAAAAATTGTCAAGATCAAAACATCAATAAATTGAGGTGAATAATTATTTATCTTGTAATAGAGAAAATAATAGACATTCATATCATATTTTATATAAGCATTTTTTCTATAACTATTATCAATTGCCCAAAATTTCACTTATAAAAATAAAAAGACTTGCCGAAACCAGGGATCGAACCAGGGACCTTTAGATCTTCAGTCTAACGCTCTCCCAACTGAGCTATTTCGGCTGATAGTGGGATGATCTCATATTATCGAGTCTCCCTGATTTGGACAGGAGCGGCTTAACGCTTTATCATATTATGAAATTAATATTTTATAATAAATATATAAAATTAATATAAAATCACTACATCACGGGCTACATTATCTTATCGGGCTACTGGGCTAATATTCTGATTTTTCTCTGTACATCGAGTAAGTTGTATCGAGTTAAGTTGTATAAATTAATACTGAACATTATCGACATAATAACTAAAATACTTGCCGAAACCAGGGATCGAACCAGGGACCTTTAGATCTTCAGTCTAACGCTCTCCCAACTGAGCTATTTCGGCTGATAACATGCCCAACTAAACAGGGTCGGCCTTTGAAGCGATATCAAATTTTTGTAGGTAATTATCATTAATTTAAGTAAAAGTTTCTAAACTATATCTTAATTTAATCTTATCTATTACATTGGTTAATGTTAATTCTCAGTCGATTAATGTAACATGCATATTGGTACTTTTTAAATATTAAAACCAGACTTACAATTATTTTTAGCTGATCTAGTTTGCTGAATATTGATCCTATAATATTTAGTACTGATAATATGTTAATGTTTTTTTAGTTACTACCTTTAGTTTTATATAATATATCTTTACAATCTTAGTTTAGCTCTTTACCAGTCGAAAAAAAAGAACTAAATGAAACATGTACATAATTACATTACGGTCTATCTGATTTTTAGGGTGAGCATTTAATGAGGAGTATATTCTTAAGTTCTCTGTATATCGTGTGTAGTTTCGAGTTATGTTGTATAAATATTGAAGCAGTATAGAGATCATAACTAAAAGATTTGCCGAAACCAGGGATCGAACAAGGAGCTCGATTTTTGTTCCTTCGTTTCGTTATCGATCATTCGCAACCCTGTACTCTACATAGGTATTATACAGATAGCGAATGATCGATAACGATTGATCGAGGGTCAAAAATCGGGGTCCAGGGACCTTTACATCTTCACTCTCAACTGAGCTATTTCGGCATATAATATGTCCAAGTAAACAGGGTCGGCCTTTGAAGCAATATAAAATTTTAGAAAGTAATTATCATTTAAATAAATGTTTGATAAACTATATCTTAATCTTATCAACTACATTAGTTAATGTTAATTCTCAGTCCATTAATGTAACATGCATATTAGTACTTTTTAAATATTAAAACCCCACTTACAATTATTATTTTTAGCTGATCTAGTTTGCTAGTAGTTTTGAATATTGATCCTATAGTATTTAATACTGATATGTTAATGTTTTTTTTAGTTATTGCCTTTAGTGTTATATAACATATCTTTAAAATCTTATATAGTTTAGCTTTTTACCAGTCGAAAAAGAAAACAACTAAATGAAATGTGTCCATAATTATTACATTACGGTCTACCTAATTTTTAGGGTGAGCATGTATTGAGGAATATAGTCTTAAGTTATATCGTGTGTAGTTTCGAGTTATGTTGTATAGATAATAAAGCAGTATCGAGATCGTAACTAAAAGATTTGCCGAAACCAGGGATCGAACCAGGGACCTTTAGATCTTCAGTCTAACGCTCTCCCAACTGAGCTATTTCGGCTAATAATAATATGATGTCCAAATAAACAGGGACGGCCCTTGAAGAAATATAAATTTTAGTAAGTAATTATCATGTACATATTAAAGATAGAGATAAAGCGCGGCCCGCGGCCCCGGACGCAGAAAAACATCATAGCTTAGGAACCTCCGCCAATGGTATGGACGGCACTATTTAGATCAGCTGTGAACAAAGTAAAGAGCATGCTACTGATCGCCAAGGGTCTAGGAGGACAAGGCACTTAACACTTAAAGAAGAAGAATTATCATGTAAGTAAAAATTTGATAAACTATATATTTTATACATTGGTTAATGTTAATTCTCAGATGCTTAATGTAACATGTATATTAGTACTTTTTATAATAAACCAATTTTATACCATGTCTTTAAAATCTTAGTTTAGCTTTTTACCGGTAAAAAAATAACTAAATGAAACTTCCATCACTACATCACAAACTACATTATGTTTATATTGATCTTTTAATATTCTGAATTTTCTCTGTATAACGCATGTATAACGTGTGTCGTTTCGAGTTAAGTTGTATACGGTTGTATAAATAAATACTGAAACAGTACAATATCATAACTAAAAGATTTGCCGAAACCAGGGATCGAACCAGGGACCTTTAGATCTTCAGTCTAACGCTCTCCCAACTGAGCTATTTCGGCTGATACTGATGCGCTAAACAACTAATTTTAAACAGGGCCGGCTTTCGAGCTATAACTTTCAAAATCTAAAATTTGATAATTTTTATTACAATCATATTCTAAATTGTGAAACTTGTTCAAATATTTTTAATTCTGATAGTGTTTTGCTAGAGTTTCATACAATTTCGATACATTTTTTGTAAAAACCATAGTTTAGGCGGTAAATAGAATAAGCTGATTGGAGCGACTACTAGAGGTAGTGTAACTTTCAGATTACATATCTGAAAAATTATTTATCAATGAACGATTTTAGAAGACTATAACGAGAACAACAAAGCCTACGATAGAACAAAAGCATCGTGTAAGTACCGAAGAAGACTATATGATTAAAGATTAAGAAAAAAGAAGAAAAATGATTTACTTATGTTCAAATAGTATGCAGATTCTTGTGTTTACTTGGCGTAGAAATGTAGAAACCCTAAATTCTTCAAAACTAATAGATCCCAGTTTAGGTCTCTCGTCTCTCTAATATTCCTATACCATCACATCCAAGAACGTAACTAGTAAAACAGATGCCGAAACCCGGAATCGAACCAGGACCTTGATTTTTGACCCTTCGCTTCGTTGTACAACGTATTCGCTTCGTATCTGGACCTCGATTTTTGACCCTTCGCTTCGTTATCGATCATTCGCTATCTGTACACTAAACAGATTCGAAGCGAATACGTTCGATAACGAAGCGAAGGGTCAAAAATCGAGGTCAAGGGACCTTGAGATCTTCAGTCTAACGCTCTCCCATAATTGAGCTACTTCGGCTGTCGCAAAGCAGGTAGCATCATTATCTTAATCTTCAAATAATGCTAATACGTAAAATAATTGAGTTAAAAATTAAGATGAGGTTATCAATATCATATACCATCAATCGAATAGTGACTGTGAAGAAAGTAGGAGAAGCCATCGAAACACAACAATGTAGAAAGTGGAATATCCTGGTTAGGGTCGATATATAGCCATTTACGTATGGATTTATTGTGCTTCATTTTATCCATATTTGGACTAAGGTATCCCCTTCTTTTGTTTTGTTTTCAGGACAGTGCGATTTTTATAAATTTTTTACCAGCATATTTCTTTAAATCGTCTCTACATCTCGTCTGAGGTATTCTTCACTGACATTTCTATGGTCGCCATCATATTATTATCTATTGGCTATGTTAAGTCACAATGAGGACCTCTCGTGGATTTCGGCGGAACTAAAATTGAGGCCTTTTTTCTTTTTATTGCCCTGCTATAATGGGGGTTTTTAATGTCATATCGTTGTTAAAATCATTGTCAGTATTTTCGAAAATCAATATAATTAATAAATTTTAATACAAAAGATTTAATTAAAAGCTTACAAACCTTCTATCAAAAGTGTTCTTCTTTGTATGTTGTGTTGCAGAGTATTTCGAGTAAATTTAGGACGCACACGTTTTTTAGATTAATCAAAAGACTACTAAATTTTTCACTTTATTGCTTTTCGAAAATACTGACAACGATTTTAACAAGGATTTGACATAAAAAACCGCCATTATAGCAGGGCAATAAAAAGAAAAAGGCTTATGTACTTGGTTTACTTCGAACATCTGAGATTTTTACACAACTGAATGTGTCAGATGGATAAAGAAACCACTATTCTATGAGAAGAATACATGAGTCGAATTTGCGAAAAATGGACATGTGTTCTTTTTCAAATAAACGCTTCAATCCTAAATACCAAAGTGAAAAAGCCGAAATAGCTCAGTTGGGAGAGCGTTAGACTGAAGATCTAAAGGTCCCTGGTTCGATCCCTGGTTTCGGCAAACTTTTTTTATTTTTTGTTTACGTAGATCAAAATTCATTGAAAATATTGACACCTGTTAAGGTTAATTTAATTTTTTTTATAGACATCTATGCATTTTATTATCAACTTGTCAGAAAAGTAATATTTGACATTTACAAAATGAGTACTTTTACTGTAGTATTTTTATTGCTATTTGTAAGTTTTTACGTTATATCACTGTCCACATATACATATATTACATCGTTACCTCACTTATCGAATAACACAATATCAAGAGAAAATAAAATACGAGTGAAAAGAATCGCATCTAATGATTATCAGTTAAAGGATGAAGTATTGATGACAAACCTGAACACAATAAACAATATTGATTACAGTAATGGTACAACTAAACCTAATATTCCAAACACAATACCAACAGAAAAGATGGTTACTTTAAATAAATGCTGTGCAGATAACCAGTATTTGAATCCCAACTACGAGTGTCAAGATGGAGACGAAGATATTTCATCAGAGGAACTTCTAAACAAGATATCTGATTATTTTGAAAATGCATCAACTGAACGAAATTACATAAATCAGAATACCGTAAATCTGAAATATAATTATATTTTACGCTTACGAAATGAACACGCATTTGGTAAGGAAAATCTACATACCTACTTAAATCACAATTTAATGTGCTTCTTTTAATAATAACGTATCTTATACTGCAATCACAATAAATATGCATTAGAAATAAACAAACTAAGACTTGTTGAATGTTACGAGGAGCACTCCCAAATCATGATAAATACATTTTAAATCCCAAATCATGATTTACAAACGTATACATTGTAAATCATGATTCGGGAGTGCTCCTCTTAACATTCAACGTGTCTTGGTTTGTTTATTTCTAGTGCATCTTTATTGTAATTTTAGTGTAGGTACTCTGATCAGATTTAACATGATATTAATGTTAGGTTCTTACCTAACATTTAACTAGTTCAGTACTTTTTGTGTACCTACTGAAAATGTCATCTACATACATTTTAAAAAAAGGAAATTTAGAGTTGAATCAGGGTGCGTTTTCCTCATTTTCCGCAATTCGAATTTTCCTAATTTTCCACCAGCTTTCAAGTAGCACGAAGGAGAAAATCAGAACCCTATTCTATTAAATTACATTTTTAGGTTATAATTAACACTCCTCTATCGATTCGTAAAATGGCACGAGGGACAATATGCGATTTTCTTTACAAAAGAAGATTCAATTTTCCTAGGAAAATTCCCTAGGAAACTCCACAGTTTTCACATATTTTACTCTCCTCACTTTTAACTTTCAATACTCTCAAAGGCATAGGGATAAAATCATGGTTGAACTTTGTCGGAAATCTGACAGTCTATTGGGAGTCCTACATTTTCTTTTGAAAATGGAACGATTATCAATCGTGGGATTTATATCATGTTTTATATTTATATATATAGTATGCTATGTCTCTTTCTCCTGTCGTTTCCCCATTACTGAGGATTGTGATTTCTTCCAATATTCCGAACAATGTTTCTCCATTGGTCTCTATCTTCAGCTGCTCTAAGAGCTTCGCAGAATAAGTTTCTAATTGAATGCTTTATTTGGTCTGACCATCTAGTTGGCGATCGTCCTCATGATCTTCTCCCCGGAACGTTTCCAGAAACAATTAATCTCTCCAAACTGTCGTCACCTCTGCGAACCACGTGACCAAAGAACTGCAGAATTCGTTGCAGACATATTGTGGACAGCCTTTTTTTAATATTGAGTTGGTTTAGAATGGAAACGTTTGTCCTATGAGCTGTCCAAGGTATGCGCAGCATTCTTCTCCAGCACCACATCTCAAAGGCCTCAATTTTTTGGCGCTCGCATGCGCGAAAAGTCCAAGTCTCTGCTCCGTATAGAAATATTTAGAATACAAGGGGATTCACCAGTCTCATCGTGATATTTTGAGAGATAGATCCGTCTTTCCAAACATTAGTTAGGCGACTCATCGCATTTTTTGCCATACCAATACGTCTCCGAACTTCTGCTTCACAGTTACCATCGTTAGTTATACTAGACCCGAGATAGACAAAGGTGTTTATTATCTGGTATTCCTGTAATATTGTGTTAGTCAGTTGAATAGTGTTAGCTTTATTAGCTTTGTTAGTTAGTCATTTTTGTCTTAGCTTTATTGATTTTCAGACCAACTTTATTGCTTTCGTACTCAACTCTTCGCAGAAGATTAAACATTTCTTGCTCATTTGCTGCTATAAGTGTAGTGTCATCAGCAAACCTTAAATTGGATATTTTCCTACCAGCTACTGTTACTCCACCGGCCCATCCTTCTAAAACCATCCTCATGACATGTTCACCATAAATGTTAAATAAGTCAGGTGACAACACGCATCCTTGTCTAACACCTCTCTCGGTCTTGAATTGGTTTGAGAACTTCTGATCTAGTCGTACTGTCGCTATAGTAGACTGGTACAGATTTTTAATAAGTGTCACCAGGTGCATTGGTGCGCCCATTTCTATTAAAATTCACCACAGATTTATCCAGCTTACACAATCAAATGCCTTTTGGTAGTCAACGAAGCATATAATCATAGGTACTTGAAGTTCTCTAGACTTTTCAGTGAGTTGTCTCAGGTTCAGGATTTGTTCCCTTCTACCTTTACCCTTTACAAACCCCGCTTGTTTCTGAGGTATTTGGTAATGTGGATAGGTTTTTAATCTATTTTTGATGATATGCAACAAGATTTTACTAGCATGTGTTATTAGTGACAGTGTGCGGTAGTTTTCACATCTGGTAGTAGTTCTTTTTTGTGTAGTGGGATATAAATTGAGGTACACCAATAAGATGGCCATTTTCCTGAATTTCAAACAGCGACAGATAGAATGGATGATATGTAATCCTTTGTCACCTATAGTAACTGTAGTATTTCACATGGTATTGAATCAATGCCTGGGGATGTATTTCTCTTTAGTGATTTAATTGCATCTTTGACTTCAGCGAGTAAGACAGTAGGTTCTCTAGGGTAGTCAGAAGGCCACTGATTTTCTGCTGATACCTGGTTATTTTTATATAGCTCGCCACAGTAGTTTCGCCATGTTTCCAATATTTCATCAGTATCGGTCTTTAAATTACCTTCCTTATCTATTACAGACCACGTTTGAGGTTTAAATTCTCTGGTAAGAAGTTTGATCTTAGTTAGGTAAGGAGTATGTTATGTACTCATGTGAAATTAATTAACCATGTTCTAGCATGAAGCACAATGAAGGACTGGAATCACACAGTAGCCCCCTACTTCGACCTCAAATAGAACATCATGCCAATAGGAGACTCAAAAGAATCTGGCCAGCTGACCTAAAAAACGGTTAAAGTGGCCTTGTCACTGGAGAAGACCTCACCAAGCCAATAGGAGCCATTTGCTCCGCAGCCAGCAAATTAGCTTATAGAACCTTATTTGTGTTTTGATCGCTAAAGGGTGGGACTTAATAAAAAATGTTCTAGTTGTAATATAGCGGAGGAAGAATATAATAACTTTTCTTCTCTTCTTCAGTCTGTTTATATCCACTCCAGGACAAAGGACTCCCCATGGGTTCTCCATTCTTCTCTTTTTTGTGCTATTTAATGACAGTTCTCCCCATTTTTGCTTTGATGTCGTCTAGTCATCGTTTTTGTGGTCCTCCTCTAATACGCTTGTGCTCGCGTGGTCTCCAATGTACAATGTTTTTCATCCACCTTTCGTTGTTTTGCCGTGCCACATGTCCTATCCAGTTCTCTGTGTCGTTCTCAATTTATTGGCTGAAACCTCTAAAGTTGTGCTCACAACGAGGCGCAGACCCTCGCTTCCTGGTATCCCTCGTACTCCTCGTACCATATTATCGATCGCCAGATGCATTATTTTAATGCAAGCGTTTACCAAAATGAAGAGTAGGATATTAAGCTCTAGGCTAGGATACGATGCGATGGTCTCCATAGTGAACGCACCCTAAGTGTCATGGTCTCCATTCCATAGGTTATAACTGGTAGAATACAACTGTTGAATACCCTTTTCTTGAGTCTTCCTAAGTCATTCGGATTCTTCGAAATATGTCTGCCATTTGATTCTGTTTGCCTAGAGTTTGATCGTGTGACCTATATAGATACCCTTCGACAATTTCGATATCACTTCCATCTAAGTCGATATAATAACAGTGGTTTCAAATCCTTTGCAAAATACGGATATCGGCCTTATAGCGACCATCATACTCACCATATAGAACTATGTTTTAATATTGTTTGGTGTCAACAAGATGGTAGCAATGCATATAATTCTGTCACTGTTATGGCTTTTTCCAATGAACGTAATGTTTTACAGTTGAATGTTTTGGCGACCAAAACGGAACAATTTATTAGTCAAAATTATTTCAAATAATTTTCTTTACATAATTTGTTAATACTCTTCTTCTTGCAGTACCGTCTCCTATCGGAGGTTGGCTACCATCACAGCAATCTTAACTTTGTTGACTGCAGCTCTGAACAACTGTAACTGCACCCATACCACTCCCTTAAATTTCGCAACCAGGAAATCCTCCTACGTCCCACATTTCTCTTTCCCGAGATTTTTCCTTGGATTATGAGTCTTAACAGAGAGTACTTTTCTCCTCTCATTATGTGGCCTAGATACTCCAGTTTTTTTGCTTGTATGGTTTTTATGACTTCGCATTCCATCTCCATCTTCAGCAAAACATCTTGATTTGTTACTCTTTCTGTCCATGGTATTTTCTACATTCTCCTGTAACACCACATCTCGAATGCCTCAATGTTTTTTATGTTTATCTTTTTAAGTGTCCAAGCTTCCATGCCGTACAGCAGAACGGAGAAAACATAGCATGTTAACATTCTCGTTCTTAAGTTTATATTTATGTCCCGGCTGCATAGGAACTTTTTCATTTTGACAAACGATTGTCTCGCTATCTCAATTCGCCTCTTGATTTCTCTTGTCTGGTCATTAGTATCAGTGAAGCAAACCCCTAAATATTTGTAGGACGTAACTCTTTCAACTGGCTGATTATTTATGGTTAAATTCACATTGGTGTATAGCTTCTTTGTTACAATAATGAATTTAGTCTTTTTGATGTTCAGTTTTAGACCATACTTATTGGTCTGAGTATTTATGTTTTACATCAAATACTGTAAATTTTCTAGGTTATCTGTTACTATTAGCGTGTCATCAGTATCGTATATTGTTAATCAACTCTCCGTTAATGTTCATACCAATGTATTGCTCTAGGAGCGCTTCCTGACATATTGTTTCGCTATATATATTGAATAATAGTGTAGAAAGCACACAACCCTGACGCACACGTCGACGATCTCAATTTCTTCGGTTAACTCATTATCAATCTTGATTTTTGCTGTTTGTCCCCAGTACAACCTGGATATGATGTTAATGTCGCGACTGTCGATATTTTTGCTTCTTAGGATTTCATACAGCTTTTGGTGTCTGACTTTATCGAAGGCCTTCTCAAAATCTATGAAACCTACGTAGAGGTCTTGGTTTGCATCCAAACATCTTTGCATTAACACACTCAGACCAAACAAAGCTTCCCGTGTTCCCAGTCCACTTCTGAATCCAAACTGTGTGGCGCTTATGTCCTCTTCTAATTTATTAAATATTCTTTTGTGAATTATTTTTAAAAATACTTTTAGTGTCTGGCTTATCAATGCTATAGTTCTGTGGTCTGAACACTCTCTGCCGTTATTCGTCTTCGGAATTGTGACGAAAGTAGAGGAGAGCCTTTTCTTTGGTATGATGCCTGTTCTATAAATTGTGTTAAAGAGGTTCACCATTATTTCAAGTGTGACGTCGTCTATAAGTTTCAACAATTCTACAGGAATTTCATCTGGTCCTGCAGCTTTACCCCCTTTTGTGTTCCTTAAAGCATATTCTATCTCGCTTTTTAGGATTTTAGGCCCTGTTGTGTCGTCTGTAGGTTCTGCCACTGCTATTTCTGGTCTTTCGTCTGCAAAAAGTTCTTCAATGTATTCTGTCCATATTGCCAGTTTTTCATTTAAATCTGTAATTATTTTACCTTTTTTGTCCTTTACGATGGATGCTTGTTTCACTTTTTTACCTGTTATTTCCTTGATCTTTTTATGCATGTTAAAGCTATCGTACTTTCTTTCATATTCTTCTATTTCCTTGCAGTTTTCCAGAACCCACTTCTCTTTGGCTTCTCTAATTTTTCTTTTAATCTCACGGTTCACTTATTTGTATTTTATCTTGTTGGTTTTATTTCTTCGCCTTTTCTCCATGAGGTACAAAATTTCGTTTGTCATCCATTCCTTTTTCTTAATTTTGCGTGGAGCTAAGGAGCCTTCACCAGCTGTCATAAGGGTCTTTTCTATCTCCATCCATTTGTCCTCTACATTGCCTGTGTTCCTTTTTTTTGCAGCGAGGTTTCTAAAATTGTTGTTTACCTGTTCTCTTGCCCTTTCCAGTATAGTTGCGTCTTTCAGTTGCTTAACGTCTATCTTTTGTTTAGCTGCATTTTTCTGTAGTTTCTTGAATCTTATATTTACTACAGCCACCACCGGATTGTGATCCGATTCTATATTAGTGCCTGGATAGGTTTTTGTAGACGTGATGGATTTTTTAAACCGGCTTTTGATTAGTATATAATCGATTTGATTCCTGACGATGTTGTCTGCATTATCCCTTGGTGATGTCCACGTGTACAATCTACGGTTTGGCAATCTGAACATTGTGTTCATTACTACAAATTCTTTTTCTTGGCAAAATTGTACGAGACGTTCACCTCGGTCGTTCCGTTGTCCAAGTCCAAATTCACCAGTGTATCCATCAGTTTTCACCTTACCAACTTTAGCGTTGAAATCGCCCATGATTACGGTGACCTCTTCTTTTTTGGTCGATTCCAGAATGTATTCTAATTGCTTGTAGAATTCTTCTATTCTATTTGTCCATAGTAAACAAGAGAGGCTTAAGATGTCTAAGGCCGACACGGGGTATTCAGAAAATCAAAATTAAAGACACCAATAACAAGGAAAAAAAGGACAAATATAAAATAACAACGATAGTTGAACACTTCTGCAAAACCTTGTACCGCTCGCAAAGCCAATCTAATGAATCCACAAAAGAAAACGTTAATCGAAGAATAGAAAACGTTATGTTGTTCTGAAGCTATTTCCTTGTGGCATTTTTATAATCAACTATTTTCAATGGGAAATAAGCCACAATTTTACCAAAAAAATGATTTTATTAACGTTTCTAAACCCAAATTATACCAAAAAACTTCGACAACGAAACCCGATTTGGGCTTCCCAACGTTAATAAAATCATTTTTTTGGTAAAATTTTGGCTTATTTCCCATTGAAAATAGTTGATTATAGAAAACGTTGGATCGGAGTTACTATAGTCGGTTCGCTAAACTCAGACACAACTGGCTAGTGATTTTAGTAGGTAATTTTTTTGTTTTTGACCAATTTTGCCCAAATTGGCAAAATTATTTACTAAAATCACTAGCCAGTTCTGTCTGAGTTTAGCGAACCGACTATACCAAATATAGACGGATTCGAAATGGAAAATTCTTTAAAAGCGCTAAAAAATAACAAAGCTCCATGACACGAGGGTATACCTAATTTCCGAGTTTTGGAAGAAAACAAGACAATAACAATTCCAATACTAATAGGGCGATTTAATAATATCTATCATACTAACATACTAGCTAAATCCTTAAAGACTGGAATTAGAGTCTATAGTCTATAGTATATAATACTCCTTCACAAAATAATATCGTCGGTATACTGCGAAAACCAGGTAAATGACAAATTTTAAAATATTGAGTTAAGTATACCAAAATTTTCAGCTTTTTACGCTCTACATACAGGTAAAACTCAATAAATGATACGACTTACTATTCAGCAGATAATTTGTGTAATAAACAAATAAGTTACACGTAACCAACTTTTCATTTTCAAATAAAACAATATATCGCTACTTACTTCCATAAAATCAAAGTTCTGTTGCATGTAACCATGTAACTAACAAAGCGCACATTTATATTTGCCGGACAATATATTTCTACTGCTGTATATCTACCATATTCAGTAAAAAGGTGATAAGTGTCTTTAATATAGTGTGATTTATTTTGATTTACAGGTACAACCAGGTAAGTGATTCCACCTGGATCTTAAATTTAGGTTTAATCAGCTAGGTCTCTTAACTTTTTCAAACTAATGATAGAATATTATTTCTGATATATGCATCTTTCACTAGCATATCGAATATCAAACACAACTGGTCCGCTTAATTCAAAATAAAGCACTAAATTTTAAAAACGTTTTTTCTCGATTTCGGTATTTCGACATTTACCTGGTTTTTGTAGTATACCGACGATATAATATAATATATAATCCTTCACAAAAAAGGGTGATCTTAAGAATTATAGATTTATATCGTTGCACAGTCAAGCATACAAATTGATTACGACAATTTTTAATCAGAAATTGTCCTCTTCTTAATCATTTCGTACTTTATCTTAATACGATCACGCAAGTCTATTGACCGATATATTGATACGGTTACTTATGGCGATGTTGGATCCTTTTCAATGTGCGTTAAATAAAGTGAAAATAGTTATAGCGATCGAAAGGAAGAAAATGAGAATAGAAAAAATAATCAAAACAATACTTCAGATTGACCAAGAATGAGACTTGTAATTAACTAATATCTAAACTTCTTCTTTTATCCTTTGTAATAAGAAGTACGCATGTCAGCTTCTTGTCAGATTTATAAATGAAACAAAATCTATAACTGTAAACTAACGCCCACAGAAAAGTAAAAAAACTAAATTTTTTTAGAATATTTTTACTTTTAGATAGAACATATAGACCATTTAGATAGACCATTTACATTTAGATAGACCATATATATTTTGTTATAAAATGTTGTTGATTTTGGCAGTGTTTAATCGTCTAAAATTGTTTCAGCCCTGATTTGGCCCTCGTCAAATACAAGTCAGCGTTATACTTTTAATCGAAAAGAACTGTTTTTAAACGAATTCATCCATATTAACAAGACGCGGTTGGTGACCTCTTTTTCTCCACAATCCTTTTGTGTAGACATACTTTCATCGGGAGGGTAAGTAACCAGAAATAAATATCGTGTAAAACAATTTCTCGCTTCATGTAGATTTAGAGATTTATTTTTAATTCAAAAATATGTAAAAATATAAAAGCCAGTTTTTTGGTCAATTGTAACTGTACAGACATGGGACGATTGTGCAGATGGTGCCTGCTATAATCAGGTCTTGATAGAGATAGAGGGTCCTCTAATCTACGGGCACGATTGTACCGGACGCGCAGCACGATTGTACCGGACGCGCAGATGTAATCCTCACAGCTTTATTCTAATTAATTAGTAGTACGTTCTTTAAAGGTAAAATATTGCAAAACCTCTAAATTTTAAAGAACCGCTTGGATTGGCATGAAATTTGGCATGCACATAGCCACCAAGTCAAAGAAAAAAAGTGATATTGTGCCGATGCGTGCTTTTGCCCTAGGGGTGAGTTTCACCCCCTTTGTGTGGGTGCAAAATATATGTTCGAAATAAGTCCGGAAATGGATAAAATGACTAATTCTAAGCAACTTTTGTTTTATAAAGTTTTTTCACCAAGTTAATACTTTTCGAGTTATTTGCGAGTGAATATGTTAATTTTTCTACAAAATAACCACGTTTTCAGACGGTTTTTCGCAAATAACTCAAAAAGTAAGTATTTGGTAAAAAAAATTCTTATCAAAAATATAGCATGTAAAAAAATGAAAAACATGGTGTATATATTAGGTCACTATACCTTGTAGAAGCAGAGTTACTGCTAATGATAAATAGGTTCATATTCGTCAAATTCCAAATCGAATATTTTAACGTGCCATAACCAAAAAACGAAGCACTTTTTGGGCAATATTCATTTTATCTTTTTTAAAGTATTTAAGAAATGTTTATTTTTGTTTTTTAAAACAATTTTTTAGCATCAAAAGTAAACAAGTTACTCTGAAAATAAAGTTCGTCCCTTTTTATTGGTAAGAAATCGGGAAAATCAGCCCCTAATTAGCATTTCCAATGAACTTAATTGTTACCACTTCACAAGTTTTTTACTCGCGTATGTATTAATCATATGTAAGTTTCATCGGTTCAAAATCCTTATTTTTGAAAGAGCTGTAGATAAAAGGGCTTGAACGAGTCACTTATCACGAGTGTATGCAAATTTAGAAACACCGAATCTTAATGAAAATTTTGTCTCACAGAAAAACAAAAAAATTGAAAAAAATACTGACCGACTGATCTAGTCACTCTAATGGTATGTGGAGGTCCATTATCATGCATGAAAATTAAATTTTCTCCTGTTTCACCTCTCCAGAGCCTAACTACAGGTTAGCAACATACCTGTGAGCAGTTAAAATTGATTGTATGAAAATTAAAGGAGTTTTTTTACGGATCACAATTCCTCTCCAGAACATTACACTTCCTCTTGTATACTTGTGAACAGATCTGACAGTTTTTGTTCTGGCTTGTCTTACTCGACTCCTAAGTACACAATTTCGTGGGTCACCTGATTTTACACAAATTTTGACTTTTTCTGAAAATAGCACATTTTGTCAATTCCCAATGTTCCAGTTTTGGTGGTGAAGACACCAATTTAGGCGATTAATCTTGTGCTGCCTGGATAACTTGGGAATCCATAACTGTCTCCTGCTGTATACTTCTTGGCACGAACTCTTCTTCTTATCGTTTCAACTGAAACAGTTACAACTGTAGCTTCCAAAAGTTGCCTTTGGAGCTGCAGGTGAGAAATGTTTGGGTGCCTTCCAGCTGATTGGACAATTTAACGATAGTGGCGAACCGTTATTACTTTCGGCGACTTTCCCTTGCTTTATTTTGAGTTTTCCTAGTTCCTGTTACCTAGCATAGGTTTTGGACTGAACGCCCTGTGTCACGTCTAGCTCTACAGCTATGTCCCCCTGAGAACATTACTTGCTCCACAAGAATAATAATCTTTCTCCGTTGTAAGTTCTATAACTACACATGAGGCATATTTTAGTTTTTGGACGCAAAAGTTAGTTTATTTATTTTCGTTCAATTTGCAACTCAAGCAAATAACCTATTTAGTCCAGAAAACCACTGCGCATCCGCTAGGAAAAATATTCTAATTCGGATTTTTTGCACAATCTTACTCAAAAAGGACTCCTTTTAACAAATTTGCATGTTACCAGGACCAAAAGGTGGTCAAAAATTTTTAAACGTTTTTTTTTGTTTTTTCCTAAAATTATTTTTTTGCATGGAAAAAAGTTTTTTTAGGTTTTTTGGATCATTCCAAACAGAAAAGGTCTTTAGTGACTTTTCTCTAAAAATGATAGTTTTTGACATATAAGCGATTAAAAATTGAAAAATTGCGAAATCGGCCATTTTTAACCCTCAAAAACTATGTGAAAAACTGAAAATTTGAATGTTCCCAAGGTAAGTAGATATTCTTTAAACATCGATTGATGAAATCCCGAAGAGTTTTTTGCAATACAATATTCAAAACTCCTTTGTTTTTTAATTGCTAATCAAGCGTGCGCGACACTATTTTCCACCGACAGTATGGTGCAAATGAAAGGAATAAATTCGTTATTTCGTAAACCGGCGACTTTAAAAAAAAATCCCGAAACAGGTCGATTTTTATTTTTAAGTTATGATATTGTGGCATATATGGTATACTAGTGACGTCATCCATCTGGGCGTGATGACGTAATCTATGATTTTTTAAATGAGAATAGGGGTAGTGTGGTAGCTTATTTGAAAGGTTTTTCAATTCTCTATTCAGTAATGTAAAAATTTACATAATTATTTATACAAGGTGTCCTTCTACTTCTTTTTTTGTCAAATAATTTAATTTAATAAAAAATTTTGGACACCCTGTATAAATAATTATGTAAATGTTTATATTACTGAACAGAGAATTGAAGAACCTTTCAAATGAGCTAGCACACGACCCCTATTCTCATTAAAAAAAATCATCGATTACGTCATCACGTCCAGATGGATGATGTGACTAGTATACCATATATGCCACAATATCATAACTTAAAAATAAAAATCGACCTGTTTCGGGATTTTTTTTAAAGTCGCCGGTTTACGAAATAACGAATTTATTCCTTTCATTTGCACCATACTGTCGGTGGAAAATAGTGTCGCGCACGCTTGATTAGCAATTAAAAAACAAAGGAGTTTTGAATATTGTATTGCAAAAAACTCTTCGGGATTTCATCAATCGATGTTTAAAGAATATCCACCTACCTTGGCAACATTCAAATTTTCAGTTTTTCACATAGTTTTTGAGGGTTAAAAATGGCCGATTTCGCAATTTTTCAATTTTTAATCGCTTATATGTCAAAATCTATCATTTTTAGAGAAAAGTCACTAAAGACCTTTTCTGTTTGGAATGATCCAAAAAACCCAAAAAAAACTTTTTCCATGCAAAAAAAATAATTTTAGGAAAAAAACAAAAAAAAAACGTTTAAAAAATTTTTGACCACCTTTTGGTCCTGGCTACATGCAAATTTGTTAAAAGGAGTCCTTTTTGAGTAAGATTGTGCAAAAAATACGAATTAGAATATTTTTCCTAGCGGATGCGCAGTGGCTTTCTGGACTAATTCGCGGTGTGCAAGTACTTGGAAGGGATACGCGAAACCATCGTGCGCGAATAGCGGAGAAATATTGCAACTTTCTTAAATAATTCATGTCAATTGAAATTGTCAAATTGACGTACATTTCATAACTACTGTCATTGAAGGACAAAAATTATATATTGCTCCACAATATTGATATTATATGCAATTATTATATAAAGGTAAATTTAATTAATTGTATTTTGCTTGCAGTACTGCATTTTAATAACTAATTTTATTTAGTACATACAATTGTTTACGTTTTAATAACATAACCTGAATCTTATTTTTTCTTCTTATTATTATTTTTTGGACTATGGCTTTGACAATTATCCAGTAACCAGGACCATATGATTGGTCAATATAATTAAAAGTGCGAATAAAAGTGTAGAGCGTAGAAACCAGGTGTCGCTTTTCCGAACTTGCACGGTCCCAATACCGTACCGAGCTGTACTATCTGATTGTCTTATCGATTTGTTTATTTTCAATAAAAACCTTTATTCTTCGCAACAATCACAAATTTTTTCAAAAGAAATAAATATTGCTTTGAAATTCATGGTGCTTCCATATAAGTTTGGTTGTGTATATAACTGTATGTTTTTGAAATAGGTTATTACATTTTAGTCTCATCTTTAATCATATAACCTAACCTGCAACGGTACATATTAATACACTACTCTGCGGAGGTACAGTCGCCCAAGGAAGACATTAAGATATTATGTCACTTAGACGCAATCATACTTAGATCAGTATTATACATCTGAGTTAAGTCGACTTTACATTACATGATTTATCATGTGATTTGTCATATGATTTGGTCATGGAGTGAAATTTACGTGTTTACACTGTGTGATTTGTCATATGATTTTGCATTGTTTATACGGCTCGTTTTGTCATAAGCATTGTCATGCGGCTCCTCATGGGAAAAATCATATGACAAATCACATGATAAATCATGTAGTGTAAAGTCGACTTTAGTTCGGCGCAATCGAGCTCCCAGCTGAACGCATCTCAGGTAAAATTGGTGCAACCGTCCCATGCCGAGATGTACAACCTACATTTTCTTGCTCATATTGACCTCTATAGGACTACATTTATATGCCATAAACTATAATGTCCCAAACATCAAAAATTAGAAAAAAAAAATGATATTTTGCTGAAAAGAGAGGTAGAGGTCTTTATGTTTTTTCTGTTTTGGATCATCCTTTCAATAAGTATATTCTTTTTATCACACTACTAGTAAAGTTTGACAGTTCGTTGTATTACGTCGTCCTACGCAAATTACCACGTACCTACTTTCTCCTTTTTAATCATATCACTGGTGCTTATTTTTCTAAAATACTCCTTTTTAAATTCAATAGAAATGTTATTAAATTAAGATTAACGATATTTAATGAACACGTTCCCAGTAAACTGAATAAATATTTTGACGATATTTATCTTTATCGTATCAATATTTCTTTATCGCGCCCCCCAATCCTTTTAAATCTTCTTATATATGTTATAGTCAAAGCCCGAATTTCAGGCACTCCTAGGTTTGACTAGGCAATCCTCAGGTCTGACTGACGGTCTTAGTCAAAGCCCGAAATAAATTATAGTTTCGGCCTTTGACTAGGCAAACCTAGGAGAGACTAAGTTTTTCAGGCAAAGGTCGAAATTTAATTTTATGAAATCGGGGTTTGACTAGTCAAACCCCGATCAGCTATTAAAATGTCGTAATTTGTTAGATTAGGTTTAATAAAACGTCATTTTTTAATTTTAATGTTTATTATTTTATATTATCGTAATTAAAATAATAAAAAAAAGTGTTTACTCTAACATGTTGAGGCATTATGGTACGTAGAGTTGCAAAATACGTTAGACCTTTTACACTTACTTAATTTGAAAGAGCATTTCTTATTGCAGTAGCAGTTTATAAATTCTTGTCCTCCAAATTTAGAATCTTTTCTACTAATTTCTCTTAGAGACAGAGACAGCTTAACGTCTGGAACATCTTCGAAATTAGGAAATTTCTCTTTGCATTCTCTTATTTGATTTTTTGAAAAAAGTGTGTTTATTGTTCCGTATTTCGTACAAACTCTATATAAACCGTCAATTGTTTTATCTTGTATGCTATTCAAAATATTTCGAGCATCCTCTTTGGCTCTATCAAAGCTGGGGATAGGCATTGTTACAGTTTTTCCGATCGAAATTGGAGGATATTTTTTTCACTTAATTGTTTCATAGCATTAGCCTGGGCATGAAGACTTTCAATCGCATTTCCTTGGATATCATACAAGATAAAACAATAATAATAATAGATAAAGCAGGCTTACGACACAGTAAATAGACAGCAGATGTACGAACTGATGAAAGAATTGGGGATACCAAGTAAAATTGTCAGGATGATAAAGATGACGATGGAAAACACTTCTTCTTCTTCTTTCTCATAATCCTTAGTGCCCTTCAGGGCGTCGGATGTCGGGTTCCGCCTTTTATCCACTTCTTCCAATTGCTTCTATTGGTGGCCAGGTTCTTCATATCCCTCATACTGATGTGTCTCCTTTCACCTATATCTTGGATCTGGTCCATCCATGTCTTCCTCGGCCTTCCCTTTTTCTTTTGTTTCCCATTTTGGCTTCATGTACCTTCTTTGTAAGTCTATTTTGCTCCATTCGTTGTATGTGTCCAAACCAGCTTAATTGTTTGTTTTCGATCTTCCTAATTATCGGTTCTTGTTCCAACTCTCTTCTTATATCTTCATTTCTGAATCTGTCAAACTTCGTAACTCCGGCTATTTTTCTCATGTATTTCATCTCCGTCGCGTTTATCATTGATTCATGTTTCTTTTGGACAATCCATGTTTCCGCCCCATATGTCATTATCGGATTTACTATGCTGTTATATACTCTGAGTTTAGTTTTGCTGCTTATTTCTGACTTTCCAAAAATTGTATTATTTAAAGAGTAATACACGCTAGTTGCCTTCTTCAGTTTATTACTTATTGCAAAGTCCGTTTTCCCATCATCCGTTATTATATTTCCCAGATATTCAAAAGTAGATACATGTTCTATTACTTTTTCCCTTACTATTATATTAGTATTCCTTTCTCTTTTCTCATCTTCATTTATTATCATAAGTTTTGTTTTGTTGAGGTTCATTTCCATTTTTAATTTATGTATCTCTTTTTGCCAAATATCTATTAGTTTCTGCATTTTCTCTACTGTGTCTGTGATTAGAACTATATCATCAGCGTATAGAAGGGAGTTGATCTTTATTGCATTTAAGTTTTTATATCCTACTATGTATTGAAGGTTTCTTGTTTGATCTTTGGTATTTTTGATTAAAGTATCCATGACTATTATAAACAAGAGGGGGCTTAGTCCATCTCCTTGTTTAATTCCCTTATCCCATTTATGGGATGGAAAACACAACAAACGAAATAGCTTGGAAAGGGTATACATCCAAAAAGTTTGAAACCAAGGAAGGATTACGACAAGGACACCCACTATCAACAATGGCATTCAATCTAACATTGGAAGGAATAATCAGGAAAAGCAGAATATACAGGCAAGAAACGATATTTAAAACGGCCACCAATGCATAGCATTTGCAGATGATCTGACGCTATTAGCAACAAGCAAAAAAGAACTACAAAAGTTAATGAAAAACATAATACCAGAAGCCAAAAAATTCGGACTTAAAATAAATGAAGAAAAGTATATGATAATGGGAGAGATCCAAAAAGAAAAAGAGAATAACATCATAGTACAAATAGATGGAGAAAAAACATACTCGTTCAAAAGAGCCAAAGAAATTATTTACCTGGGAGCCAAAATAGATGAAAATGGTCATGAAGAAGGGGAGATAAAGGCAAGAATAGCTAAAGGAAATAAAAAATATGGAGCATTACGCACATTATTGAAATCCAAATACGTATCAAGAAAAACAAAAATAAGAATTTATAAGACTGTTATCAGACCTACAGTAACATACGCAAGCGAAACATGGGTGCTCAAAAAGTCAGAAACAGACCTGTTAGAAAGATGGGAGAGAAAAATGCAAAGAGCAATATATGGAGGTGTGAAAATAGAAGGTCAGTGGAGAAGAAGAACCAATAAATAATTGGAAGAACTATATCAAGAGCCAACGATTTCGACGACGATCAAAGCACAGAGAATACGATACTTGGGGCACATAGAGAGAATGGGAAGTAAACGAATGCCAAAAATGGTACTTTCACGAAGACCAATACAAAAGAGGAGGAAAGGCAGGCCAAGGAAAAGATGGAAGGACAGTGTATATGAAGACTTGAAGAAAAGTAACATTGAGAGATGGAAAGAACTAGCATTGGACAGAAGGAGATGGAGAGAGGTGGTGAAGGAGTGTATAAAAAGACTGAAGTGTATTTAAATAAAATTTATAAGTTATGTAAGTTATATTAAGTTATTTACTATATTATTTATGTAATCAGAAATGTAAACATTTTAGCCCTAGGCCTACAAGGCCTGTTGCGCTTAATAAATAAATAAATAATAAAACAATAATTGACGGTTTATATAGAGTTGGTGCGAAATACGGAACAATAAACACACTTTTTTCAAGAAATCAAATAAGAGAATTCAACGAGAATTTTCCTAATTTCGAAGATGTTCCAGACATTAAGCTGTCTCTAAGAGAAATTAGTACAAAAGATTCTAAATTTGGAGGACAAGGATTTATAAAATACCACTGCAATAAGAAGTGCTCTTCAAAACCATGTAAGTGTAAAAGGTCTAACGTATTGTGCAACTCTAAATGCCATAATGCCTCAACATGCGAGAATAAACACTATTTTTTTTATTTTAATTATGACAATATAAAAATAATAAACATTAAAATTAAAAATGACGTTCTATTAAACCTAATCTAACACATTACGACATTTTAATAGCTGATCGGGGTTTGACTAGTCAAACCCCGATTTCATAAAATTAAATTTCGACCTTTGCCTGACCAACGTAGTCTCTCCTAGGTTTGACTAGTCAAAGGCCGAAATTGCAATTTATTTCGGGCTTTGACTAAGACCGTCAGTCAGACCTGAGGATTGCCTAGTCAAACCTAGGAGTGCCTGAAATTCGGGCTTTGACTATAACATATACACGCATATATTTTCCATCTCCTTTATACTAGTCTTTTAAAAATGTATATAAAAATCAAAGTTTTGTAAATTAGATAGGTATATAATGTTCTTTTTTAGATATCTGGTCACTTTTGTTAATCCCTGTATAGAAAAAATATGCATACAAAAATGTTGTCCTAAGGGATTTTATTATAACATACGTGATAAATTATGCGTCGTTGATCCTGCATTTACCAATAATTTTGAACCAACATTTCACGTAGAGAATCATAAAATCCAAAAACAACCACAATATTATGTATTAGACAAGAATTTTAAATGCTCTGATAATGCTTTCATGCAAAAGTTGCAAATGGAACGATTGGACGGTTCATTGTATCTACAGGAAGATGGATCACTTATGACTTTCCAGGGTGCCATACAAGGAGACTCTTATAATATGACTGAGTAAGTTATTATTCATATCTCTTCAACTATAAACTCAAACACTATTCTTTGTAATTGAAGATAAATCTTTTACTAAAAGAAAAAAGTCGGTCAGATAGCTTAATGGGTCTGGCAGACAAAACGCATTCACTTCATTGTGAATGATCAAGTCTAGTCGATCGATATTACAAACGTTGGCCAAAAAACAAAAAATTTAACGTACTAGGATAAAATCTAAGTGGATCTTTTACTTAGACTAGAATAAACTGGTGTATCGGATCGATCTATGGCTGAGCAGTACGACAAGGGATGGGGGCTTTTGTTTTGGTGTTACTACATAGATCCCTGCCGGACAAGCATGTACGCTTAAAAAACCGAAACATAAATATAGATATTAAGAAAAAAAATACGATCTACAATACGATTGTCAAAATTACCCCACTCGATAATGCAGAAATGAGTAGATGGACAGAATATGACAAGAAAAACACAATTGACAGAATATCACGGCAAACGAATGAATAAAAGAAATCATTGAGATCCTAAAGAAAATAGTGGAAGATGTAGTGGAAGAAATGGAACAACAATTAAGACTGTTCTGCTCGTTCGTTCCCATGCACCCCTTCATGACCCATATTAAAGGCACATTATTATTGTCTTTTGCTAGGTTGGTGAGGAGATCTTTTTTCACCAGTTTTGATTTTGTGAGTGGGTTATTTATTGCCAGAATAGTCGCTTGGCTATCTGTGTGAATGTTGATTCTCTTAGCTTTACGGTTTTTATCAATGCAGGCCACCAAAGCAAAAACTTCTTCCTGGAACACAGTTGTATGTTGACCTAGGCTGTAACATTTATTATAGTTAAATGTTTGTCTAAACACTGCTGATCCAGTACTATGGGCAGTTTTGAATCCCTCAGAGAACCATATTAAGTCCCCATTAATATTTGGGACTTATTATTCTCTAGATTCTAGATGGTATAATTGTGTTAATCTTCTTATTGAAGATTAGTTCTGGTGTCTTCATATCTGAGTTCATCATAAAGATGGATTCCTCAAGTATAGTCCCCATTGTGTGGCTATTCAATACATAATTCGGTCACCAAGTATTTTTTGCTTTGAGTCACAGAATGGTTATAAAGGCTACCGCCGAAATACATATATAATTCCAGCGGAGAGAGACCTGTGATAGCCTCTAATGAAGCCGTTCCTGTACTGTTCAATGCTACTGTTACCTATATTTCGAAGCGCTTGTTTTTGTAGGGTGGCGAGAGTGGTCGCACTTGAGAGGTTTGGTCACAAGAGTGCAAAGCCGTCTTTCTCCACCAAAGTACTGATACATAAGTAACTGTCGGTCGTAGCACTGATGTGTATAACGAACAGATTACCTTTCTTTTCAATACCTACTCAGGTTTTACCTACAACTCGTCTGCAGTTCCAGAAAAGTCGCTTAGTCCTATTGGTTATATTGTTAATATGAGTATTCCAATTGAGTTGATTTACATCTTAAAAAGTACAGAGGATAATAATTCGAATTTTATTTTCCGCCTTTTTTAACTTACTATTTTATTACAGTTACTGTATTGATCAAGTTTACGATGGAAATTCAGAAAATGCTGTAATTGGCGGTTTTATTTGTCAACTTATAAAAGAAAACCCAGAGCGCCTTAAGCTTAACCAAACTCTTTCTCTGGAGCCAAGATTACGTAAACAACAAAAACTAGATGATTTAAAGATATTAAGCAGCTGTTGCAATATTCCAACAGTCATTGTTATTGAATTAATAGGGTGTTTATTGGCTGCTATTTTTTTTCTAAATTAAATTTTTTCTATCTACTAATTATTTATTAGTATATAAAAAATTATTACATTGTTATTATATTTTCCGAAAACTCTAGAAATATAAACAGGTTTAGAACAATTTTGATTTCATTGAACTACGCAGAGGAATATTCTCGGTTTTTGTAATTCCATACAAACCATCATTCTCTTGCAGAAAGAAATTTTTAACAAACACCTATTATTTATTTTATTATGAATGGATTCTTTTTTCTTGAATTGTTTGTTTTGAAAAACAAATTAGATTTAATTAAAAATTTGGTAAAAATTTGTAAATATGTATGTATAAAATTTTTTACAGCTCAAAATAATCTATGTACGAGAAAATAGCATGTATTAATATGATTTAGCTTATAGAGAGTTGAAGTTGACTAAAAATGAATATCAAAAAGACTAAATACAAAACAACAACAAAAAAATATAAGTTCATTTTTGGAGATGTACCGTTTCGCTCTTCGCTCCGTGCGTGACCATGCTGGGGTACCGGAAAACGATTCCAGCGTGAGTAGCGGCGAAATATGACAATATTGGAGCTATCTTTGTAATGTCATTTTTTGTATAACAAATATTATCAAAAATAGTAAATAAATGTTATATGTTGCATATTTATCATATTATGCTTAAGAGCAAACAGTAGCGATCAACGTGTAGCAATAAACACGTTCCAAGATTGCGGCTCTAGTTTTGAATATTTTGTCGAGATATTTGGCACACATATTCGTAATATAATAAAGAATGGCGGTACAAAGCCCAATTTCAGAAATATGTTAGTATGTGGAAATTACTCTATAACTAAATAAAATATTGGAGAAAGGCGCCTGTACCGCCATTAAGAAAGACAAAAAATAGACTTTCTTCAATTAAACTTTTTTATCCCGTGCCTAGATTTTGTGTCACATTGCAACTACTAAAAATCGATTTTTTCACTGACTTGGCAACATTTCGCGTCTATGTGTATAAAAATTGTTTTTGATAGTATAAACGTCACTGTCAGTGTCGAATTACCGACTCACTGTTGCCTCAATTTTGAAAGTTCGCAGAACTTTCGCAATCTTGGACCGCGTTTGTTGCTACCTGTTGATCGCTACTGTGTGCTTTTAACGTAAAATTTGAGAGATCTAAAAATATTTGGTGAAGGCGCAAGGTGTATCGGCAGTCATGCACGGAGGAATAGAAAGAGTTGAAAAATACAAATAGGCAGGATGCTAGATTTCAGAAAATAATAATCAAACAGAACAAATAAGAGCTAGGCTAGAAATAGTAAGGAATACATTTGCACAAATGAAAGCCATTCTTGAAGAGAACAATCTCCATCCTAAACATATAAAAGAAGTACAAACATTGATACCTGGAAATGAAACAGGCAGAATTGATTTTAGTAGGTGGATCAAGGATTTTAACCAGATGTTTATTCACGGATGAAGCTAAATTACACACGAAATGGTATATATGTTACAGTTCAAGTTGATTATCCAGTTGGAGTTGACTTTTACTAGTTCGAGTCAACTCTAACGGCTGGTTTCAGTAAAAGTTGATTATAAATATAAAATGAAGATTTATATTCAACATTTACTAGTAAAAGTAGACTCCAACTAGGAAAAGTATACTCTTCCCAATGCCATTTAGTAAAAGTTGATTCTGATTCACACAAACAGCCGATTCTAGAAATTAAAAATGTTACTGAATATGTTCAAATTAGTCTAGGCTGTATCGTCGCCCCGTTAGGTAAATTACTTCGATTCGAATGTTTTGCACAAACTTACTCAAAAAGAGGTCCTTATAACAAATCTACTGGGTGCCAGGCAGTAAAAATTGTTTAAACAATTTTTTTAGACTAATTCACAAAAATAATTTTTTCACTTCGAATAATTTTTTTAGATCATTTGGGTTATTCTGAGCAAAAAAAGGTATTTTGAAAAATGCGAAAATAGCCATTTTCAAGGCTTAATAACTCGGTTAAAATCCATTAATATGAAAGTCAGAAAGTGACCAAATCAAAGTTTATAGCCCCCTCTACAAGATCTAGCAGAAATTTTTGTCACTATTTTATTACTAAGCTGTTATCTTTAATTATTAACAATGAGCGCTAAGTGCGTATTGGGCGGCCGCCAATGGTGAGTGCTAAAGAGATGCACCATTTCGGCCGTCCAATGGTGAATCTCACTCGCACTCACATTGACGGCCGCCTCAATACACGCTTAGCGCTCATTGTTAATAATTAAAAATAATATCTTATTAATGAAATAATGACAAAAATTTCTTCAGGATCTTATAGAAGTAGCTTTAATCTTTGATTTTTTTTAGTTTCTGACTTTCATAATATATAATATCGTATGGAATTTTTGCCTTTCGGACAGTTCCGGCGCCAATTACATCTTTAACCCTGTTTCAAGGCTTCAAGGGACACTGTAACTAGTGTCGATGTACACTAGCCCAGGGGGACCGACGGCTTAACGTGCTCTCCGAGGCACGGTGAGACGGCTCGTGTCATTATTGGAAATGAAAATGGTTTGTCAACAGGGCTCGAACTCACGTGCACTAGCGTATGACGCCAGCGATCATGCCGTTACTCCACGGCCGCTCGCTCGACTTTCACAATAATTATCTTTAACCGAGTTATTAAACCTTGAAAATGGTTATTTTGGCATTTTTCAAATTTTAAGTCGCTAATAACTCGGCAACAGTCAATTTTAGAGAAAAAACGGCCCAAAGGATCTAAAAAAAATTTGTACGAAGTGAAAAAATTATTTTTACGAATATGTTTAAAATCATTGTTTATCGCCAAACGTCACTAAAATCATTCATTATTGTACTCATTTGCCCTCATTTTCGGCAGTAAAATAACACTTTGTTGTATTGAACGAAGAATGTTACTTTACCTGCCGCGATTATTAATCAAATTAATCGAGATTGAATGTAAGTGGTCAATGGCAGCAATCGATTATTTATTTGAGTGAAATTAAAATTTATATACTTTAATTATTAAAAATATTGTACAAAATGTATCTTATTATTAATAAAATTTATGTCAAAAAGTAAAATTCTGTAGTGTTTCGCAATTATATTCATACAAAATAAATCAAAACTTTACAGATTTAGTAATTAGATAGGTATACAATATTGATAACTATCATCATGCAAAAGTCATCTGTCATTACTGTCATAAGAATTTTTTATTTCGTCTAAAATTAAAAAAAATTCCTCAAAGTTGTAAGTATGTAAGTGTTAATGTTTTTTATGATTGACGATACAATTTTGTACGCACCACCTCAATACTCTTTATCGAACTCGTCTGTTGCTCGCTTCGCTTCCTCTTCTCGTAATATCAGACTCGTTCGATAAAGAGCCACTTTACTGACTTGGTACATAAATAACTATTAAACAATTTTTCGACCGCGGTACCGCGTGACACCCTGTGTATTTGTTATAAGGATTGTTGTTTGTTTGGTTATTTGGGTTTATATGACTGCGGACACTAAAACCATTCGCCAAATAAGGATTGTTATACGGATGTATTTCTTTCGAGTAAGTTTGTGCAAAAAATCAAATCAGAATAATTTACCTAACGGGGGCGACGTTACAGACTATACTAATAAGTAGTTGAAACGGTCAAAACAGAGAAACGCACACTCATCACAAATGCACTTGAGATTCTCGTATAATCAACATTTACTGAATCGATCCAGGAATAGTCAACTCCAACTAGTAAAAGTTGATTTAAATTTTTAAAATCCACTTTTACTGCTCGTTTCAGTTGGAGTTGACTCCAACTAGTTGGAGTGAACTCTAACTGAGAATCAACTTGAACTGTAACATATACAATATCTAGAAATCTCAGGTTTGGGCAAATCAAAATCCATTTGCCACAAGGCAAAGTCCCTCGCAGCACAAATTCTTTGTAATGAAGACCTTAGATTAGGACTGTGAGTTAGAGTTCTGATATGTGTTTTCGATGCTCCAATATAGACTTAACGCTTAAGTAAGAGTAAATAAATAAACAAATTAGTATTGCGAGAGATGGACAAATTATATAAAATAGTAAATACTACAAAAATAAGAAAAGTAGGTACAATACCTGGGACAAGTAATGAAGGTACAAAATTGGACAATAAAAAATTCACAGCAGTAATATTGTTGTATCAATGATGGAATGATTTCGAAAATTGATATACAGGGTGATCGATTAGCGGGGTAAAGCTCAATAGATCCGCTATAGTAATAGATAGCAATAAAAGTTAATAACAAAAATTTTAGCAAACTTTGAGCTTCACATTACAAAATTAGTTAGAATGTTACAGGGTGTTTTATAACACAGTGGCAGACCAAACTAATGTTTTTTTTAAATGTAACACCCTATATTTTATTTTAAATTTGAAATCCTGTTAACTTTTCTATCACAAAAATATAAAGGTTTGTTATGTTATACAGGGTATTTACAAAGTTTTAACCAATTTTATATGAAAATCGTAACAAGTTCAACTCCCTGTATAAAAAAAAATAAGCAAAACAGCAATGGTTTATTAATGCCATCTTTTTTTCGCCAAAAATATTATTTTTGAAACTACGAAGTACCTAAATTCAAGTTCAAACCTTATTTTATCAGATACCGCTAAGTTGGCATTATTTCATTTTAAAATATTTTATTTTAGTTGTTAATTCAGCCCGATCGCCGTTCTCTCATATGCGCTTCATTAACAATTAAAAAAACAATGTTTTAGAATAAAACGTACCAAAAATTCTTATAGGGAGCTGATAGAAAAAGGGTTGAGCTTGACTTTAGGTGCTTCGTAATTTCAAAAATTATTTTTTGTACTTGTGTTTTTAAACCTTGAAATTCGTAATTTTTCGATTTTTTTCAGTTTTAAATGTTTATAACTCGGAAACGATTAACTTTAGAGGAACATTACAAAAGACGTTTTGTGTTCCCAATGATCCAAAGAACCTAAAATAATGTCTAACCGGACCGAAAAAAAAATGGATTTTTATAATTTCGTACCATCAATGCAAGAGTATCACAACCCAAAAATTACCATTTTTTGTTTTTTATGAATCTGTAATGGTAATGGGTAGTCTAACCTAATGCAGGAGTATTATAACTTAACATTAATATTGTTTAATAATGTCTTATATTAAATTTTGAGTTATAATACTCTTTCATTTTGTTAGACTACCCATTACCATTACAGATTCATAGAAAACAAAAAATGGTAATTTTTGAGTTGTGATAGTCTTGCATTGATGGTGCGATTTGTTTAAAAATTGTTTTTTTTTAATAAATGTAGCACTAACTCCGAAATTATGGAATTTAGGTATAGGGAATATAACATGAAAAATAATGACTATTTCTTAGAAACTTCAAAACACAAAAAATATACAGGATGTTCCATTTAGGAATATACAGGATAAATAAGAAAATTCATTAGATTTCCAGAAAAACGGAAGATTTGACAATAACGTAATTACCTCTATAATATCGGACGCATTAGAAGATCCTTACCCTCCAAAATCTATAAAAATCGTTTAAGCGGTTTTGGATAAATTACCGTGTTTCCATACTTTTTCGCTACCCTGTATAACAAGGTACAGCACATAATCCTACATTACAATTTTTGCAGTAATATCTTGATTCTTTCCTTATTCTTTTTCTGTAAACTAAACTGCAAACACTGCAAATATAGCAAAAGAAACATATACTACCTGACAGAAGCTTACGTTAAAGTAAATTACGGTTAAAATAACTTAATAAATTCGTTATGCACCAAAAACGGTCATAAAACGTTTAAAATAAAGTAAAGTTACGGTTAAAAGTTACGGTTAACAGTTACGGGTAAAGTTAAAAATAAAATAATAAATTCTTTATAAACCAAAAACCGCCATAAAATGTTTGAATAGCGCTGTACTACGGTCCAACGTGTGAGACACGGACAAGTCCCAAATTTGCCGGGAAATCGCTTCGTGCCAGTCACGAGATAATGAATTAAGTGGTTAAGGTGTACAAGGAAGATAACAAAGACAGCAGCACTGATATTGAATTCCCCATAATTATCTCCACTTTCAGTAGGACTTTTTAATCGTCGGTTTTTCTTAAGTACCAGATTTATACAATCGTAATCAACCGGAGCCTTTGAGTTTTTTCAAAAATATATGAAGAATTTTACTAGTGGAACAATAAGCAACTTTAGTACCCTTTCAGACTAAGACACCGGTGTTCAATTTCAGCAAAGCATTGTTGAGCCACTAAAATCAGCCAGACACTCAAGGTGGCTCGTCTGTAGTCGTTCATTTAAAACAATGCTTTGGTGCAATTGAACACCGGTGTCAGACACCAAATGTTTTAGTCTGAAAGGGTACTAAATATCGACTTAAATTAACAAAAATGTATAAAACATTAATATGTTGTTACGTTATAGCTTTAACTGCGCGACACAACAAAACCAATCCATCCATTATTTAAAGAATTATATGCAAGCATTAACTTTTACGATCCCGGCACTGATTCTTGTCAAGAATCTTGACCCAATTGCGAGAGTGCAACCGTAACGATCAATGGACACCGCACCAATATTTACTATTATAGGCTGATATCGACATATAGGTAAGAGAAATCGTTACAGATGAGGTCTTACCGCTATCATTATGGATCGAACACTTTTTTCTCCTCACTCTACGAGATTCTTTTATTATTTCATGTGATATCTTTACCTATTTGGTCGCGTTATTGTTTTTTTACAGATTGTATCTGTTAAATTATTATTTTGGAGTGACTGGTGTGCGGTTTTTATTGTTTTTATCTTCATTCTTTGCAGAGATGGCATTGTGAAATCGACTTTTTGTTTTATTGATAGGTATTGAGAACGGAGAGTGGTCGCATTCTACTTTTATCTCGTAATTTAAATGGCTAGAAAATAATGCCACTATATATTATTATATTCGTGAATATATGCCGTATTCGTGTTCAATGGTACAGTAACTATCAAGATATTTTAGAAAATTTTGATCTTAAGCTTATTACAAAGTCATTTATATTTTAATGATGTGGTTAAGTTTTCGGTCCAGGCAGAAATTAATAAGTTTTAATCTATTGTACTTTTAATTATTATACCTGGTGTTCAGTATATTCACCTCTCGAACTTTAACGATACTTCTTCTTCTTTAAGTACCGTGCCCAAATTTTTAGGCGTGGGTAGCTTCCATAACAAGTTGCCGATATCGTTCTCGATCTTGTGCGGCATGTAACAATTGATCTGCTGATAAGCCTGTCCATTGACGAAGGTTTCGGAGCCATGAATATTTCTTTCGACCAATTCCTCTTGTTCCTTCGATCTTTCCATTGAGTATTAACTGCAGCATCCTGTATCTGCTACCTCTCATTATATGCCCCAGATATTCAAGTTTTCTCTTTTTTATCATCTTCATTAAGTCACCTTCGCCTTGACCTACTCTGTTTAAGACTTCTCTGTTTGAAATGCGTTGAACCCAAGATATTCTGAGCATTCTACGATACGACCACGTCTCAAAGGCTTTTAATTTGTTCATCATGTTAACCTTCATGATCCAGGTTTCACATCCATATAGTAAAACAGGACACACATAACATTTTAGGAACTTGATTATTAGTTGTAAGTTCAGCTGAGAGTTGCTCAGAATAGATCTAAGTTTCATAAATGCTCCTCTTGCAATTTCTATACGAGTTTTAATTTCTTCATCCGGATTTAGTGTCTCGTTTATCCAACATCCTAGGTATTTAAAATGGTTAACTTTTGTTATTGACTCATCACTGACAATTAGTTGCATAGGGCCGACGTCTTGTTTACTAACCACAAGTAACTTTGTCTTTGTTGCATTTATGTTAAGTCCGTTATTGGAGCATTCTCTAGTGACTCGATCAATAAGAAATTGAAGATCTTCGATATTTTCAGCCATGATCGCGGTGTCGTCTGCATATCTGATGTTGTTAATAGTTTCTCCCCCGATTCGAACTCCACATTGTCCTTCCAAGGCTTCATTAAAAATTATTTCTGAGTATACGTTAAACAAAGTTGGGGATAACACACAACGCTGTCTGACGCCTCTTTGAATGCAAATTTTGTCTGTTTCTTTGCCGTCTACCAGAATAGAAGCTTCTTGATTCCAATATAGATGTTGTAAAAGTCTCAGCTCTTTATCATCTATTCCAATCATTTCTAGATATTCAAACAACCTATCATGTTGAACTCTATCAAACGCCTTCTCAAAATCTATAAAGCAGACGTAAATTGGTTTCTGTACTTCCCATGATCGTTGAAGTAATGTTAAAATTGTGAACAAAGCTTCCCTTGTTCCCAATCCTTCTCTGAAACCGAATTGTTTGTTTCCCATTGTCTCTTCACATTTCTGCTTGATTCTATTAAGAATTATCTTAAGAAGTAGCTTGAGAGAGTGGCTCATGAGACTAATTAGTCTAAAGTCTTTACATGATGATGTATTAGGTTTTTTTGGGAGTGGAATAAATGTAGACTCCAACCATATCTGTGGCATCATTCCAGTCTCGTATATATGGTTATAAATGTTTGTTAATTGTGAGACATTGTCGTCATCCAGAAGTTTGAGCCAGTCTGATGGTATTTGGTCAGGGCCTGGAGATTTCCCATTTTTGCTCTGTTTGATGGCTCTCTCTATTTCCGCTTTTAAAATACTAGGACCAGTATTCGTATACTTTGTGGTGTTCAGTGGTGGCCTCGTATCCAGGAAGAGCTCTTTTATATAGTTAGTCCATTCTTCCTTTTTTTCATCCAAGTCGAGAATTATGTTACCTTTGGAGTTTCTCATAAAGTGAGGAGTTCTTTTTCTCTGAGTGTAGGTAATTTCTTTAAGCTTTTTATGTATATTAAACTCGTCATGTTTTCTTTGTAGTTCTTCCATTTCACGACATCTTTGTTCCATCCAGTCCTCTTTTGCTCGCTTAACCTCGTATCTTATTTGTTGATATATCTCTCTATACCGAATCTCGTCTTTGTTTTTCCAATTTCTTCTTTGTTGAATAAGGTCTAGTATTTTATCGGTCATCCAATCCTTTTTCTTTATTGGGTCTTTTTCTGGTTTCAAAACTTCGTTTGCTATGGTGACCATGGCGGAATTCATGATATCTAGATTTTGACCGATATTTTCTTGTTTAGATCTTTCTAACTCTTTTTTAATCTCACGATTTATCTTATTTCCGAACTCATCTGCTATTACGGCATTTCTTAGGAGTCGAGTATTAGGTTTCTTCTGCGTTGTGGGGGCTTTTATTCTTTTTAGTTTTAGTTTGAATCCAACACAGAGCAGATTATGGTTAGTTGCTGCGTCTGCAATTGGGTATGTTCTTGCAGATGTAATACTGTTTCTAAACCTTCTATTAATGATAATGTAGTCAATTTGATTTCTGACTATCTTTCCTTCTTGATCAGCTGGAGATTTCCAGGTATATAGTCGTCTTTTAGGTTGCTGAAACAAAGTATTTGCCATAATGCATTTCTCTTCTTGGCAGAACTGTATTAGTCTTTGCCTCTTTCGTTCCTTTCTCCAAGTCCATACTTTCCGGTTATATTTTGTGTGATTTCGGCACCAACTTTTGAGTTGAAGTCTCCCATAATAATTGTAGCTTCATGTTTTTTTGTGCTCCGGAGAATTTGTTTAATTTCGCTGTAGAATTGCTCAATTTCTTCATCTGGTTTGTCAGCTGTTGGTGCATAGACTTGTATTATATTAATATTCAGCAGTTTATTTTGCAGCTGAATCATCATGATACGATCATTGAAGGGGACGAAATTTCGGATACAGTTACGAATTTGTTCTTTGACAATGATTGCGACTCCGTTACGTCTGGGTCCTTCTGCCTTTCCCGAGTGGTATACAATGTATCCATTACTCTCAAATATGTTTGACCCTAGCCATTTCGTCTCACATATACCTAGGATAGGAATGTCTAGTCTGGCCATTTCTAGCTGAATATTTTGTAATTTTGCACCTTCAAACATAGTTGTTACGTTCCACGTAGCTATCTTGTGGATTTCCACGACACGGGGTTTTCGTGTGTTGACGACCTGAGAGGCCCCGTGGTCTGGTTGTGATCTTCCTCTCCTGCCGGATCTTGGATTCCGAAGTCCATGATCATTAAATGTATGTATAGTTTCCTTATCTGTCATGGGAAGCTGTACTAGAGATATCCACAAGGATCTTTAATGTAGTGGTTTCTCCTGGCCTTCTACATCCTGATGCCGTTGACCATTTCCTGGTTCCTCCGCCTTTGAGACCGATTTCTCGATCTCAGGACAACAGAGTGCCCTACCACTCACCAACTCATCCGCCCTAAGCCGTTGGTCAGTAAGTGGGGGATTGCTTATACCAGCAATCATTCGGTGAGAAGTATTGATAGAGTGATAGAAGTAAAAAATAATGTCCAGTCTGCCCTCGGAAACCTAATAGCCATTCGGGGTCGGAAAAAGTAAGAATTGGCCAAGTGAGGCCGATAGGAAAGATTAAAGAAATTTTACTCAAGACAAGTTGAAAGAGAGTAAAATGTGAAGGCCCTCATGACTCGCCAGATGCGACTCATGAGAGTATGAGTATTTTTCACCTTTTGTTCCCGCTCATACATCGGGGTGTTGACTACAGACTGTATGGCTTGTCCAGCGTACCATAGCATGATGTAACGAAATGCATGCACTCCCATATAATTTTGGAGCCCACACATTCCCGACATCATGGCCTGAACGATACTACTCAAATACAAATGACTTTGTAATAGGATTAATATACGGTTTTCTAAAATATCGTTATAGGTACTATACAGAGCTACGTCATTACTACTAAAACACCTTACGTGTAAACTAAAGTTTGTTTATCAACCCCTTTTCTTTTCATGCATAGTTCTTGAACTTTTTAACTTGTCAAAATGACGTTTCTTCTACATTCGGTCTAATTTTCGTTTACTTTACGATATTTTATAGAAACACAAAACACTCAGTATAAGTTTATTTCTTCACTATCACCTATATTTTTTGACTACCTTGCCGTTATTGCTTTGTTTGCAAATATTTAAAGCAATCCCTTTAAGGCCATCGGTACATAATTCGCAAATATTTTACAGCTATCCCTACTTTTTCTGTCTTTACACGGCAAATTACGTGTAGTAAAATTCACACTGGTATGGATATGTAAACATTACTAGAATGTCATTCTACTTGAAAATGTCATAATTAATTTAAAGAGATGGCTTTTGAATGTTCTTGGATAACTGTTATTTTTATAATTGCAAATTATTAATTCAGTTAATAAATGTGATAATTTTTTCACTAACTATGTATTCAGTGATTGTAATAATTTATATGTACAACAAAAACTAATACTCAATCGAGAAAAGATGAAAAGTGTTTAAGTGATTTTTTAACAATATATTGTTACTATGGAACGCTTAAAATTTTGGACATTTTTAACAACAAAATACTTGGATCACAGAATATATCCTGATGTATTCTCTGCTTGGATCTTCCACAAATAATACACAATAAATAACTTTTTATTAAATTCACGTCTTAAATCAATTATTTATCAAATACACTATAATATATCAATATTATTTAATCAACAACTCAAAATATTCCCGATGCCATGTCAAATATTTAAAATTGTCACTGATTGTCACTGTCTGTCTGACAGTTTGCTGGCAATATTCTATTTGACTGAGTGCGTTGTATGACAAAGATAGATTTGGAAATATTACCACGGACATTGTGTTCATTTTTTTCGAATCCTGAAAAAAAACCAATAAATATTTTTGAAAAATTTAAACGCAGAATGAAATACTATATTATTACCGAGGGCCGAAAGTCCCTTAGAATAAATAAAAAGTTTATTTTGAATGAGATATTTTAAATTAAATATCACACTAAATATTCTCTTAGTTTTTCACCCCTGTAACTTATTAAAATAAACATTATAGAAGTTTTCAGGGACTTTCGGCCCTCGCCAATAACGTAATCTTTCATTCTGCGTTTAAATTTTTCAAAAATACTTAATAGTTTTCTTAGGATTCGAAAAAAATGAATCCCTATTTGAATAGCATTGCAACCGAAAATACGTACCCATTCTCTTAAATAAGCCGCTAAAATGCCGTTACGGTCTATTGATTCCATATACTCAATTTAAAATTCTACCGAAGTACCAAGAAATATTCCATTGGATCAAGTAAAGTTCTGTTTATTCCGACCACCCAGAAAACACCAAATATTAGCACCTTTATCTATTTAAATAGTTTTCTCTAAAAATGCACACTTTCTAAATTCTATTTTATTTTCCGTTGTGCATTAAGATGTAAGAGACGTTCTACGTGTGTGTATTAAATTTGTGTGTGATGGCGTGGTCGGGTAGTGTGTAGGCCGTTTAAGACTAGAGGCCGACTGAACTCCCTGACCATCCTTGTTGGGGTGAGCTCCACATACGTCCTGACCGTATTTTCCGACAAGACTGAACTTCCGACCATCCCTGTTGCTCGACACGTTCCGACCATTTACTACAGTTAGTCTATCGGGCTGCCGGGATCATGGTTGTACCATCAGATCTGTCGGCCCGACCGTCAAGTGTAACTTTTTTTTGTAGTGTCTACACCAACGAACTGTCACTGTCAATACTGATGGAATGGCCAAGAAGCGAATTTAATGCGGCCAGGATGAGAGAGTATAGCCAGGGAAGGATAGAAGATAATCGCCATCTTTCGTAAACAAAAAAATTGATAGTGGTAGTCAGGGTTGCCAGACTGGGATATTTTCCCACAATTTTGGAGTAATTTGAAAGCGTCTAGGGAAATTTTTCTAAGTAGAAATGCTTGGGGGATTTTTTGGAGGGGTGGAGGAATTATGGAGGATTTTAAGGGGTCATGGTAAATTAAATTTGCAAATATACATAGAACTGTATATTATACTCTCATATAATCGAAAACGACAGGATCTATGAATTATTTCCAGGGCCCTCTGTTGATAAGTAGCATACTTTTGGTTCACTGTTCTCTACATTTGACTACTACTTTAAATTGCGGCAAAAATTTAAATTTGGTGGATTTGTGCTTCAATTTGGGGGAATTTCAGTTTCTAAGTGGGAGACAAAATCACATCTGGCAACTCTGGTGGTAGCTGTAGTAAATTTTCCCTGGCATTCTCTATCTCTCTCTCTAGGACCTCTCGCTTATATGTTGGCCGCAATTTCGTTTCACTGTTTGAATGGGACGAGGCCATTCTATCAGTATTAACAGTTCTTTGGTCTACACACACATAGCAACCGTCGGCGCCGGGCCCAACGTTGTCAATCACGAGAGCTAGGAGGTTTAGTCGGGAAGTGTGTAGGGGTTTTAAAATTATGACACTATTGAAAAATAAAGACTTCTTGAGTCACGCACTTAAGATACTTTTACGAATTATACAAAACCGAGTATTCCTTCTGTGCGAAATTAGAATGGGTAATAAGCAATTTGGATTTAGAGAGGGTCTAGGAACTCGAGAGGCACTATTTTGTATGCGCGTTCTCTAACAAAAAAGTTGTGACATTCGAAAGAACGTTTATTTTTGTTTCATCGACTTCGAGAACGCACTCGACCTAGTACAACATGATACACTTTTCGATTTTCTGCGGACAGCAGGACTTGACCACTGCGATGTGAGACTGCTAAAATACTTATATTACAATCAAGAAGCCTCCTAGCCTCTATCCAAGTTGGAGATAGTCGTACTGAAAAAGTACCCACCAAACGTAGAGTACGACAGGGTTATGTTTTGTCACCCAGTATTTTTAATCTGTGCTCTGAAGAAATCTTTAGGGAGGCTTTGGATGATAGACAATAGGG
Organism: Diabrotica virgifera virgifera; assembly: GCF_917563875.1. Lineage (NCBI taxonomy): Eukaryota > Metazoa > Arthropoda > Insecta > Coleoptera > Chrysomelidae > Diabrotica > Diabrotica virgifera. Next base: position 109,421,017 of record NC_065448.1, on the reverse strand, counting down.
TGTAAGACTATTCGGAGAAGTAATCAACAATATCAGAGATGCGGACGATACATCCATTCTAGCAGAAAATTTACAAGATCTCCAGACACTAGTAAACCGAGTTAGTGAACAAAGTTATCATAGAGGCCTTAAATTCAATATTTCAAAGACAAAGTGGATCACAGTTGGAAAGAATAGATCAAGGTCGGTTTTCTCTTAATGAAGAGGAGATAAAACGGGTAAACCATTTTAAAAACCTTGAGACAGCTGGTTAAATGTAAATTGTTACTCTGATGAGATAATAAGCAGGATCGAAATATCTCGTAAGGCTTTTATGACCTAGAAGCCAGTTTTATGTAACAGAAACCTGTTGATGACTATTCGCAAGAAGGTACTTAAATGTTATGTGTGGTCGATCCTATTGTATGGTTGTGAGACACGGACGCTAAAAACTACAGTGCTAAACAAATTAGAAGCATTCGAACTATGGTGCTATCGACGAATCCAAAAGATATCGTGGGTTTCGCACACGTCCAATGAAGATGTTCTTCAAATGACGAATTCAGAACGTCTGCTCATAAACATCATAAAGAGGAGAAAAACAGAATACTTCGGCGATATAAATAGAGGGCCTAAATACCATCCACTTCACCATATTTTATAATACAAGGAAAAGTGGAGGGAAATAAATGGATTAGTCGAAAGACACTTTCATGGTTGTGTATATATTAGAAAATGGTGTGGAACCACAGTAGAATAAATATTTCACGCAGCAACCGATAGAGAAAGGTTGTACCTAAACATGATGACGCCCAACGGCTGAACAGGGATACGGCACCTAAAGAAGAAGAGGGCTATATTATAATATGTAAGATCAAAGAAAAACAAAATATTTAACAAACTGTTAGACAACATGTAGCTATATTTTTAACGACAGGTTAGGTACTATTTACAACTAAACTACATTCGTTTTTAACGTAAGTACATAAATTGACATACAATATATAAATAATATATCGTATATCGTATGACTAAGTAAAAACAAAAACATTCCGAAACAGTACCGTTGTAGCATTGTTAAAACATATCTTTTCTATGACCGAAACGGAATACATAAATAGATCGAAAATTCAATATTTATGCGCATTGACTCCCGGCTGAAAAATTTACGACCGTCTTAGTTTGTTTGATGCTTTTCTTTTCATATTTTTTACACTGTTAAACCGGACAGTAAAATTTGATTTGTTATGAGAACCTGACCTGCGTTGCGTGTAAGTCTCATATTAATAAAAGAGAAAATGTTAAAAGCACAATGAAAAAAACTAAGAAACATCGTTAAAAAGTAGATAAAAATCATAAACGTCAATCAGTATTATTGAGTTGGAAATTTCTTCCGGGTTTTTAAAGATTGTAAATGTTTTCCTAATTGGATTGGTTCGACTAGTTAGCGAACCTCATTTGTTTGTTTATTCTAGATTAAAATCTAATAAACTTTGTAATAAAAATTAATAGCATAAGAGGTTTTAATTATTAAAAGTTTATGAAGATTTACTAAAGATATAAAGTCAATATATTCAGTTCATAAATCTGAAATATTAATTCAAAGCACTGCTAAGAGTCAATTACAGCTAACTCAACAAAATTTCAAAATTGAAAATTGGAGATTAATGGCCTACTAAATAGTGCTAAAAATTTGACTTTCATGATGTGTGAATTTTTCGATTTCTCTTCCTCTTATAAATAGAAAATATTTAAAAGTAAATAGATGGTTTTGCTTGTTTTTGATTCAGAGGGTTGCACAATCGCTGAACAGATGTTTCCACCATTTCAGGCTTCCTCAACAGCGCTAGCATGCACTCATCTGAATCGAAAAACAGCTCAACCATCAATTTAAGGGGAACTTCAAAAATCATTGAATTTCCCATTGTCTCAAATGAAATTGAAGAGTCTCAAATGCAGAATTCACCACTCAATAAAATTAAAATGGTAAATAGTTATTTAAATCTGAGACTCTTCGTGTTGAAAGTTCTTTCTGGTACATCCTTAACCTGCGACTTTTACAATTTATAAGACCACAGACGACGAATATAGAAAACAAAAAGGACTCCTTGCAATCACATTCTGTTTCCATTCGTCTAGGAAAAGGACAGAAGAGGAACTTTCCAGTACTCAAATCTGAGTTAAGATAGAAAAGTAAATAGATGGTTTTGCTTGCTTTTGATTCAGAGAGCTGCACAATCGCTGGACAGCTGTTTCCAGCATTTCAGGCTTCCTTAACAGCGCTAGCATGCACTCCTCTGAATCGAAAACAGCTCAACCATCAATTTAAGGGGAACTTCAAAAATCATTGAATTTCCCATTGGGACGCGCTACAGCGACATCTCTTAACAAATTGGGAATTTCTAACCTAACCTCACCTAACCTAGGTTAACAGATTACTTGATTAGTTGTCGACATTCATTTCACTTATCTCAAAAAATTAAATCCTTTAAGTTGAGAAAATGATATCGGTCAAGTGGCTGCGACCAGCGTTAATGACCATACGGGACCCTTTTATAGCATTTTTCATCACCCTTGCTAAAAATTCGGGCGACAGGTTCTCGCATTCCTGGCAAATATTCTCCTTCAAGATGTTCATGGACTTGTTGACTTCAAGAGTCTGAGGAATGTTGACGTAAAACCGCGAATTCAAAAAGCCCCATAAAAAGAAGTCTGGAACGGTAAAATCGGCTGATCTGGCCGGCCAGTACCAATCATCAAAGCGAGATTAAGCGACCCGGAAATGCTTCGTTCAGAAGGTCTGTTTTCTTTAGAGCAGTGTGCGCCGTTGCACTTTTCTGTTGGAACCACATGTTCGCCAGTCCGAATTCATTCAATTGAGGAAGAAAAGATTCGGTCATCATGGCTCTATAGCGAGAGTTTGGCTTGCAGCGATCTCACTGAAAAATGACCCGATGGCTCCTTTAGCGTAAACATTACACGAGGCAGTAACTTTGGTGCCACAGAAACGATAATTTTGTTTATTGACGTAACCGCTAAAATGGAAATGAGCCTCATTGCTCATGATAATTTTCGATGAAAAATCGTCTTCCTCGTCTATGAGATTCAGGATGGCTCGGGCGCAGGTTAGACGCGTGTGACGGTCAACAGCTAATAGCTGATGCACTGTCTGCACTTTGTAAGGGAGTATATTCAAATCTTTCACCAAAATTCTGCAGAAGGATCGCCCACTAATGTCAAATTGCTTGGTACGTCGTCTTATCGATATTCCGGGATCCTCTTCAACATCTTGGGCAACAGCACCGATATTCTCAGCAGAACGGCTGCTCATGGGGCCGCATCCGGCCAGACTTAAGGTCGCTGCATATTATCAGCACGTAGCGTTTAGTTTCCGAGAAATATGATTTTATTGGGCGGAAATGTAATGTGTCTGATACGATACGTTAAATCCTGATATTTAAAACCATTAAATCATATTCTTCGGAAACTAAACGCTACGTGCTAAAAACGCTACGTGCATGGCATGATAATATGCAACGACCTTTTGAAGCATCTCATGTTGTTCCAGTCCCTCTAAGTCGAGTTGCCAAACGACGCAGGATTTGTGCCGTTGGTGTTGGACGGCCAGGAAATCTGCGACGAAATTTACATTGTGCAAACACAACTGACGAATTGTTGCGCAAAAAAATTAAAAACAATTATTCCGCGGTCTTGCGGACTAAACTCATTTATGGCTTGTCAATTTGTATTCTGCGTTTACTTCATAAATGTCAAAACCGAAGGGACATTTGGCGCTATGTTATAGTGTTTTCCAATAGGGCGATTACTTTTACCCCGCATGTTACAATCATATGTATGAGTGACAAATAATAAAATAATAACAAATTATTAAAGAGTTATAAATACTAACAGCGAATTTGACATAAGAAAATAATTTCAGGACAAATAGATTTTCCAATCCTTGTATGAAGAATAATACTACCGAACTTGGAAATAACCCCTCCCTTATACCTACGCCATTAAAGTCATATTTATTTTTTCATTTTATACACATCTACTAAAACACGCTGCTAATATTATTCCCATACCGAATTTATCCAACTAGTTAACCTGTAAGCTACGAAGCCGAACACGCCCTAAAGTCAAACAATATTGTCCTATATAAATAAGGGGTGTGTTTTTGTTTTACTAACCCCCGGTGGGATTTCTCTGACACTTCGCGCTACTGTTATAATGAAATTTTAAATTAAAAATATTTACATTTGCTAATAAACTAAAAGCATACTCACATGTGACTTGATAAAATGTTTTAGATTTATTTGTTTGGCTAGAGCACTAAAAAAGGTCTGAACAATCAAATTTTTAAATAAACGAATTTTTCTTATTGTAGCATTTTCTGCTATTTATCAGTATGTGCACTTCATACAATCAAACCATGTAGTACACACATTAATAGAGTTCGGATTTAAAAGCATAAAGAAACGCAAAAAAAGCGCTTAAAAAGCATAACAATTTTACGAAAAGAAGCATTTAATTATACAAAAAAAGCATGAAAATAAGCATATAAATTTTGACAAACAAAAATAGATAACTGAAACAAAAATGCTTTAACCTAATTTTTATCGACACGCTTTAGATGAAGGAAAATATATCATTTTTGTTTAAAGCATGAAATAACTAATTACTCATTTAAATGTTCCATCGTAAAGTTTCGGCACCTATCACTCAAAACATTTTTGTATATCTAAAAGCTTCTTTCAACGTCCACACTGGTTATCGTTGCATACTTATACTTTGCGACTACTGCCGGATCCATATTTATATCTTCAACGTGTTCTCAATTTAAAACTGAAAATATTTTCTTCATCTTTTGAAATCTTTCGTTTTTTGGTAATACATCTTTTGAATTTTGTTAATATTATCTGACCAAATTTTCCAGGGATACCTTCCATCTTTTTTTCAAAACTGTTTATTTTTTGGATCGACTCAACTAATGACATTTGCTGTTTCTCAAAATATTTTATTGTTTCACTCACAGAACAAAAGTTGCTTTTAATAAAAGCAAGATTGTTTTGTACTTATGTTTCACCTAAAACATCCTGACAATATTTTATCGATTTGCTAGCAGTCTCTTTCAGTTCCAATACGAAGCTTTTAAAATTTTCGAAATATTCGGCGTTGTATAAAGCTACGTCTAACCATCTACCCCACCGAGTTAACACTGGTTCCGATGGTAATGGTGTGTTAGGGAATCTGTCTCTAAAAAGTTGCACCCTTAGAGGAGCTTTAATGATTTTTTTTTACCATTTTTTATCAACTCATTAACAAGTGGAAATTGCAGCCGTATAGTCTCAGCAACGCGATTCGGGCCGTGTGCTAGACACGTACACTGAATTAGATTTGGATAAAACATTTTAGGATTTGATGCTGTTTTGATCATATATGGTGCAGCGTCGAAAATCATTAATACTATTTTGTTGGTGGGCACAGCCTCGGGAAGATAAAAATTTGTTAAAGCGTCGTCATACGAATCTTGGCACTGTATTGTTTTTTATTGCTTCTAGTTCTTTTGAGCACACTAAATAACTAAATAAAGCGTCGAATCGAATCGAAGCGTCGTCATACGAATCTTGGAACTGTATTGTTATTTATTGCTTCTAGTTCTTTTGAGCACACTAAATAACTCTTCGTCAAGATTTTTCGTGAAGAACGCCTATGATTAAATTAATGACGTATCTTCCACAAATATACGTAGTCTCGTCCACAGCAAACCAGGTGTAATTGTTTCCCACTAGTGTTTTTTTTTGTGGTTTTATTGTAAATGCAATTAACATATTTTTTCGAAGAGTACTTTCATCCTGCACATGTCTTCGATAGTAGGTACTTTTCCAAAAATGATTTAAAACTTTCATTTTGCAATTTATTTAATGGGGGATCAGAGTCCACAATTGCACTACATAGATCAAAATTAAATTTCTGCTGTTCGCAAATGCAAAAAATGATAATAGTATATAAAAAAGCACCAAATAAGCACAAAAATTCAAAAATGGCATATAGTCCTGTCGCCAGGGGGGGTACAACGGCCTCCTGTATTCAGATGGACTTACCCAAGTTTTTTTATGTATTTTGACCTGTAGAACACGAATTTTTTGGGTAACAGTTGATCCGGATGTCGATAAGATTGTTATAAACCAAGAAGTTGAGGAATCACATAACAGCGATTTCTTGCAAAAGAAAACATTTTTTTGTATTTTTTGGGCCATTCTAATCAAAAAATGTTCCTACAAATTTTTTCGTAGGATGCATAGTTTTCGAGATAAACGCGGTTGAACTTTCAAAAAATCGAAAAATTGCAATTTTTGAACCCGAATAACTTTTGATTAAAAAATAAAATAGCAATTCTGCTTACCGCATTTGAAAGTTCAAGTCAAATTATATCGGTTTTAGCATTGATTATAGACACGGATTTAAACACGGTTTTAGTTATTTGTGTTGCTAAAAATTTATTATTTTATTGTTAAAACAAAGCTATAAACACCTAGTGCTTGAGTGATGTTTTCAATGATTTCTCATTTAAAATCGAATGAGTAGGTAGAGGAGGTAAAAGTGCAAGCGGGGCTATTTCTACGTAGCATGCATTAAAACGCATGTATTAGGCACGGGAAACACTATGTGTTTATAGCTTTTTTTAACAATCAAAAAATAAATTTTTCGCAATGCAAATAATCAAAACAGATAAAATTTGACTTAAACTTTTAAAGGCAGTAAGCAGAATTGCTATTTTATTTTTTATTCAAAGGTTATTCGGGTTCAAAAATTGCAATTTTTCGATTTTTTGAAAGTTCAACCGCGTTTATCTCGAAAACTATGCATCCTACGAAAAAACTTGTAGGAACATTTTTTGGTTAGAATGACCCAAAAATACAAAAAATTGTTTTGTTTTGCGAGAAATCGCTGTTAATGTAATTCCTCAACTTCTTTGTTTATAACAATCTTATCGACATCCGGATCAACTGTTACCCAAAAAATTCGTGTTCTACGGGCCAAAATAAATAAAAAAAACTTGGGTAAGTCCATCTGAATTAAGAAGGCCGTTGTACCCCCCCTGGCGACAGGACTAATAATAATTCAAAAAAAGCAAAAAAAGCATAAAAAAAGGGCTGTCAAAATGACTTACTTTTGCATATTTCGTTCATATTTAAAAAGAAAATAGTCGTGCTTATATTATTTACCATAAGCATTATGCTTAGAAATCCGGACTCTACACATTAACGTTATCAAGTAACATTCCCCTATATTCTATATAGAACTCCGTATCTAGAGAGGATCGCTCAATTTTCTGCTAACGTTAGCGGTGTTGCGCTTTGTTTTGTCTACAGAAAATTTTTAAGAAGTGTTGTGTTTCTCACATACCTAACATTAAATAGCAACAGAGAGTAGTTGTCTTACAGAGAATTGGTGTTTCTATGGAACTTAAGAACTTTTTGTACTTACAACTTTCGACAGTTTCAACTGAGCCTGACGAAGGGGTCCAGAGATTATTTATATTAGGATTGTATCTGTATATTAACTGTGTATAATAAACACAGTTTATTACAGGTAAAAAGCGCGAAGTCAGACAAGGTGACTCGTTAAGCCCACTGCTCTTTAATATAATAATGGACGAAATAATAGAAGCAGTACGTAAAGGTCATTGTTATAGAACGGGGAACAAAGAAATCAAAATATTATGTTATGCAGACGACGCCGCATTAATCGCCGAGACAGAAGACGATCTCCAAAGATTAACACACATCGTCAATGCAACAGCCAAGAAATACAATATGATTATTTCAGCAGAAAAAATCAAATGTATGACAACATCTAAATACCCTTTATACAATGTAAAACATAATCAGTTACGGAGATGTTGAAGAGGAAGTACGACAACAAAGCTTAAAAGCAAGTAAAGAGGCGGGATCACTTAATGACACAATCTGGAAGAACAAACACCGAAGACGAGACACAAAAGCAAGAATCTATAAAGCAGTAATTAGACCTATATTGACATACACGGCGGAGACAAGACCTGACACATCTAAAACGAGACGACTACTAGAAACAGCAGAGATAAAAATACTTCGACGAATATCAGGGAAAAATCTGTTGGATAGGGAGAAAAGCGAAAACATAAGAAGATCATGCAATGTAGATAAATAATTATAAATAATAATATAAATGGATGGATGACAAAACGGAAACAGAGATGGAACGAACAACGATAGTACGAATAGCACGAGATAAGTCACCAAATGGACGAAGAAGTATTGGCAGACCAAGAAAAAGATGGTGCGATAATTTAAACAATTTAGGAGGCTAATGTTGAAGAAGAAACAGACTTTAAAGCCTACATACAAGAAGGAAGAAGAGGAAGAAGGATTGTATTTGTCCCCTTTTTATAATAATATAGTTAGTATTTTATTATTTGAGTCTCAGATATCTCTAATCCGATTAAAATCATTTGCTTGCTTGGCTCTTTGTTATTTATATATTTCCTGACTAGTTTTAAGTAGGTACATACTACATCAAATATATTTTATACGTTTCTACTTCGTTTTTGTATGCTACATTCGCTTTATTTTTGGGAGCATTGTAATTTGGATGATCTGTTTCTTGCTGAAACAAATAAATGAAACAAGAACAAAAAATATCTCCTTATTAAAACGTTAAACATAATGTAAATGACATTATATTATTTTAATTAACCTATTTTCCTCATCTGTCCAAAGTCAGATGTAATAGGTAACCTCTAAACTCTAAACCATATTATTATTATCAGTTGAATTAAAAAGTTCAATCTCATGATTAGTTTTTTGCTTCAACCAGCATATTACCAACAAGGTAGATTTGTTTTATACAGCGGATCAGCTGATCAAGCCATGTGCAATGGTATGACTTTAATTACAAACTAATTGAGAAATAGTTAAATATACATTTATAATATCTTACATATTTCATGTATAATGCAGTAATATTTATAAGAAATAATTGCATTGAATTAGAATGCAATAAGAAGCAGCACGTTTTAATCTTTTTAAATGTCAACGTTCAAGTCTAGAATAATGGAAAACTACAATAATAAGACTACTTCCTTATTCCATTTGTATTTTTATAAACGTTATTGGTGAGTAAATTGATCCAAACAGCTTAATCTCAAAAATGAAAAGAAAGAAGCTTTAAAAAACCGACGCACTGTGGTTCCACATGCCAAAAAGGTGGTCATGAACCTTTAAAAGCGTATATTGTTCATAAACTTCGGAATTACTTTCGTACTTAAGGATTTTTGGCGTCGCTGATTACAAATCTAAATTCGAAAATTTTATTTTAAGTGCATATTTTTTCAAATTTTATATAATAAGGGACTTTTGAAATTGCTGTTTACCAATACATTTTCTTTTCGAAGTACAATATTTAGAATCTATTACTTAGGTACAACCGCCCATAAATACGTAACAATCGCCAGAATCGTATAATGTGCGTCATTTCACACTTTTGTATTTAAACAACTCAAAGCAATGCATAGGCAGTTAAAGGCTGCTAAATAGTTTAAAAGTAGTTAAAGGCAGTTTTCAAATAATAATACATGTATGTTCTCTACGTATGCAGTTCTATTATTTTTTAGCTATACCTATAAAAATATGTTTTATGATAATGTAAGTATTCGACACAGTCAACCAACAAATTTCTGAATCTTAAAATTTGTTTCAATCTTTTATTCTTCTATTCTTAGCATCACATCCCAACTTCTTCTTTTTCTTCCTCTTTATAAGTAATTCTGTTTGTTCATTGAATGATTGATACCTCTATGGAAGATTGCCACTCCATCTTTTACGCGGTCGACCGATACTTTTTCTACCGATTCTTGATTTATCTCTTGCTATTTTCAGCACACGTGTCTCACCCATCCCAACTTCAAAATCTGTTCTGTACTAAATTTGAATGCTAAGCATGGCCTCTTTCGTATCAGTCCATTTTTGAATTTAAACTTACTCCTGCCACTGACTTATTCTCATACCTCAAATTATCTTGTATATTAGTTCTGTATCTAACATTTATAATAAAAAAATCGCCCCTCTTATATGTACAAGTCAATTTTTAAATCCAAACTCGCTCCAACCAATGACTTCTTCAAATTACTTAATCAATCTTTTATTATGCAGGGTGTTTCATTGGGAAACGGAAATACTTTAACGGTGAATAGATGTCACCGAGCTGGTTCTAGATATACTACATTTTTTGCCCTACCGACTTTTATAACCGAGTTACAGGGCGTTTTATCGATTTTGCCCATTTCTTTCCTAAGCCATAACTTTAGAACCACTCCGTATATTTTTTTGATATTTGGTACACATATGTCTCATTCAAAACCCAAACGACCGGCATACTAACCATAAGAAAAATCTAGGTCCGGATTAACAAAACATTATAAAGTAATTCTGATCTTAAAACAACACCCTGTATATTCAAATTTTGAAAATCTGTTTGCACAGTTGAAAAGAGCACAAAAAACTAAGTTTAATGGTTCGCTTCAGTTTTTCGGCCAGACAATTTTATGACTAATTTTGAAATTATATTGAATTTTTTAAGAACTCCGACATTAAAAAGCAGGTATTATACCCTATTCCACGAACATACGCCTGTTTTGGATTACTTCGACAACGAATATTTTACTGTGCAAAATAAGAAGAACGAAAGTAAATTGCAAATTACATTTGGAATAATTATTAGCGCCATTTACTTTCGTACTTCATATGTTGCACAGTAAAATATTCGTTGTCGAAGTAATCCAAAACAGGCGTATGTTCGTGGAATGGCCCATATTTACTTTTAGTTATAAATTATTAAAGTTTATGAATAAATACTCATTTTAAAAATAATCAATACTTATTTACCACATTGGAACGACCCAATTACTAATGACAAGAAAAATCCAGGTCCGGATTAACAAAAAAATATGAAGTAATTGTGACCTTGAACCAACACCCTGTATATTGAAATTTTGAAAATTTGTCTGCGCATTTTAAAAGCCCATAAAAAACTGTGATTAAAGGTTCATTTTAATTTTTTGCGCCTTTGATTTAATTACATCAATTTTGAAATTATATTGAAATTTTAAAGAACTCTGAGATTAAAAACCAGGTATTATTAACTTTTAATAATTTAATGTTAATGAATCAATATTTATTTTAAAAATACTTAATACTTATTTACTACGCTGGCTTCATGGATTCTCTGTATTTGTAACTGTATGCACATCATTAAAAATTAGAATTGCGAGAATTGGGATATTTTAATGATTTAGTAAAGAATTAAAAAAAAAAACAGCTATATTTAATAAAAAAAAATTCTTTTAAACAATTCAACAACTTAACATAAATTAAAAATATTTGAACTATAACAGTTGCTCAAAATGTCAGAGTTCTTAAAAAATTCAATATAATTTCAAAATTAAAGTCATAAAATTGTCTGGCCGAAAAATTAAAGCGAACCATTAAACTTACTTTTTTGTGCTCTTTTCAAATATGCAAACAGATTTTCAAAATTTGAATATACAGGGTGTTGTTTTAAGGTCACAATTACTTTATAATTTTTTCTTAATCCGGACCTGGATTTTTCTTATGGTTAGTATGTCGGTCGTTTGGGTTTTGAATGAGACATATGTGTATCAAATATAAAGAAATATACAGGGTGGTTCTAAAGTTATGGCTTAGGAAAGAAATGGGCAAAATCGATAAAACACCCTGTAACTAGGTTATAAATGTCGGTAGGGCAAAAAATGTAGTATATCTAGAACCGGCTCGGTGACCTGTATTTACCATTAAAGTATTTCCGTTTTCCAATGAAACACCCTGTATATAAAAATTTAACGAATTATACTGATATATATTTTTCTTCACACATCATGCTTTTCCGTGCTCCTATATCTATTTAACCGCTGTGCACGAGAGTCATGAAATAATAAACTACACTATCAGATACAATAAATATATTATAATAGAGAAATACTTTATCAGATGTAATAACCAAGCGTGAAAATTAACTAAAGGAAAGAAAAAAGAGCCGTCATTAACACTACAGATAAGGCCGACGCGTCAGTTTCTCACGGAGTACGTGATTCCGTTTTGCACAGAGCTGAATCGATGTGCCATTTCGATTATGGCGAAAAAATGCATACGGCGAAGTTTTATCTATAGTAGGCCAGTTAGTAATGAAGAAAATGCAACAATTGAATATAAAGTATTGTCATTAACTCTTAATAAATCTCGGTTTTCTTAGAATTTCTAGCGTTTCAAATGCTCTGCAGGTCTGCAGTCTAGTCATCACATCAATCAATATTTGTCAATAGCTTCATAAAGGCTATACACTTGCTTTTTATAAGAGTTATTGTTATTCACTTAAACAACTACATATTTAAATAGAGAAAATAACGTTTTCAAAAAAATTATTATCGATTAAATAAAGAATCAGGAAGAGGCATGATTTGTTGAAAATCGGATTAAAAAATTTCTTATAAGTACATAATATAATATTATATGTACCTGATAAAAAAAATAAAGGCAGAACATAAAATATTTGATAAATATAATATGATAATATACAGTAAACGCCAATAGAATACCGCTTTCAGTAAATTTCTGGACGACCTCTATTCTGGGGTCGCTTTATTACAGGTTTGGTGATATTCGTTGGCCTCCGCGGTCCCCTGATTTATCAATCTAAGGGTTTGCTCACTACGGAGAGCAATGGATTGTATCCTCGCTCCGACCCTTGCTCCTTGGTATTTATATTCGTGAATTCTCGCATTTAAAATAATGTATTTATTTTACATAGCGATCGATAATATAGTTTCGATCGCTATGTAAAATAAATACCAGTGAGCAAGGGTAGGAGCGAGGATACAATCCATTGCTCTCCGTAGTGAGCACAACTTAAGATTATTTCCGATGGGGACCTCAAGACTCGTGGAACGCCTCCAGCAATGGATCGTCGAAAGCGGTCACCACATGACCGATGTGATTTTCTATATTTAATTGTGGTAAGTGCTATTTCATTGTGAACCCGAATCCGTCAATAAATTTGGTTTTGATTAAAAATTACCAATTTTGTGATTTTTAGAAAGCGTCCGATTTCTGTGCCGGACCCTGTATATATAAAAGGTATGCAAAGTGGGCATTAACAAAAAAATATCATCTGCGTATAAGAAAAATTTCAAAAGTCATAGATGTTGGCCACTAAATGATTAAACAGTGTAACGAAGATCAAACATGTCAACGTAAGTACGTAAATAATACTAGGTCAGCTATGATTGAACTTCTTAAAATATTTTAACAGTAAAATAACTCTTTGGGAAGCTACTAGGAAGACCTAGAAAATAAACACGATATTGTGTAACAGGATAATTATACAGAAATTAATAATAGGAATTGTATATCATACATTGTGTAAAAAAATGCAGGTCGTAAATTAGATCACAAATTCTGGCACCAAAAATAGTTCGATTAAACCTAACGTACCTTAGTACAAAAGTGCACATAAAAATGTTACAGCCCTGTGACGTTACAAAATCAAAATCGATTTTTTCAATACACATATCGAAAACTATTAGAGATTTTTTATTAAAAATGGACCTGTGACATGACGTATGACAGGAACATCTTAAAAAAATAACAGTGACGTTTGTACACCCATAAAAAGTTTATGCAGGTTTTGTTCCCTTAAACACCCGCAAATATTTGTGTACGTTGCAATTAAATTATCATTATGGTACCATTACTTAAACACAATATTTTTAAAAACTTTTTTGCCCCTTAGTGCTTTTTCGATAAGTTTTTATCGAGTATTTTAAATGTTTGTCAAATCCACCACATATTTGTATATGGTTTAATACAATTATAGAGGTCTAGTAGGTAATCATATGAAAATTTATTTTTTATAATTTACGTTTTTAGATATATTCTGAAACATTTTAAAAAGAAAGCCACATCTCAATAAAAGGTGGCCTATCGAAAAAATAGTAAGAGGCAAAAAAGTTTTAAAAACATTATGTTTAACTAATGTTACCACAATAATAGGTTAATTGGTACACAAACATTTGGGGGTTAAAAGAAAAAACCTTCATAAATTTTATGGAAATCTATTAAAAATAAGCCGCATCTCGATAAAAACTGGCTTATCGAAAACATACTACAAAAACATTGTATTTAACTAATGGTATCACAATAATAATTTAATTGGACCGTACACAAAAGTTTGGGGATGGGGTTTAAGGGAATAAAATTCCATAAAATTTTTATGGGGTGCACAAATTTCACTGTTATTTTTTTAAGATGTTCCTAACATAAGAATGCCTCATGTCCATTTGCAATAAAAAATCTCTAATAGTTTTCGATATATTGGAAAAAATCGATTTTTATTTTGTAACTTCAAAGAGCTGTAACTTTTTTATGTCAACATTTGTACTAAGGTAAGTTAGGTTCAATCGAACTATTTTTGCTCCCAGAATATGTGAGTTAATTTATAACCTGACTTTTTGTTACAAACCTGTACATTTTACGATAATATAAAATAATATGGACCATCCTGACCATAAAACGATTAAGAGGATGGTTACGTATTTTCGGCTGCAATGCTATTCAAATGGGGCTTCATTTTTTTCGAATCCTGAGAAAACTAATAAGTATTCTTGAAAAATTTAAACGCAGAATGAAAGATTACGTTATTAGCGAGGGCCGAAAGTCCCTGAGAACTTCTATAATGTTTATTTTAATAAGTTACAGGGGTGAAAAACTGAGAGAAAATTTAGTGTTATTTTTAATTTCAAATATCTCATTCAAAATAAACTTTTTATTTATTCTAAGGGACTTTCGGCCCTCGGTAATAATTTAGCCTTTCATTCTGCGTTTAGATTTTTCAAAAATATTTATTGGTTTTTTCAGGATTCGAAAAAAATGAACACAATGTCCGTGGTAATATTTTCCAAATCTATCTTTGTCATACAACGCACTCAGTCGAATAGAATATTGTCAGGATAATGTCAGTCAGACACTGACAATCAGTGACAATTTGAAATATTTGACATGAATCGGGAATATTTTGAGCTGTTGATTAAATAATATTGATATACAGTGTATTTGATAAATAATTGATTTAAGACGTGAACTTTATAAAAAGTTATTTATTGTGTATTATTTATGGAAGATAGAAGCAGAGAATATATCAAGATATATTCTGTGATCCAAGTATTTTGTTGTTAAAGATGTTCGAAATTGTAAGCGTTCCATAGTAAAAATATATTATTAAAAATCACTTTAATACTTTTCCTCTTTTCTCGATTGAGTATTAGTTTTTGTTGTAGGTACATATAAATTATTACAATAACTAAATACATAGTTAGTGAAAAAATTATCATATTTATTAACTGAATTAATAATTTGCAATTATACAAAAAATAACAGTTATCCAAGAACATTCAAAAGCCATCTCTTTAAGTTAGTTATGACATTGTCAAGTAGAATGACATTCTAGTAATATTTACATACCAGTGTGAATTTTACTACACGTAATTTGCCATGTAAAGACAGAAAAGGTAGGGATAGCCGTAAAATATTTGCGAATTATGTACCCATGGTCTTAAACAATATAACAAAGTACGGACACGGTTAGCTAGGATTGCAAGTTTTAAAAAGATATTAATAGTAAAATAACTCTTCGGCAAGCAGCTATGCAAAATATAAATATCTTCTACACATAATAAACTAAAATATAATAAACCTATGATAATAATATGTATATAGTGATGAGTGCGCTAAAAACCGGCAAAATAACGCTTAAGAATATTAACTTGCGAGGTAGTACGAGATAAAGCTAGTTCTTATACATGGCTAGTTGACTTCAGTCATAATTATACATATGACGCCGAAAAACGTTTTATTTTAATTTCCCATGTCATATTGACAATACTCTATACAACGTCTCAGATCATAGTAGAAATTATTCTTGATCAATACTTTATTTTGGATTAAAAAGTTATGATTAATTAAACTGTTTTTATTTACATTTGCTTTATTGTCTTCAATCAGTTTTAAATTAACGCGAAATTAAAAAAGGTTAAAGTTCGAAGTCATACGTATAACTATAACTGAATTAAACTAGCTCTTAAGCTAACGTCTAAAGTTGGGAAATCAATGATAGTGGTAATGTAATGCAATGTAAATTTATAGGTTTCTATCGATAATTTCCCACCTCTAAAAGTTTCATCTCTTTTTGTTCCACAACGTATTATATTTTCCATATTTTTCGTTATTTTGCCGGTTCTGAGCGCACTCATATACCTAATAATATATTTTTGTATCTTTATAAGTACCTAGTTTTCTATTTTGTAATTGAGAAACTACGAAACTACGATATTACAAATCACTACTATTTAAGGAGATCAGAAGAGGTTATTGGAACTTTTTACAAGAATAATGAATTTAGCTACTAGCTACTACCCATATTATTAATGAACGAGCTGCCGTGACTCGCAATTTACCAGAAACAAATAAGGTATTAGGCTCATTTTAAAAATCAATTTCACATATTGACATATCTGTTCTAACAACTGGCCTAATGGTTTTAAGAGGTTTTATCTATACCGGCCGGTATGTTGGTAATAAACCGATGACATTAGACATTCGCATACGCAACCACAAAGAACATTAGTAGGAAAAACATTCAGTCACGTCCCGACAAACTTCTGTTAACTACGGACGTGCCTGAGGATACGTAATCGCCTATTATTTTGTTTCTTTAGTCGGGTTTGGCCGCTTTAAGAAGTGTTACAACAGTTTTGTATGTTTACTTTTCACGGGAATTTGATGCTTGACGGGAATGCCAAAGTTTTTATGGCGAATTAGTATCATTCTATTTTGGGAAAATTTAAAAAGAATGGGAAGCATGAACTATATACATATTAACAACATGTTCTGAAAAATGTTTTATCTATTTCAGAGGTTCTCAATCTGTGGTACATGTACCACTGGTGGTACATATCATTATTGGCGGTGGTACACAAAACACAGAAAAAATTAAAATAGTAGTACTTAGTAAGTATTGATAATACAATTTAAAAATATAGGTGGTACCAAAAATAATAAAATAACTGTAGGTAGTACATCACTCAAAAAGGTTGAGAACCGCTGATCTATTTGATTTAAACTCAGTATTTCTGAAAATTTCACTTATTTTTTTTAACGTTATTCAGAATAGCAAATGTTGAGTTAGAACTTAGAAATAACTAAATATTCAGTTTATATTTTTTATGTAGCATTCTCAATATTATAAACTCCATATGAAACACATATTGGATTACCACTGCTTGATCGTCTGCAAAACTCAAGGAAAACACATGGGCATCATTGATGGACATGCCCATTCCGTGACGAGTTTTTCCAATTTGCCAAGCATATTTCTATACTACACACATTGAATCGTAATGGACAGAGACTGTAGATCACCTTTGTATCACTTCCACTTAGGTGGGAAAATATTATGTAGAGACATGTTGTTGGACTTTATATTGGAGTTCGTATACATTTATACCTATCTGATGACAAGAAGCAACATTAAAATAACGACAGTATGCGGGTGTTTACCAATTTAAATACAAATGCTGACAAATCATGCTCTTAAGTCAGATATTTAAAAGCATTGGCAAATCTCGGACTAATGCATTCTAAATGCATTCATTTTTTTTTTCGAATCCTGAGAAAACTAATAAATATTTTTGAAAAATTTAAACGCAGAATGAAAGATTACATTATTACCAAGGGCCGAAAGTCCCTTAGAATAAACAAACAGTTTCTTTTGAATAATATATTTGAAATTAAAAATCACACTAAATGTTCTCTATTTTTTCACCACTGTAACTTATTAAAATTAATATAATGGAAGTTTTCAGGGACTTTTGGCCCTCGGTAATAATTTTTTCTACGAGCGTGCAAAAATGTCTACTTTCGCGCACGCATTTTAGTTTAGAAAGTTTCACTTTTCCGCACGCGTGTTACTTTTCCGCACGCGGTTTTTACTTTTCCGCACGCGTGTTAATTTAGATATATTAATATGGCCTTAAAGTAATTATAATACATGCAATAAACTAATATTTAGATATTATTTATTAATTTATTTCAAATATATCTTATTGTGTTCCTGTTTTAATGAAATTAACGCGACAATTCAATGAAATAAAATTATTTTGACACAATATTCGAAAGTCAAATCGGTAGACAATAACAGTCGTTTTGAATCATCGTCATAGAAACCAAGATCGTCGTCATGCTAACTAATTATATTGAAAGTTTGGTTTTGACAACCTTGTCAAAGAATTAATTTGTGTATGTATTTTCATATTAATTAAATTAATTGATTAAGATTTGGTAATTTTTTAAAGACTCTTAGAAAAAATATTGTTCCTAACTCTTGCAGAAAGTCTCTTTTCCGCACTCGACTGCTTGCCGAACTCCCGCTTCGCGTCGTTCGGCAAACTGCAGTCGCGTGCGGAAAAGAATGACTTTCTGCACTTGTTAGGAAAATAACTATACTATTTCAATCTGCGTTTAAATTAAAAAAAAAATAGTTACATAAGTATTAGTTTTGTCAGGATTCGAAAAAAATTAATGCATTTAAAATTTATTGGTCCGAGATTTTGAGCCTACCCCCTTAAATACATTTAAACTACAGGGAACTTCTCTGAAAATTATATTTTCCACATTTCCTTTAGCTTAGCGCGAAGGACAAACAAAACAAGAATTAATCAACTGTTTTCGTTTATAATAGTCATCAGAGTATAATGGTACCTTTGTACCGCTCCACTCAGATGAGAAAATATGTAACTATGTATTATTGGTGTTTAAGTTTGAGTCCGTATATCTCGGTATATCCTGCATTCAAATATTTTAAAGAACAGTTTAAGTATGTAACTAACTCATTTATGCGTGGTAACATATCGTAACCAAATATAGGTATATGTAATTGATATAAAGT
This sequence comes from Diabrotica virgifera virgifera, assembly GCF_917563875.1. Taxonomy (NCBI): domain Eukaryota; kingdom Metazoa; phylum Arthropoda; class Insecta; order Coleoptera; family Chrysomelidae; genus Diabrotica; species Diabrotica virgifera. Next base: position 109,401,979 of record NC_065448.1, on the reverse strand, counting down.
AATTATATTTCCCGCATTGTAAGAGTATATAACGAATATCCTTGATTTCTTGCTTTAAAATAAATGTAGTTATTAATAAAATTGGACATAAAACTTATAAACAATTATTTTATGCACAAGAACTACTATGAATATCACGTTCCTTATACTCTTATATCGTTTTTCCACTTCTAATAATCCCAAGTATTGGGAACAACATCGCCTCCATAGGCTATTTTCAAGATTCGAAGACGATGTCTCGATATATCTGGAGGACTAGTCAGCAGGACTGCACAACGGCGACCTGTCCGACGAGATTCCACTCGCTTTTATTTCCTGTTTCATCTTCTGTTATCTCCGAGTAAACACGTTTCATTCATAACCGCCATTCATGGTGTGAGTATTTGGTCTGCACAGGACCGTCCTGCAGTCACAATAATTAAAATTAAAGCTTTTTGTATTTAAAATTTATCAATATAAGCTTTAAACATTTTCAATTGTAAATGCGATTGCACAGATAATTTATTGTTTGAGGCATATTCTTGCTTAAGTAGGTACTTCTTTAAGGAAGTAGTCAGAGTCCTTTCACAATTACTGGCTGAAATTACATAAAAATTGATTCGAGTATTTGTCTTTGCATTGCAATTTTTGCATGTACTATGCCTAGTTTTAGAATTATGTATAATGTTTTAAAAATATTAACTCAATACAAAAACCAGAATCACTTTTGTATAACTTACAGAGTTAGTTCCGCATTATAATGAAACCATCGATGCCACCCAACCCCAATACATAGTGAGAAGTGGCTGATTTAATGGTTTAAAATAAAAATGGCTTGAAGAGCTACGGATTACGGAATCAAGAGTTGAATGTTAGATATTTGCTATAAATTAGCAAATATTTACCACACTTATTATATTAACTATTTACCATGATTTAATAACATTGTGAAAACTTTCAAAATTTACAAAGAATACGCGGAAAAACCCAGAGAAAAGTTGTGGCGATAATAACCTTCGTAGAAAGTTTCTAGCTTTTTAAAACTGAATTTGTTACACCATGTGTAATATCGCACAGAGCGATTTATCAAAGTTATTGATAATGCCATTATTTTATGACGCAAAATATAAAAAACCGTGATTTTAAAAAACCTTTCAAATAAATTCACTCACTGGCACAATTAACCGCCACTTTGTATTTCTTTCAATTTGCAGAAATTGTCAATCTCAGACCACAATTTATGAAACATATGGTGAAACTACATTTGAGAAAAAGAAAACAATGACATTATTAAAAAAGTCGTTTAACAAGGGAGTCTTAGCAAAAATCCAATGTTTAAAAATGTTCGTAGAAAATTCAAACAAACGTAATATTGAAAATCATAGTCTAATTATATAAAAAATATGAGTATTAATAATGAGTGTTGCTGCCTCTGGTCATTAGGACTTGTTGGTGTCGGTTCGGCAATCCATTCATGATATCTTGGATATCCGATTGGAGATATTGTGCCAATCCTCTACTGCAGCCGTCTTAAGTTCTCCGAAGGATGTAAGGGCTGAACTAACTACGGTATGGGATGCAATTAGACGATTTAGGGAGACAGGTTCTTACACCCGCAGGCCAGGTCAAGGCCGACATTGATGCACTATAATTCAAAGTGACCGCTTCACGTCAACAACGTGTTGAGAAATTACTTTTGCACCTTTCCTGAAGCTCGTACGCTTCTTTTTGAATTAAGAAATGTTATTATTATTAGAAGACGATTGGCAGCAAGAAATAGGGCTATCCGTTCAGCTCGCACCACACAACTGCTCCCACGACATCGTAAAGCTAGACTCGAGAATATGCTGAGTGGACTGTGCGGAATAGCACATACTGTTCTTAGATGGGAGCAGAATAGCCCTAAGAGGTACAGAAGGTCGGCATCGTGTCTACAAGCGTCAAAATGAAAAGTTTGCTCCATGAACAACTATAACCGAAGCAATGGCTTACCGAGAAGGATCAATCATGATTTGGGGAGGTATATCTTACAAAGCTGGTCCGGATCTTGTTGTGTTCGATAGAGATAGTGTAAATGCTCAAATATACGTGGAAGAGGTTCTCCAAGACCATAAATAAACTTTAATTGTTCAACAGGATCATAAGATTTTTAAAATTGTCTTATAACCTCCTTCTGGCAAAGAACGGCGTTTAAATATGTCGAACATACGAAGTAATACTGGATCTCTTGTAAATGCAAGAGTAACACAATTATTGAGAACTTTGTAGATCTGCAATATATCTTGAGTAAAGTACATTGTACCTGATTGTAAAATAATATAGATTACAAATACACACCAAGAAAACAAAATTAATGGTAATCAGTAGGCGGTTGCTATTAATTACGTCATAGGAACAACGGATGTTTAAATATTTAGGTTTTAATATTAATACTAAAAAATGTAATTGTAACAATGAGGCTAAAATTCAAATAACGTTTGACAACCTTAGGTAAAGACCAAAACATACAAACTCAGAACCTTCCTTCAAAACATGCTCTTGACTGACGATCACGAGAGTGTTACCAACGAAAAGGTAGGTAATAAAGGGACGAGTAGGTGTAGAAAAGATCAGGTATTTTAATCCTGTAGAGTGTAGAGGTTCAAAACAAACTGACCACGCTGCAGCGCTACGCTGTGGATCCACAAAGTAGTCTCCGATGATTAGCCGTAAATTCTTATGTAAATTAAACGTTCCATCGAAGAAGAGCGACTGTGACTTAAAACAAGGCAAGTGTCATATTTGAGCACCAACACAGATATTAATCAATAATCGTTTGAAAAACTGATCTAAGAGAAAATTATTTGAAACTAAACATTGCTAAAGATCTATCGATGTGTTAGTATCCTCCTCCTCCTCTATCTTTCCTTTTTCGTAAGGATGTAAAAACGTCATGTAATTTGTTTAACTACTTCTGTGCGTGGTGTTTTGCTTCGGAGGATAAGTAAGCAGTCATGTCATTTATTTGGTCTGACCATCATACTGGAGATCTTCCTCTGGATCTTTTGTCCTCTACGTTGCCTTCAATTATCATTCGTTCCATGCCTTTTCCTCTACTAGATATTATATGTCCAAACTATCTCAGTATATTTTGGCTAATAGTTGTGGTGAGTCTAGTTTTAGTTAGTATATACACATATCTAATATTCTATATTTTATCTTTTGCTTATTTAAGATACGAAATTTTAAGAATTCACGAACCTTCCGTAATCTCAACGATAATTTTAGAATTCCTTGAAGTAGTAAATATGTTATTGGTGAATAAATAAACTATTTTTAAATAACTGTGGCCGATCATGACTTTATATCATAACTAAACATTAAACATTGCCGTTTTTATTGGAACATAGTAGTTATTTGGAAATTATGCTATATTTTGTCATAGGTTGAGAAAAAAATTCCTTAATATGTCAACTCGACTTTAATCTATATTAAATTTTTTATGATTAAAGATTTGTGGACATGTAATAATGGAAAAAGAAGAAGAGGAGGTCCAGCACAAACTATAAAAATAGCCGAGGACGACCACCGACTAAAGGCTGATTTATCTTACGACGGGACGTGGACGACACGTGCCATAGAACAATAGAAGGCGTACGTCCCCGGTGTCGCCCCGTTCCGATGTACTATAAACTAGTCAATGCTTTTCATATCACACGATCCTTCAGCGTACCCCCTAAGACAGCCGTGCCGTCCATGTCCCCGTCGTAAGATAAATCAGCTTTAAATCCAGCAGTGGACTCGATTGACTGATTGCTGATGATAATATTTGTGAGAAGTACAATAAAACTGAAGGTAAGACAACGTAAGAATCATAAAGGTTTTAGACTGGATAGCTCAATGCAGGGACTGAAAGAAAGCAAAGAAAACAAAACAAATTATAATGAACAAAGGATCCACCTCTAAAAAAAAAGAGGATTATTAAACACCCAGGCGTAAGCCATAATCCCATGGGATTGCAAGGCTCTGATGATGAACAAAATCTCACTGGTGCACTTCTGGATAGACACGGGGTTGCTATAACAGAGACCGATGGATGAGAAAGTACAACGTTGGGCAGAATATATAGACGAACTGTTCGATGATGTAAGAGGGGACCTGGAACACATAGAACTTACTTCAGGAGAAATAGGTCCAGATATTATAAAAGAAGAAATAATAATCCGCGCATTAAAAACAATGAAGAACGGAAAAAGCCCAGGACCTGACATGCTTCCTATCGACCTTACAAAAATTATAAATGAGCAGCATATTGATGTTTTAGTGATAGTCTAAACAAAATTTATAGCTCAGGCACATTACCCAAAGAATGGTTAACGTCAATCTTTATTTGTCTCCCTAAAAAGAAAAACGCATGTGCTAAAGTTGCTATTGAAAATCATCCATAACCGAATATATCATAAATTTGGGTTTTGCAAAGGCCTAGGAACTCGTGAAGCTCTTTTTTCACTTAACATACTTATACAAAGGTGCCTGGACGTCAATCAAGATATATATGCGTGTTTTATTGACTATAATAAACCATTCGACAAAGTGTGACATGAATAATTAATGCATGCCATGGAATCAAAGAAGATAGACTACAATGACCTCAGGATTATATCTAATTTATACTATAAACAACAAGCAAAGGTACGTGTTAACGATCAGCTATCAGAGGAAATTGAAATCAGACGTGGAGTGACGCAGGGATGCGTGTTGTCGCCAATTCATTTTAATGCGTACTCGGAAGAAATCTTGAAAAAAGCTCTTGAGAGTGAAAAAGCTGGAATAAAGGTAAATGGAGTTCCCATTAACAACATTAGATATGCGGATGACACTGTCAATTTAGCTGAAAATATTGGGGATCTTCTGGGCTGGTGACCAGAATAGCGGAGTTTGGACAACAATACGGTCTAACAATGAACGTCAAGAAGACAAAGTTTATGAGAATATCAAAAACTCAAAGAAATAACGAGAATCTCTTCATAAACGGATCCAATATCGAACGAGTCGACCAATATGCATACATTGGAACAATGATCAACTCCACAGGAGATTACTTACAGGAAATCAATATCAGAATAGAAAAGGCTAGATTTTAACAAAATGAGACAAGTGCTCTGCACAAGCGATTTGAAGTTTGAGCTAAGAGTTAGGTTGGCTAGGTGCTATGTTTTCTCGACTTTGTTTTATGGAATGGAAGCTTGGACGTTGAATGCTGCATCAATGAAAAAACTAGAATCATTTGAGCTGTGGGTGTACAGAAGAATTCTAAAAATATCTTGGACAGAACACGTCACACACAAAGAGGTTGTGAGAAAGATGAATAAAAAAATGGAAATCTTAAATATCATCAAAACAAGAAAATTGGAATATCTCGGACATATCACACGTGGAGAGAGATAAAGCTTGCTCCAATTGATTATGCAGGGAAAGATTCAAGGAAAAAGAAGCATCGGAAGACGCAGAATATCGTGGCTGCGCAACCTGAGAGAATTGTACGGATGTACATCAAATGAACTTTTCAGAGCAGCCGTCTCTAAAATCCGAATAGCTATGATGATTGTCGACGTCCGTCGCAAAGATGGCACTTAAAGAAGAAGAAGATGATGATAATATCTGAGTGTATAGATAAGGAACAATATGTATCTTGTTTGTTTATATATTTTAAATGTACCTACTCCATTCTATTATTCGAGTATCCACTTAAAAATTTAATATTTGCTCAAAAATATAATAAACATAACAATATATTAAAAAATTGGCGCCGATATTCTTCTATAATCTGTTTTACACCTATGACAATGTTGTAAATCAACAAAATACTGGTCAGTCACAATAACTAAATAACTACACAACCAATAAAGTTTTATGATTAAACTTGACCTCGACCCGAAGAAATTTCCATTGTAAAATTAAAAAAACTCGTCACGCAGGATACCATTGTCTTTGCATATGTTTTGTTAAAGAATTAGTTGTAAAAACATATTCCAAACACATCAAATTTCCCGTTATGAAACATTAAACCTCAGATTCTATGTTTCGAATAGAGTGATTCAAACACTATAAGCTGAAAGCATTTACTATGCCAATAAAACAAATTCTTAATATTTAAATTTTTTTATATTTTCCAAATTTTTTTTAACTGAGCAATCTGGGCACTGATTGCTTGGCTGCCGACCTAGTACGACCTACTTTAAGTATGAGCTATTTAGCTACTCTTCTTTTAAAGTAGATTGGATTGGATGAAGGAAAATTATTTGTCTGTGTTTTTTAGTATATTGATTGGCGTGTCTAAACGAGTTAGTTTGAGAGTATACATCACTGAATCAACAAAAGTAATCATTCTTTACAAGCTATTACACATTATTTTTCCTAGTCCTTTAACTAGTTAATCTGTCAATAAAAAGGCTAAGAGTTTTCGGAAAACACACTGTCAGGATTTTTTAAGTATTTGGAACAATTTCAGTGAGATAATATTAATGCTAATAATTTGCATTGGTGATGAGTTTATAGCTGACCTGACGAAGTCCCCAGAAGATCTATATGTCAAACGACATATCAAAATACTGCCGTTAATAAATGTCTATAACACGGATTTTAATTAATTTTCGGATCGGCATACCTTTTAGATGACGATCCGGAACAACCAGTACCAAGGGAGTTGGAACATCTAGTGAGAAGTTACAGAAATACAGATCAATTAGTATTGACAATCAGTATCGATACAAATGTGCATCTGATCTGGGACAGTTTTTTTGTTTCGTATGCCGCTTTTTGACTACAGACAATTGTATTATTGTACATCTTCCATTCGTATAACATTCTGGCTTGATTAATGGCGGGAGTAATGTGTACCTTAATCATGTTGTGTTTAGGTAAGTTAAGCTAATTCTTTGGTGTATATATTATAGTGGGGGTAGTATATATCGGAATCGAGTTGTATTTAGTTTAGGTTAAGCTAATTCATTGGTGTACATTAATGGCTGGAGTAATGTATATCGAAATCATGTTGTGTTTAGGCAAGTTAAGCTAATTCTTTGGTGTATATATTATAGTGGGGTAGTATATATCGGAATTGTGCTGTGCTTAGGTTAGGTTAAGCTAATCCATTGGTGAACATTATGGCGGGAATAATGTGTGCCGGAATCGTGCTGTGTTTAGGTTAGGTTAAGCTAATTCGTTGGTGTACATTAATGGCGGTAGTAATGTGTATCGTAATCGTGCTGTGTTTAGGTAAGTTAAGCTAATTCTTTGGTGTATATTATAGTGGGGGTAATATATATCGGAATATACATCTTCCATTCGTATAACATTCTGGCTTGAGACCACTTGGGTAGCGGGGCCGACGGCTTTACGCACCACCGAAGCGTGGTGGTAACTCAGTTTAATTAGAATCTGAGAAAGTGATGGTGTCTGGACCTACGTCTAACCCGGGTCGTTCGGCTTTGTAAAATAGTACCTAAGCACTTAGCTACGGCCGCCACGACCTGTGCAAGTGCATCACAAATGAAAAGTTTTTACTGCTATGGAACATAACTTAGGCATACTGAAGGTAGGAAACAAACCATATTTTTGGTCTGCGCCCCATAAAGTTCTTTTAATGGACTCTCAGATAGATATTCTCTCACTCTGAAAGGAGTCAGGCGTGCACGTTCAGAATGATGCAGATATCCTCAAAAGAACTTTTCAGTGTGCAATTTCCTGAGTTTAAAACAAAACTGATGCCACTACATACATGGCAGCAGACTGTATGCATATCGAGCAGAACTCTCTATGGAAACGGCACTGCACTCTCTCGATCAGAGGGTGTAGTATATTCTGGAAAACCAAGGGGTGATCCTGGATGCATTTCTCAAAGTAAACAGACCATTAGGTAATACCTACTAAGCAATTACAAGGGCGATTCATCTAAAAGGAAGAGACGAAGTTGCACATGTATAGACTGCATGCCAAGAACCCGCATGATATAGGCAAAGTTAGTGAGGAATACAGTGTTAGCACAAGTATCTAGAGAGAATGTCTGCAAGGGAGTCTTATTTTCTCTCTTGTATAATCTGGTCATAATTGGGGAGATAGCTGGGAGTGTTGCTGATCTAGTATTAATGAAGAGAGTACTCAAAAAAGTATTAACATGATATAAGTACTTTGCACAGAGCTTGGCAAGGACTTTAATGGAAATTAACCACCACTTCAACCTGAAATAGGCAATCTACCAAGACTCAAGGAAAGGAGGAACCAAAAAATAAATAAATTTGATAATTTCTTTGTGTAATAGGACTACTTTTATAGGAATCTTAAAACTCAGCACATGTGTGTTTTTTAATTTTATTCTTTTTGTTACTTGCAATTTTGAATTACGTACATTTATATTTATCCAGTACCTAATTTTTATATTTTTTTATACTATAAAAATTTCAATATCGTTCTCTTAGATTTTTGCATTGACGCTAGTTCTTGAATTACTTTGTTCTACATTCCCACATCAATACACACACACTGTAAAACAGAAAACAGTCCGTTACTTATTACCTCTTAATAAGATTATATTTATACCTATATTTATATCTATTACCTCTTAATAAGATTATATTAATAAAATATTAATTATTAACTATATCTACTACAATATATAACTATCAATATATCTAAATTATATTCTAATTATCTCTTATTTTTGAGTAAAGAATAAATACTACCACTTTCAAATTTTATTTCCAGGAAGTGACTCGGTGTGAGACTTAAATCCAATCTATCAAAATAGATATGAGATAGGAATATTTACATTTTTCAGATGACATACTATCGCTATAAAGAATTATTTAAAACCAGATTATATTAATTTGATAGACCATTTTCGAAACTCTTCCAGTTTAAAAGTTTTAGACAAACTGAAAATGTATGTAAATGTTTTGTATTAATGGCGGTATAAATTTCACTTTCTCTGTTTATTACACATTAGGTATAAGAGAAAACAGATCAAGTCAACAAAATCAATTAAAATCAAGATCGTGTCAATAATAATATTGTCTCTTTCATGGAAGATACCTTCCCCTAATCACCTTGTAATTTTTTTTTATTTTTATGTAATTATGTTTATTTACAATCTACATCATTAAAAGAGTATTAAGTAAATTTGTTCCATGTTTTTGGGCATGAAGAAGAGACTTTCAATGATGTCTCATCTTATTCTATTTATATTAAAGTTTTAAAATAGGTCCTGAGGCCAGGTTCTATCTAGTCTCCTTGTGACAGGACCATTATGGAATAATTCCCTTACTAACTCATTGTCATGGTGAATGGTACGCTCGCTTTGTGATTCCGAGGCTCGATGGATTTCTTCTCTGATTAAAGGTATATTTAAGTCTTCGTGAAATGTTTGATTAGTTACATACCATGGTGCATCCACTATTGATCTTAGAACCTTAGACTGAAATCTTTGGATGGTATTCAGTGATGTTGACTTTGCACAGCCCCAGAGGTGTAGTCCGTAGTACCAAATAGGTTTGAGTATTGCTTTGTACAGAAGAATTTTGTTTTGGATGTTGTAAGACGTTGGTCAAGGTGGAGGCCAAGGTATTTAGCGTCTGTTACTGTTGGTATTCGTACATTTTCCATTCTTACAGGTGGGCATGTGTTGTGGCGGTTTGTAAACGTGATTTGAGATGATTTTGTTTTATTTACGTTTGTTCGCCATTTTGTGTACCATTCACTGAGTATGTCCAGATGGTGTTGCAGGTCTTGTGAGGCTTGTATGTGATCTTCATTTACCGCTAGTATTGCTACGTCATCAGCAAAGGAAGCGATCGTAGTATTATGAGACTCTGGTATATCGGCTGTGTAGAGTGAGAAAAGCAGAAAAAAAAAACCTTGTAAATGGCAAAAATATAATTTTATTAGTGTGCGAAAGATCTTACTATGTACAACGTGGAAACATACACACATACATACATATGAAGATAGCCTTATATTTCACCTATCAAAATAGATACAGACTTGAAGTTTTGCAGTCATAGGTACAGGTTGAAGGTTCGCATTTTTAAGACATTCAAATTGAAATTTAAATTTTAAACGCGCCCTACTGCGAATCCACAAATACGGTAAATTTTCGATAGATTGCTTCGCGTTAGAGATATCGGAAAAAGTGATTTGAAAATGTTGTTCCAAATATTATTCTAACCCCGCATCCAAATTTCATGAAAAAATTCGCATTTTTTAGTTTATTCATTATTTGTAGTGAAAACCCTAAATTGCCTAAAAGGACTGTCCCGAGATGCAAGCACCTCGAAACTTGCATTGTAATTGCCAAAATAAGTTCGGAACTTCCGTCAAATTATGAGACGAAGCTCCGTCTTACCGGAAAATAATATCTTTGTGAAAATCTTTTCATTCCACAACATAATGAGGAACATATTTAATCCCCCAAATTATAGGCGAGGGAACGAAGCATTACACCTAGGAATTTTGTGCAGTAAGATTCTACCCTGTTTTGGAAGCCCCCATAAGAATAGCTCCATTCTTAATATTGTTCTGAAGCTATTAGGTATATTATATTATTCTGTCCGAAGTGGAAGTTGAAACGTTAATAAATTAATTTTTTAAGTTAAATTGTGGGTTATTTCCCAGTTAGAATAATAAGCTCCTTTCTTTCAGAGTTGTCCATCATTATACCTAAAAGGCATATAAAGATACTATTATGTTTCTTTTTCGAATATGCAACAATATTATTATTACATCTTAAATTACTCAATTTACTTTTATTTAATACCTATGTACGTAATACCTTTGAAATATCCCTTAATTTTTAAAGAAAACTACAAATCCAAATTCAATCTATGAATATGAACTAATGCCACGCCTCTTGCCAAACACTGACGATTAAATCACAAAGAGTGAATAATGGTTAATCTGCGCAATTCTTTTGTGGAAGAAAATCTCTTAATTTCGGCTTAACGATAAAGTTTTTATTTTATAACCACAGTTACACAGAGGGTATTTCTGAAGAATTATTTCTTGTGGTTTAAAATATTTATTTGATTGCAAGAAAATTTCTTGTTCACAAATATAAATATGGATTAACATAACATATATTTCTAACACTGCAAAATATTTGTAGTTTTAAATTTAAGAAAAAGAAACTTTAGGATAAAAAAAATGAAAAATGTAATCATTAATGTATTTCTTAATATTGAAGTAATTATCTGTACGAAATTATTGAGTTCTGTTTAAAAAACTCGTTTCTTTATATGTGAACCGTTATGTTTAAGATTAATATGATATGTTAAATTTTAAGAAAGATGGCTCAAAGAAATCAATGTTTTAGGAGAAAAGAAATCGTTCTCTCGGTGAAGGAAGCCAGGACCAATAATCCCTACAAATAATCCCCACAAATAATCCCCGGAAAAAATATCCCCACAAAAAATCCCGGACAAAAAATACCCAAGAAATATTTGCTGCTAAATAGTTCTCTAAAAGTTTTCCTGTGAATGCAATCAACGCAAATGTTTTTCAGCCTCAGTGCATGAGTTATTTATAGCAATCGCCATGAAACTGATGACTAAATATTTTTCGGCATTACTAAAAAGATTACTACCCTACGCCGAAGAACTAAAAGTATTTGGAGTATCATCAAGACGTGCATCAGATCTTTATAGGTAGATTTCAAACAGGCTTATGATTCAATTAATCGTCCAATATTATGGAATGCAATGGTCGAGCTTGGCGTACCCAAGAAACTAACTGCGGTAACGCAAATGCGTGTAAGTAACTCCTTTGCACAAGTTAGAATAGGGGGCAAAATATCACATGCTTTCTGCGTAAATTCTGGAATAAGACAGGGAGATCCGTTGTCCCCATTGTTGTTTAACCTGGCCTTATAACCTATGGCCTAGAATATGTCATGCAAAAAATTTATCCAAAAATCAAACCAGACATAGCTACTCGGGGAGAGGCCAGATGGGAGAAGGTCTGTAGCACGGCCTAGAAAAAGGTTGAAAGTTGCAGTCAGAGAAGATCTGGAGAAAATGGGAGTGAGACCATGGGAAATAGTGGCACGGAACGGACAAACATGGAATGCAATAGTAAACGCGGCAAAGAATCTCGAAGAGTTATAACGCCATTGATGATGGTGATAACTAAATATTTTTGAAGTTAAATTTATAAAAAGGAACAGTTTTTTTGCATTACAATCAAGATTTTCGTTTTCAGGTCCAGCAGTCACAGCCTAAGCTAATTCTCCATATCTTCCACGATTTTTGAAAAAAACTCACACTCTTTTGTCATGTAAAATGTGAAGTGTTCAGCATGGAGTTGGAATTGGAATTCGAAATTTGATAATCGAAATTACAATTCATGCTTATACTCAATTGCTAATCATTATTTTCGTACCGAAAAAAGAGGTTTCATGGCGATTGCTATAACTCTCATGTACTCAAAAACAATTACATTCACGGGAAGACTTGTAGAGAACTATTCGGCAGTAAATATTTCTTGGGAATTTTTTGTCCGGGATTTTTTGTGGGGATATTTTGTCTAAAAATAACTGTGGGGATTATTTTTGTCCGGAATTTTTTGTCCAGGGATTATTTGTCCATGGATTATTTGTGGAGATTGTTTTGTGGTGATTTTTATGCGGATTTTTGTGGGGATTCTTTATGTGGATTTGTTGTCTGGGGATTTTTTGCCCACACATTTTTTGCCCACACATTTTTTGGTACAACTTCAACATTTAAAATTTTATTCATCAGTTTATTCAAACTTTTTGTAGATCTATTAATACCTTCTATTACCAATCCTATCTCAGCGACTTCAGCTGGATTTTCGGTCTTACAGCTTACAGCTTTTAGTATGTCCTTTTAGTCCTTTTCTTTTGTCCTCATTTTCTTCGCTTTTCCTTTTTATGTTTTGCCTTTCTCCAAATTTTTTTTCTAGTATTTGGGCCCTTATCAGAGCCGGATTTAAAGCGGTGGAGGTCCCTGGGCAGAATTGTTGTGGGGGCCCTGCGTCCTACTATTAAAGAAATGTTAATCTATTTTTATAAATATCTATTACCCTATATTTTTAAATACAGTAAAATTTAAAATTAAAATTTGTTAGAGTAAAATATTAAAAATAAACACAGTAGAATGTAGGGTTGAAGTCTTTTCGAAATTTTTTACTTGAACATTCCTTGACTATGTCGGACATGTCATTGCTTTAAGACATCGTGTTCAATGCTCATTATAGAGATATGATTGAAACGCTCTTGGCCCATCATAGACCTAAGTCAATTTTTAATTAACTTAAGTTTTGAGAATTACCTCTCCCCACTACAGTTAGTTGGTATCAGAAATATAAACGAAGTATCACCTCAACATTTGGAAACGCATCATTCACATTCTTTTCTTCTAGCAATCGGTACATTTAAAGTTACTTGCTTATATTAATGAGCAGATATCCTCTTTGAAAAATTCTACAAACTGTATTAGTTCGACACCTAGGATTTCATCTAAATCATTGCTACATATGTCAGTACCTAAGCTTTGATAGCTCTGAAGCTAAATGATGTCTTCTTCTTCATGTACCGTGCTTTATTATCGAGCATTGGCTATCAAATTGGCTATAGTAATTTTGTTCACGGCAGCTCGCAAAGGATCTGTTAAACCATTCTCTCAGATTTTTAAGCCATGACGTTTTTCTCCGACCTGCCCCTCTTCTTGCGTCTACCTTGCCTTGTATTATCAAATGAAGTATATTATATCTCTCTGGGTGTGGCATAACATGGCCAAAATATTTTACATATATGCATGACCAAAATATATCTAAATGATGTAAAAATCCAAAATTGGAATGAATGCATTTATATGCAGAAAGCCTCTGACTTAAAGATGTAATGAGGTGATCTATAATAGCGATAAAATTTTGAGTCCTAAATTTCTATGGTGTTGTCATTTCAGTCTCTTGAGATGTTCCATAATCCAGTGGAGTCAGTCGAATATTCCGTAGTCATTTTCTATGTGTCAAATAGTCTTGACTTCCGCTTACCATCGCGCCATGCGTCTCATATGTTTTGAAATTTTCACGTCTTGACTGTATAAATTCTTTAATGCCTGGTTGCACCAACAGATCTTAAGCTCCAGCTTAGGTAAGCTCTACTTATAGATAGGGCCTCCTTGAGTATCACTTACGTTGCACCATAATTTTAGATTCTTACCTTATTATCAATTATATCTATTATTATATTATGGTATTCTTATTGTGATATATTATAATTATATTATATTAATTCTTATGATATTCTCGACTTAAGAATAAGATCTGTTGGTGCAACCGGGCATTAGTGATCTAAACGCTGCCACTCCTGAATTAAGAGCAATATTTGGATCTTGGAGAATACGACTTGGACCATTTGTTTTCTCTAAGATTTCATTCCAAAATATTGCAAATATTCCTGTTTACAATAAGCACATTCGATTATACAAACAATTTGTATAGCTACGAGTTTTAAATTGTTGCTTCTGAAATTTTGGATAAGTCTACTTTAGTCTGATTATAATCTTTAACTAGTGCTTTTGCGGTATCACTTCTGGATAACCATTTAGTAGTATTTACTCTTTTAGGAACAATAGTATTTCTGCCACGGTCTGTGTTGCTGTCGCTTAAAGATGCAGCTTTTAAACATTTGATTAACAAGGTGTATCTATATGTAGAGGAAGTGAAAATACATATAGTTCTTCTAAGAAATAAGATAATGCTGTAGCAGCAGAACAACACTCACCTGCAGCTTTTGCAACTTAATTTAGAGTGGACGGCACTCAAGTGTTTGTATAAAACAAAAAGAATTCTATGTGAATAATTTGTTGATATTTTTTGCGTTTGAGGCTTTATGGGGGCCCCCGGAATGTGGGGGCCCAGGCAGCTGCCAGCCTGCCACCCCTTAAATCCGGCCCTGGCTCTAATCCTGTTATCCATGGTTTATATTATTTAGTTTTACGACTAATTATTCCTTTTGCTTACTTCTTTTAATATCTTATAATTTTTCCAAATTTTTTTAATAATTATTGCCTTATTGCTCGCTATTATTCATTAATTGGTGCATTAAATCTAGCCTTCGCTTTTATTTTAATCCTAATGGTTTTGACAGTTTTCAGAAGGTAAACGAGGTCATGTTTGGATATTTACCACGTGTTTATTTGCCTCGTGATTTTTTAATAAAATATATTAATTTATGGACCGTAATTAATATTACCTAAAAATATTAACTTTAACATATCTATTTTTAGTTGCGCTATCCGCTGACGCAAATAACAGTTCACTAATTGTATTCTCGTAGCTTTATTTATGGTATTGCTATGTGAAAGTTTTTAGCATGTAATTAGGTATAACCATAAAAGACAGATAAAAAGAACGGAGCGCTGTAAACAAGTGTTTAAATTTTTAGGATAAATATATCGTAGGAAGGTGACATTTTTGTAGATAACCATTAATTAACCGTGAGAGAAATTTTGGAACGGATTGGAAGTGGACGAGTGATTGAGTGCTAAGCAGTTGATTAAAAAACAACAAAAAATAATAAAAAATATAATATACGATTATTAATACAAATTCGTAATAAACATATCTCTTCTTATTTAGAAAAACGTTTTTAATGAATTAATAAAAATAAAAAAGATAAATAGATATTATAAACGGCAAAATCAATATTTGTGTTAAATACGAATAGCAGATACATTTTAAAATATATAAATATAACTCAAAAATGAATAACCATTTACAATTTCGTTGCAACACGAAACTACAGCCGCATCATTATTCCAGTTCAATCAGAGAGTACAGCAAGCACCTCTACCGGTTTCGAAACTTATTAGTCTCTCATCAGGAGGCACATATGCTGCTCTCTCTGACCCAACTAGGACAAACCCCGGCGTGCAGTCAGGGATTGCAACGAACGAAATAGCAGGGATGCCCTAGCGGCCACTGCTAAGAAAAAAAACTAAGTTCTCAATCTAATAGCACATAAAACAACATCCAAAAATGTCATTCTACATCCTACCAGACTGAAAACAATGGGAACCTTCTCTGGTAACACCTCCGAGGCTTCTACAATTTGCAAGCCATAACGGATGCGGAGACTAAGGAAGATGAGGGAATTTTACAATTTATAATTCACGTCCCATCTGCTCAGCGCGGTAAAGTTCCAACGAGAATGGTTCACTTCGTACTCCAATGGGAGTAAACATAAATCAAAAATGAATAACCATTTTCAATTTCGTTGCAACACGAAACAAAATATGGGAGAGTTTATGGAATATGTATATACAGAGAGAGTCTGTAATTTGGAATAAATTCAATATCTCAAATACTAATTTTTTTTTTGAAAAATTTTCAGACCCGTCGATTAGTATTTCATACTGTCCTTTTTGACATACAATAATAATGTATACAGGGTGTCCCAATTTAAAGATATGACGTCTCCGTTGTTTTTCTTAAATGGCAACACTGTCATTTTGATAGCTATTTTGATAGGGTGTGTAAAGTTATACGCAACTGCAAAATATCAAATTTTTATTCTCTACCATTTACAAGATAATAGAAAATAACAAAGTTATATCTGTAATTTGGAATAAATTCAATAATTAAAATACTAATTGTTTTTTTGAAAAAATTAGACCCGTCAATTAATATTTTAAATTTTCATTTTTGACATACAATAATAATGTATACAGGGTGTCCCAATTTAGAGATATGACGTCATCGTTGATTTTCTTAAATGGCAACACTGTCATTTTGATAGCTCTTTTGATAGCTTGTGTAAAGTTATACACAACTGCAAAATTTCAAATTTTTATTCCCTACCATTTACAAGATAATAAAAAATAACAATTATGAACAAGTAATCAAATAATAATTGAATTTAATTATTTCAATTAAGCAAATTCTCATAACGTTGCCCATTGACAATTTGACAATAATTGACGGCAACATTATGAGTAGGTACATATATTGCTTAATTGAAATAATTAAATTCAATTATTATTTTTTGATTACCTACTTGTTTTTCATAACTTTGTCATTTTTTATTATTTTGTAAATGGTAGGGAATAAAAATTTAAAATTTGGCAGTTGTGTATAACTTTACACATGCTATCAAAATAGCTATCAAATTAACAGTGTTGCCATTTAAGAAAATCAATGATGACGTCATATCTCTAAATTGGGACACCCTGTATACATTGCTATTGTATGTCAAAAATGACAATTTGAAATACGAATCGACGTGTCTGAGCATTTTTCAAAGAAACAATTAGTATTTTAATTATTGAATTTATTCCAAATTACAGATATAACTTTGTTATTTTCTATTATCTTGTAAATGGTAGAGAATAAAAATTTGATATTTTGCAGTTGTATATAACTTTACACACCCTATCGAAATAGCTATCAAAATGATAGTGTTGCCATTTAAGAAAATTAACGATGACGTCATATCTCTAAATTGGGACACCCTGTATACATTATTATTGTATGTCAAAAAGGACAATTTGAAATGCAGTTTTCTGAGCATTTTTCAAAAAAACAATTAGTATTTGAGATATTGAATTTATTCCAAATTACAGACTCTCTCTGTATATGGGATACATACAAGAATAAAAAACCGCTAAACGACGTAAAAATGAGTGGCGCATACAATATTTCAGCTACAAAAGATCTGATATGAATATTACGTGGCGCGAAAATGTATTTTCATTTTGATGCAAAACAAAATTCTAGTTTTATTTTAACAGATTTTTTGATAATATTTGCCCAATTTTGAAGTAAAACGTGCCACAAAAGAGTACCTAACTTTGATACAGTTTGAATTTTGAAACTCTTTTGTGGCGCGTTCACTTCAAATTTAGCAAATATTATGAAAAAATCTTTTAAAATAAAACTAAAATTTTGTTTTGCATCAAAATGAAAATAAATTTTCGCGCCACGTAATATTCATATCAGATCTTTTGTAGCTGGAATATTGTATGCGCCACTCATTTTTACGGCGTTTAGCGGTTTTTTATTCTTGTATCAGGAGTTTTTCAGTTATTTATAAATTAAATGTATAAAGTTGAATGCAATGTTTCTCTATTACACGTTAAGCTTTATAAATGGGCGCCTTTGTCGCATTATCTCCCAAATGATCTAGTGTCCAACGAATGTACACTAGATTTTTTTTCTATTCTAAATATATTGAAAAAAATAT
Source organism: Diabrotica virgifera virgifera (assembly GCF_917563875.1). Lineage (NCBI taxonomy): Eukaryota > Metazoa > Arthropoda > Insecta > Coleoptera > Chrysomelidae > Diabrotica > Diabrotica virgifera. Next base: position 109,383,765 of record NC_065448.1, on the reverse strand, counting down.
TGGGATGGCCGGTAAATGAACTCGGATTTCCCGTTGCCAGATCAAATTAGCGTCGTAACCACTACAACTACATTAACCATTTAGGGAATAATCGTTAATTGGATTATACTTTTGTAGCTTAATAACTTCTAAACAGCTTAACCGATTTTTTCACTAAACATGAGTTTGAAATGTATTGACAAGTAGTATCTTATGCATCTAAGGTCAAGTATGATAACTGAAGCTATTACAGGAATTATTGAGCTTGAAAAACCGTTTTTCCCATAAGAAATATATTTGATCATATTTAAAAAGCCTATAACTTAAAAATTCGAATTTTCCCGGATATAAGGTATGGTATACACCGTTAGATTCGTCTAGAGTCCTTCTACAAACGCTCAGTTATTGGCGTAATTCGTAGGTTGAAATTTTGAGTAATTGTCGAAAAACCAAAATTTTCAGAATTTAGTTTTTTAGTTTTTCGGCTATACTGAGCCGTGTGTATGTCTGATCCTGACAGATTAGACACCATTTGAAAGCCTAACTCAACGCTATTAATCTGGTGTATTTACTGTTCTCCTGTCTCTTCTTGAACCGAAGATATATACCGCCAAAAAATATGCCGTTTTGTACCTACCAAGTCCTATAGCTGGCTTATGGATTGTCAAAACTCACAAACTACACCGGTTCTGAATCGGTCCTCACCCCCTCTTCAAACACAGAAAAAAAATTTAGATCGGTTTAACCTTTCCACACACATACATACATACATATCCACAAACATTTTCCCTTTTTTAAATAAAAATTGACTCATATTTCTGAGCTCGGTAAATTTTGAACGGTATAACCGATTTTCAAAATTCGACATGCGTTGGAAAGGTAATGATCGCTTCTATTAGACGCCGTAAAGGCCAGAGTTAAATTTTCGAAGGTTTTGGGAGTTTTTGGGACGAGAACGAAAAACAGACCCTAAATAGAAAGGGCCGTAAAATCCACACCCTTGGACCGAAATGGATGATTGACATATGAATATGTGAGCCTTTTCGTGAAATTTAAGATGAGAGTTGGCCCAATTTTCAATTCAGTCATGTTTGGAAAATCGAAAATTTCGTGTTTCGTTTCGTATTTCGTTTCGTGGAAATCGAAAAGTGTCGCGTGTAGGGGGTGTAGGTGTGCGCCACTGGCGAGAACTGCCGTTCTCTGGTAATACCTGTGTTCCAGAAAATAGGCCTCAGCCCAACGTATGCCATTTTTGCTTTTATTACTAGTTATTTAATTTCTGATGAAATACCCTATTGGCAATTTAGATTGGAGTATAATGCCCTACTATTTAGATCTTCTCTTGCTTAATCACTAGTTGGGTGTTTAATACTGCGTGTTTACTAATTTGAATAAAGGTCTATTTTGTCTAGCCTGAATGTATTGCTAACTTCAGTTATGAGATTGACCCATGTTTGTAAATCGTCCAGATTATCGACAAAATTATTCACCGTTTATTAATATACCTTAAATTCAGAACAAATATTCTACTCCTCGTTCTTTCTTGATTGTGTCACTCAACTGATCTACATATATTGAATTCTCCAAAATAAGATAATTATAAAAACAAAATTGAGCTTTATGATTATATTATGTGATGTAATAATATCCAGTTACAAAAATGTATATAATTATTAAATTTACATTACTAATTATAATTGAATAATTAATTTAAATACGATCTCATTAAGAAACCATAAATACGAAAATCGTGGGACGTAGGTGAGCATGAATATTAAGATGTCAAATATTACCTTCATTTTAATTACGTTTAATTTAACACTTATAACATGTTTATATCAAAGTGTTACTTTAAAAAAATATGGATTAATGTATGCGGTCCACAATTTCTTGTTAATTTGTTCGATGTTATTGAAATTATTTAAGCAAATTCAATATTACGAGTATTTTCAAGAACGTCTGTAAATAGGTATGTAAATGTAGATTAATAATTTAGGTTGATTTTTGTCCTCATAAACTGCTTCATTATCTGTTAAAATAATTTAATTATAGTTAAATTGATAATATGGTGCAATGAAACAACACAAATTATTCTTGTTTCTCATATTCTTCATGCAATTTAAACTCCTCGAGGGAAAATAATATAAAAATTATGCGTTGTTTTTTATTTTTACGTTTTAGATATTATTAGTTTACAAATTTTTATGAATATATCAACATTACCGGGCTAATACGTCGCAGACACATCATCTACAATTAACTACATCAGCACATAAAAATCAGAATCAATCAAATCTAATATCAGTCAGAGGCTACAACATGACCCACAGAATTTAAAGTCAAAATATGCTATTTTCCTACTAGATCGAGGCAACGTAAGTTAACTGTCAAATTGGCTGCCACAAAGCACCAATAATCAATAGACATAGCAGGAAAATACAATTTACAAAATCCGCAAGGAAAATGATTTCCTGTAGCTGACTGTATACAGAGAGAGTCTGTAAAGTGGAATAAATTCAATATCTCAAATACTAATTGTTTTTTTGGAAAATGCTCAGACCCGTCGATTAGTATTTCAAATTGTCCTTTTTGACATTTAATAAAAATGTATACAGGGTGTCCCAATTTAGAGATATGACGTCATCGTCGATTTTCTTAAATGGCAACACTGTCATTTTGATAGCTAATTTGATAGGGTTTGTAAAGTTATACATAACTGCAAAATATCAAATTTTTATTCTCTACCATTTACAAGATAATAGAAAATAACAAAGTTATATCTGTAATTTGGAATATATTCAATAATTAAAATACTAACTGTTTTTTTGAAAAATGCTCAGACCCGTCGATTAGTATATCAAATTGTCATTTTTGACATATAATAATAATGTATACAGGGTGTCCCAGTTTAGAGATATGACGTCATCATTGATTTTCTTAAATGGCAACACCATCATTTTGATAGCTATTTTGATAGCGTGTGTAAAGTTATACACATCTGAAAAATTTCAAAATTTTATTCCCTACCATTTACAAGATAATAAAAAATAACAAAGTTATGAAGAACAAGAAGTAATCAAATAATAATTGAATTTATTTATTTCAATTAAGCAAATGCTCATAACGTTGCCCATTGACAATTTGACAATAATTGAGGGCAACATTATGAGTTTTTGCTTAATTTATTGAAATAATTAAATTCAATTATTAGTTGATTACTTCTTTTTCATAACTTTGTTATTTTTTATTATCATCTAAATGGTAGAGAATACAAATTTGAAATTTTGCAGTTGTGTATAACTTTACACACCCTATCAAAATAGCTATAAAAATGACAGTGTTGCCATTTAAGAAAATCAACGATGACGTCATATCTCTAAATTGGGACACCCTGTATACATTATTATTATATGTCAAAAAGGACAATTTGATATACTAATCGACGGGTCTGAGCATTTTTCAAAAAAACAGTTAGTATTTTAATTATTGAATATATTCCAAATTACAGATATAACTTTGTTATTTTCTATTATCTTGTAAATGGTAGAGAATAAAAATTTGATATTTTGCAGTTATGTATAACTTTACAAACCCTATCAAATTAGCTATCAAAATGACAGTGTTGCCATTTAAGAAAATCGACGATGACGTCATATCTCTAAATTGGGACACCCTGTATACATTATTATTGAATGTCAAAAAGGACAATTTGAAATACTAATCGACGGGTCTGAGCATTTTCCAAAAAAACAATTAGTATTTGAGATATTGAATTTATTCCACTTTACAGACTCTCTCTGTATATATACCATTTATCACAAAAAATTCTATTTAGTAAAATCCTTTATAAAAGGTATATAATTTATTAATTAGAAGTCCCTTAAAATGATATATCCCAATAGCAGGATGTTGTTTATATGATAATATCAGCAGTTCTGAACAGGAAGCGTACATGCTAAGCCACCAAAATTAAAAAATATTAGAGTAAAAACCCTTTAAAATATTACAATTATAAGAAAATTTACATTTAGGGCAGTCAATGAGGGTATTTGGCTCCGAATTCCATCCTACTACATGGATTTACTTGATATTTTCACAGTAAGTAGGGAATAACTCAAGAAACAAAGTCTACCCTATGCCGATGTGCGCTTTTATCTTGGGAGTGTTTAACACCCCTTCTCGGGGGTGAAAAATGTTTTGGTTAAAATAGCCACGAAAGAGGCTAGAGAACCTAATTTTAAGCAAAAACTGTTCTATAATTATTTTTTTGAAAACTCGATACTTTTTGAGTTATTCGTGGTTGAAAATTGGCCATTTTCATTAAAAAATGACATTTTCGGACGGATTTTTGCGAATACTTTAAAAACTATGCATCTAACAAAAAACTATATATAATTTTTCTGTAGGTTATAAAAAAAACAAAGAGATTCGTTCCTTCATAGATCTTCTAGTTAAAATACAAAGAGGGATATAGTAGGTAAGAAGAGTTTGTTTTTTGCTGCATGCTCAAATCGGTGTATTCAACTTGAAATAACAGAGACACTGTCGATTTTAGGTGTATAATGATACTTATAACTTTTGCAGTGCTTGAAAATACCTTCAAAATGAGCAATACTAAATGTCGATTGCATTCAAACTAAGCGAGATATTCTGCAAAAAATTTGATGACTAATATATTTTAAGAAGAAATGAGAAGTATAGTTAACCCCTCATCCATCAGAATTTAAATACATCGTTTTCCTTCTACAAAACTTTTTATTATAGTGTTATTTCTATGTTCAAAAAGTTGGACTGGATTAAAATGAATGGTTTTTGAAAAAAATAAGATCAAATTATAGAGCGCATTTTTAAATTTTCTTAAAAATCTTGCTTTTCCTCCATGTAACTCGAAAAAGATATGAGATACGAAAAAAAGATACCAGACAAAAATGTAGGGCTTTTTAGACAAAAATTTCCTTTTTATTTTTCATTACTGTATCTCTTATCATTTTCAAGTTGCATGGAGAAAAAGAAAGATTTTTAAGAAAATTTAAAAATGCTCTCTATAATTTGATCTTTTTTTTTTTCAAAAACCATTCATTTTAAACCCGTCCAACTTTTTGAACATAGAAATAACACTATAATAAAAGGTATTGTGGAAGAAAAACGACGCATTTACATTTTGGTGGATGGGGGTTAAAATTATTTCTAATTTTTTTTTAAAATACATTAGTTATCAATTTTGTTTGCATCATATCTCGCTTAGTTTTAATGCAATGGACCTTTAATATAGCTCATTTTAAAGGTCTTTTTAAGCACTCCAAAAGGTATTAGTAGCATTATACACCTAAAATCGACCGTTTCTCTGTTATTTCAAGTGGAATACACCAATTTGAGAATGTACTAAAAACTATTTTCAAACTATATACAACTATTTTCACCTACCATATCTCTTTTTGTGTTATAACTAGAAGATTTATGAATGCAAGTGTCGCTTTGTTTTTTATAACCTACAAAAATGTTTAATATAGTTTTTTTAGTTAGATGCATAGTTTTTAAGGCATTCGCACAAAACCGTTCGAAAAGGTATTATGTTTCAATGAAAATGGCCAATTTTCAACAACGAATATCTCAAAAAGTATTGAGTTTTCAAAAAAAATTTTAGAACAGTTTTTGCTTAGAATTAAGTTCTCTAGCGAATTCCTTGGTACTTTTAACCAAAAAATTTTTCACCCCTAAGAAGGGGTGGGAACCACCCCCCAGATAAAAGCACACGTCGGTATAAGGTAGACTTTGAAATAGGGGATAAGTAGAGGCTAGGCCCAAAATTTCATTAAAATCCATGAAGTAGGATAGCATTCGGAGGTAATATACTATTCTTGCTACCATTGACTGGCGTAATGGGTGGGTTTAAATAACATTGATTGTTGACACATTGCAGACTGTCTGTAATGTGAGGACAGAACCTCGGACGTGTTCAACCATGTATTCAACCAACGTGAGGCGTTAGATGATGCCTAGTGCTCAATCTAGGACAATTTCAACCGTCAATGCTATTTAAACTCAACAATGTAAATTTTCATATACAGTCGGAAAAATGAAAGAATACCCATGAACGATCACATCAATCACTTATTATGTATTTGCTGTCTTTTTCTATAACAAACGTTTGTTATTTATAGAAAAAGACAGCAAATACAAAAGAAGTGATTGATGTGATCGTTCATGGGTATTCTTTCATTTTTCCGACTGTAATTGTAATATTTTAAACGGTTTCTACAGTAATATTTTTTATTTTGGTGGCGTGGCATGTTCGCTTCCTGTTCAGCACTGATGATGTTCTTTTCAGATCGAAAACGTTCCGCTATTGTAGTGTATCCCTTTAAGGGACTTTTATATAAATTATTATAAGAACTATACACCCTTTATAAAGGATTTTACTAAATATAATTATTTTAAACGTAATTTATCGATCCATGAGAATATTATTTTACCGTTTACATTGTCTACGTCTACGTCTTCTCTGTAATTTTTTATGGTGTTTAATCGTGGACCTTGAATGAAGATAATAATAATAGTCTCCCGTTTTATACCGCTGACGCGGCTTTGGGATTATAGCAGGGTAGTCTGCTATACTAGGGCCTACGGTATACAAGGAAGGTAACAAGGCCAGTGCTACGCTTCAACCTCCTATTATTACCCCTGTTTTTACCCAAGGTACTCATTTTATTCAGGCTGAGTCGACCTGGGGCCTATATACATTTTAAAAATGTCTAGTTGTTCTTGCCGGCGGCGCTAGGATTTGAACCCCGGCCTACCAGCACGCGAGCCAAGTATACTACCGCTTGAGCTACGCAGGCCCTTGAATGAAGATATGTGCCAAAAATTGGAAGCATTTGAGATGTGGCTATATCGAAGAATTCTTGAAATCCTGTGGACTGACCGGGTCACAAATGAGGAGGTCCTCAGAAGAATGACCCAGAGGCGAGAGGTACTAACCACCATCAAATCTCGAAAGCTAGAACACTTTGGACCCATTATATGCCCTCCTACAAGCCATCCTGCAAGGAAAAATATTTGGATAGCGAGGTCCAGGATGAAGAAGAACCTCCTGGTTAAAGAACCTCAGAATCTGGTTCCACACAACGTCTGTACAGTTTTTCCACGCTGCTGCAGATAAAACAAAGAGTGCCATGATAATCGTCGTCCCGGATGGGCAAATCTAGAAGAAGACATTGTTCTTATTTCCATTAATACATAATTTGTAGAAGTAGACAATCTGTGCGGTTATTAAAATCAAATGAAATTGTCAGGAAAATATACGGAAAAAATCAAAAACAAATATATATGTTTATTTTTGTTTTCGTGTTAACGCCTTCCTGTAGGAATGAACAGTTACCGTCACCGAGTTGCGAGATATTACATCGACCCTTTGCCGGTGCCGCCCAAAATCCTGACAGCCAAGATCCCGACAGCCAAAATCCCGACGGCCAAAATCCCGACACGCCAGAATCCCGACTGGCCAGAATCCCGACAGGCCAGAATCCCGACACGCCAAAATCCCGACAGGCAAGAATTCCGACAAATAAAAATCCTGTCAGATTTTCAAAACTATAATACATAGTATCCATCTAAGCTTTCATTTGACACCTCATTTGCCATTATACCTGGTATAATGACGGAGAAGTTATATTCGCGGTCGGACAGACAGCATAGGTCAAATTTCTCTCTTTTAGTACCATCCTTGGATTATAAGCTTTCATTTGACACCTCAAATGTCATTCTACCTGGTATAATGATGGAGGAGTTGTGTTTACGGAAGGACAGACACACGGACGGACGTTGATAATTCAAAGTTTTCATATTTTTTCAAATTAGTAAAAACAATAATGGAAAAATTCTTTGCGAATTAATCAGTTTTAATTTACTTCCAAGTATGTAGGTGATATTAGTATAATAATTATCTAAATATAAATAATAAAAATAAATTTCATGTTTAAAATAATACTGTAATGTAACAAAAATAGATGAATACTATGTATTATAGTTTTGAAAATCTGACAAGATTTTTAATTTGTCGGGATTCTGGCGTGTCGGGATTTTGGCCGTCGTGATTTTGGCTGTCGGGATTTTGGCTGTCGGGATTTTGGGGTAGACCCCATCTTTTCTTACTACTCCTTCATCGACCGACGCATTTTTATATACTGATCGCGTTTGAAAAATATCTGACTAATTCCGACTCAAAGTATTCCGATTAAAATACTGACATCGAAGTCAACCATTATGCCTGTCAAACCGTTGGGCTCACAAATAAAAATAAATAACCAAATTTTGAGAATTTACTAAGATTCCCTTTTGTTGACAATTTCAAATAATTTTTGTTTATAATGGATATTATTGTTTACTTTTATTGCTTGTCATATTACCAATGTAAAGTTTTCGTATTTTTTAAAGTTTTCTACGTCCCTATCATCTTCACCCTTCTCGTCCACATCTTTGTTCGTATGAATAAAAAAATATATATAGGGAGCTGACTTCTACTACATATTTGAAACGAATTATTGAAAATGTCATTTGCTGAACTTTGTACGGTTTGCATAAAACATCTACTTGAGCGACTAGAACGATGAAGATCTAACAATTTTGTTTGTAATTTATGATCCTAATATTACATGTTTATATAGTTATTTAAATTTCTATTCACACTTTACCTACCTCATGAAGTTTTATGTTTAGCTTTCTCATAATATAATTATCAAGCTGAATCTCCAGGATACGATAATTAAAAGATTAAAAAAATCATTTATCATTAACATTTATATTAGTTTACAAGCCATATATCAAAGACAATAAATAATTAAATTACAAAATGACATACGTATAATAATTATATAATATGTTTCTTTAAACCTGTTAATAGTATAAATAATTTGAAAGGATCAATCTTTAGACAACTAAAATAAATTTTTGATTTGACATGAAATACATAATTATTTAAAAAGTACTGTTTCGAGTCATTTCGTAAGTACTTTAAGATTTCTATGAATAACCCACATTTAATAGATATTTTATACTACTGGTTTTAAAATAAAATCAAATAAAAGTTTCCAAAAGGAAAATTTTATGAAATTAGCATAACACCAAATATGATTTATATCACCGAATTTTGACAACATGACAACAAGGGGTATGAATGACAACAAGCGGTAACATTACTAATGAATTAACATATTAGTTAGTCAACAACAAAAAAAGTAAACCGGGAATACTGAAAGATACAAATATGGGAAACTTGTATTAAATATTAACGAAAAATTATAAAGATGGACAAATACATCAATGCATTGTTCAAAGCGATAGAACAAATAGTTTTAAAAATATTAAAAGAGGGAATTAACATGGCATTAGAAAACAGCAAAAATTGCAAAACAGTAGGTCTAGACCAAATCCCAGTAGAAAGCTTAAAATGCATAAATGATGAAAATTAAGACACTATAGTAGACTTGTTTTGCACACCTTTTGTGCTATCTCTTAAAATACAAACGCTAAAGACTGCAGTGAATACAGAACAATATCATTCATAAGTCATGTTCTCAAATAGAAAAAAGGGAAGAAGGAATAGATAATAGTCCATTTGGGTTCAGGAATGAACTAGGAACCAGAGAGCGTTATTTGCTTTTAATGCTAGGTATAGCTCAAAGATCCAAAAGCTCCAAAAACCTTTTTTGGAATCATAGAGCAGAAATGATAATATAACGAACCCAGTTCAAAATTGAAATAATGAGAGGCGTTAGGTACGGATGTATTATGTCTCCATTACTATTCAATGTATAATAGTAAATCCATTTTTGAAGAAGCATTACTACTTATGTATCTGAAAGTGAAGGAATAATAATTAACGGGAGAACTATTAACAACATAATATATGCTGGAAACACCGTGATTATGGTAACAACTTCAACTACAACTAAACAAAACAAACAGTTTTTGTGAACAATATGGAATAAAAATGAATATAAAAAAGACATAATGTTAAAATTTTCTCAACCGACGAATTACTGTTTAAACACTTATTTTTTAATTAACATTGTTAGAAAATAGCTATATTATGTTATAATATGATAAATTGTTTGCGCAAATATAGTTTATTAAATAAAAATATTTAATGTGACCTTAGTAGTAACGAAATAACTTATGTAAGTCATTTTATTATTGCCAATTATAAAACACTAATGAATATATTTATGTTACTAACATTCTATGATAGAATTCCATAGCATGAGTCAAATTTCCAATTTAAAACACCTGCAAATTTTTCTTCTATTTATTCATTGATTTATTTGAATAGCTAGGCGGTATTTTACACAAATAGTAGATAATAATTAAGAAATGAGTGTGCAAGATGTTATAGATCATGTTTTGGCTGCTTGTAGGTTATACTTTATTTATTATTGTTAGTAAGAAAGTAACACAATCATTGACCCAAATTGTTTGATTATTGAAATGAAATATAAACTATAAAATATAAAATAAATTGTAATATATTTAAAGATATTTAACATGAATATTATTGTTTAAATTTCACTTGATTCAAGTCTTTTAATAATAAGTTTGTGTTGTTTGTGTATCACTATTTTAAAAATAATTTTGAAGAAAAACAAAAGATACGAAAGTGGCAAAGAAAAGGAAAACGTAAATAATAAAGTTTAAAAAATAATAGAGAACATGAAATTATTTGCACCTTTGAGTTGATAATATATGTATGTATAATATAAATATTTTGGATATTTTGGCATATAACATCATTATCCATCTGGGCGGATGACATTAATCGATGACTTTTTAACATGCAGATACGGGTTGAGAGCTAGCTCATTTGAAAGGCCATTTAATTCTATTCCATGATATAAATATTAACATAATTATTTATATGAGGTGACCAAAAAATATTTAGCCACGTAGTTACTATCACTAGCTCAGGGGAGTATTGTGTAGTTTGTAAGTTAAGTAAATGTCTTGTTACTTAGCAAAGTCCACTTCATTGCCTTTACAAAGAGGTCTTTTATATTAGATAAAGGGATGGAAATTATTTTCTTTTATTAAATTTTTTAATAAAGAAAAATCTCCCACCTAGCCGAGATTCAAACCAGTATATATGTAATTTATTCAATACAAAATACATTTTACTACTGGCAGAAATCAAATAAAAACAAATATTTATTGGACAAATAAAAATTACTTTTCGCTTAAATTAAATGTTATAATTAATACATATCTGCCTATTGGCAGTGATTGAACAGACCACGATATTCTTCTTTAGTTATATTACAAATTTCTAATCTAATTCTATTTTTTAAATATTGTACATTTTGTGGTCGATCTATATAAATATTTGATTTTAAGTAACTCAAGAGGAGTGTGCTTTCCCCTCTTTTATTTAACATTTATTCGGAAGCCATATTTCAAGAGTCTTTGGAAGATGCAGAGATGGGAATCAAAGTGAATGGAGTATTGATCAACAACATACGATATGCTGATGATGCTGTCTTAATTTGCGACAACATAGCAGATCTTCAACAACTTGTCACTATAATCGGAGAATACAGTAAGCGAATGGGATTAGAGATTAATACCAAAAAGACCAAATTCATGATCATCTCCAGAAACTTGGATGCATTTGAAAACTCCACCATAACACTGAATACTAAGTCCATTGAGAGAGTGAGCAAATTCAAATACCTAGGAACGTGGCTTTTTGAAGACTGGGCATCGGACAGGGAAGTAAAATGTCGCATTGAGCAAGCTCGACAAGCTTTCGTAAAATTAAGGAAGGTACTGAGCTGCTCAGAGTTCGAGCTTACACTGAGACTAAGGTTTACTAAATGCTACGTGTGGTCGGTGCTGCTATATGGCATAGAGGGCTGGACACTCAAAACGAGGGATATAAACAGATTAGAAGCCTTCGAAATGTGGCTTTATCGCCGTATCCTAAAGATACTGTAACAAAAGAGAAATCTGGGACGACCGCCGTATAACAGTAAACACCTCGAGAATGACGTCATCGAATGATCTAGGCCTCGGCGGAAAGGAGGAGGGACTTCTCGAACGTACGATCCGTAGGCGGAACACGCTGATAGCTAGAGATGGGCGTCGATTGTTCCAGAATAACCACTGGGTATAAATACGGGCATATTTGTAAATACAGTTTAGTCTTAAGCCAAAGTTTGTAAAGTAAACTTGTATAAATAAATAATGAAGTCGTAAATAAATACGAACCGCTAGTTTTATTGTAATTATAAGTAATTACAATAGTCACAAAGGTTCGAGAACGGTTCTATTGGGTGAACTGTAAAGATGATGTAAGAAGATGGTGCCAGAAATGTGAACTGTGTGCATCCGGTAATGGTCCAGTTGGTAAAAAGATGAACACGCCAAGAATTTAATAGAAGTCTTTCAACGATTGAGGGCAGCGAACTTGAAGTTAAGTCCGAAGAAATGTCACATGTTTCGACGAGAAGTTAAGTACTTGGGACATATTGTATCGAGTAACGGTGTAACAGCTGATCCTGAAAAGATTGAAGCAATTAAAGATTGGCCAGTACCAAAAGATAAACATGAAATTAGAAGTTTCCTTGGCCTATGTACATATTACCGACGATTTGTCAAAGGATTTGCCAATATCTCCAAGCCCCTAACAAAGTTGACGGAGGAGGGCAAAGAATATATATGGAGTGAAGAGTGCCAAAAATCTTTCGAACAACTACAAATGGCTCTGATCAGTGCACCGATATTGAGCTACCCGGGACAGGCAGGAAAATTTGTTTTGGATACTGATGCTAGCAACAGTGCCATAGGAGCTGTTCTCTCCCAAATCCAGGATGGACAGGAAAAAGTCATCGCCTATTTCAGCAAAGTCCTGTCGAAACCAGAAAGAAACTATTGCGTTACCAGAAGAGAACTGCTGGGTGTAGTGAAGGCTTGTGAACATTTCCATAAATACTTGTATGGCAGAAAGTTCTTTCTTCGAACAGATCACGCTGCTCTAAAATGGCTCATACAATTCCGTAATCCAGAGGGCCAGATGGCAAGATGGTTAGAACGATTACAAGAATATGACTACGAGATAGAACACAGGGCCGGAAGAGTTCATTCAAATGCTGATGCCCTTTCGAGACGACCATGCAGTGCAAATTGTAATCACTGTGCCAAATTAGAGGAACGATTTTGCCCCTTGAGACGAACCACCGTAGTTAATGAACAATGGCAGCCCCAACAGTTACAACGCGCCCAAGAAGATGATCCATGTATAAAAAGAGTATTGGATTGGATGCGTCGAGGTGAGAGACCTAGTTGGCAAAACATTAGTGCATGTAGTCCGGAAGTCAAGGCCTACTGGAGCCAATGGAATTGCCTGATACTAAAAGATGATCTTCTGTACAGAACCTTTGAGAACGATGATGGTACAGAATCTAAGCTTCAGTTGATTGTACCTAAAAGTAAAGTGTCAGAAGTATTGCGTCAGTTGCATGACGGTACATCAGGTGGACACTTTGGTATTACGAAGACTCTGCAAAAGGTTCGAGAACGGTTCTATTGGGTGAACTGTAAAGATGATGTAAGAAGATGGTGCCAGAAATGTGAACTGTGTGCATCCGGTAATGGTCCAGTTGGTAAAAAGAGAGCACCCATGAGACAGTACAATGTTGGAAGTCCTATGGAAAGAGTAGCAATCGACATTGCAGGTCCATTTCCAGAAACCGATGCTGGAAATAAATACATTCTGGTAGCTATGGACTATTTTACGAAATGGACCGAGGCCTATGCATTACCGAATCAAGAAGCTGCTACCGTTGCAGAGGTACTTGTTAAAGAATTCGTCAGCCGATTTGGTGTTCCCTTGGAGATCCACTCCGACCAAGGGCGAAACTTTGAGTCAGCTCTTTTCCAAAACGTTTGTAAATTGATTGGTGCCAATAAGACCAGAACAACACCCCTGCATCCTCAATCAGATGGAATGGTCGAGAGGATGAACCGAACGATGGGTAAACACTTGTCCAAAGTTGTATCTGAACATCAGCGAGATTGGGACCAACACATTCATTTATTCCTGATGGCCTACCGCTCGGCCGTGAATGAAACTACAGGTCAAACACCAACCTGCCTGATGTTGGGTCGTGAAGTTCGTTTGCCCTGCGACCTAGAGTTTGGCTGCAGACCTTCCGAGGAATATGTTGCAGGCGAAGAATACGTAGACCGCCTGAAGTTACGAATGAACAACATTCATGAACTTGCCCGACAACACATCCAGATAGCCAGTGACAGAATGAAAGATCAATATGATTCTCGCTGCAAGAATGAAAGCTTCGAAGTAGGTGATCTTGTCTGGCTTTATAATCCACAACGTCGTCGAGGCCTGTGTCCTAAACTGCAAAGACAATGGGAAGGTCCGTATGAAGTTAAGAAGAAAATAAATGACGTAATATACAGAATTAAGAAGTTACCAAACGGTAAACCAAAAGTTATTCACATAAATCGTCTTGCACCATATGCTGGCTCAAATGAAAGAGAGGAAGCCCGAGTCCTCCAACAGGAGATGAAAGATGCACCACAGCCAAGTTTTAAGGAATTGATGTCAAATTACGCAGAAAGAAAGAGTGCTAGATTCGGCGTGACCACAGAAGTTCAACAAGATCTGTTTGGTGTTCCAGAAAACGTCTCTCTAGCCCACTGTGTTGCCCAAGACCTCGAGATGACTAAAGGAATCTCGTCCGTATTCAATAGAAAGTTCGGCCGCCTGGACGAGTTAAGGAATCAACAACCTAAAATTGGAAGAGTATTGCGATTGGAAGATGGTCCTCGATCTTTGCTGTATATAGTGACCAGGAAGTCTTATACGGACACGCCAGGCTACGAGAACATATGGCGTGCTCTAACTAATTTGAAGAAAATCGTGTGTAATTATGACATCAAAGATTTGGCTATACCAAAAATAGGCCATGCAGTAGAAAGTCTGAATTGGAAGATTGTGAGAAGCATGCTTGAAGTGATCTTCAGAGAAACTGGCGTACAAATTACTGTGTGTTGCATGAACCCGAAGATGTCATACCCTTCAAAGACAGTAGACTGCTATTTCTTCTTGAAGGGTGTATGCAGAGCTGGAGAGTCGTGTAGATTCCGCCATCCTGGGCCTTGATCTAGAGTTGCTGATCGGGACGCTCAGGTCTTAAGAGGGGAGCAGTGTAACAAAAGAGAAATCTGGGACGACCGCCGTATAACAGTAAACACCTCGAGAATGACGTCATCGAATGATCTAGGCCTCGGCGGAAAGGAGGAGGGACTTCTCGAACGTACGATCCGTAGGCGGAACACGCTGATAGCTAGAGATGGGCGTCGATTGTTCCAGAATAACAACTGGGTATAAATACGGGCATATTTGTAAATACAGTTTAGTCTTAAGCCAAAGTTTGTAAAGTAAACTTGTATAAATAAATAATAAAGTCGTAAATAAATACGAACCGCTAGTTTTATTGTAATTATAAGTAATTACAATAGTCACGTTACAATAACATGGACGGCGAAAGTCACAAATGTGGATGTCCTTAAAAGAATCAACCAAGAACGTCAGCTTTTCGAAAACATCAAGAAAAGAAAAACGGCGTATTTGGGTCACATCATGCGAAACGAAAAATACCAGTTCCTTCAACTTATAATCCAGGATAAAATTGAAGGCAAGAGAGGAATAGGACGCAAGAAAATGTCCTGGCTCCGAAACATAAGGCAATGGACAGGGATTACCGACATACAATCACTGATACACATTGCAAGAAACAGAGAGTTAATGGAAAATGTGATCGCCAATATCCATTAGTGAATTTGCATTTGAAGAAGAAGAAGAACTCAAGAGGAAAAAATTAAGTGGTGTAAAATCTGGAGATCTTGGGCTCCACCAATCTATATTCTAGGAAAACACGTGTTAAAATATAATATGTTAATGTTTAAATAATTATTTTAATGTTTTTACCATTAAATAGAGAATTGAATAACATTTCAAATGAGCTAGCACGTAACCCCTATTCTCATTAAAAAAAATAATCGATTAGGTTGTGGTCAAAGGTGGATTGAGCAATGAGGTTTTGTTTAAACCAGATAAGGAGCAGCCACGGGGACAGTGCTTTCTCTCCTTCTGTGGCCACTCATCGACGATGACCTACTCCAACGAACATTAAATATCCTGATTTGACGGAGTGACAGGGAAAGACCCTGTCAATCCTACCAAATTATAGTAGTAGTCAGTTTCACAAGGAGACGGAACCCAGATAACATTGGAATGCCCAACCTGTATGTAGATATTGTCAAAGAGGCGAACAAGGCAAATATCTAAGGGTAATATTAGATGAGCGGCTTACTTGGAACGACCATGTGAAAAGAATATCCAACAAAGCGAAACTTTCACTTTGGACACGTCAAAGGATATGTGAGAAACCATGGGGTATGGAACTCAAACATATGTACTATAGATATACAGGGTGAGGCAGATAACTGGCCTATTAGAAATATCTCGAGAACTAAAAGCAGCAGAATCATGAAAATTGGAATACAGGGGTTTTGAAGGATGATCTATTAAATGAAAATATTTTCATCTCTTTGCAACTTCCGGTTATACCGGAAGTTGCTTATAACTTCGTTTTTTTAAATGGGACACCCTGTATATTTTTACATTTTTGGATTCTCTTCGATGTCTTCTTTCTTAAAATATGAGGATTTGTAATGTTATATATACAGGGTATTTTAAAAGATAATTACGTTTGTTTATTAATTTCTTAGCAAAATTCACACCCTGTAGAATTGTAGTAGTCTGACAACTAAAACTCTACTTACGTTCAAATGATTTTTAATATAGTCTACTATTGTTAAGAATCATTAGTATAGCTAAATTTTTAATTTTAGTATACAGGGTTGGTCGAAACTCGGAATGAGTATTTTCTGAGTTTCTTAAATTGAACACCCTGTATTTTAGTATTGTAATGAAATGATATTATATGGTACTTTTTTATTTCTTAAGCATTCCCTATACCTAACTGCCTACGTAGCTATTTTGATAGCTAAACCATTATTGGTAATTTTAAGGATCGGTCTGGATTAATATGTATTTATTTCTGAAAAATTGTTTGTGACTGAATATTTTCATGGCCAACCTAATAAAATTTTACGTATTTTTTGTTGCAATTAATGTTTAGCTTGAATCACCAATAACTCACAAATTAAAGCAGTTAGGTATAGGGAATACTTATAAAATAAAAAAGTACTATGAAATATCATTTCATTACAATACTAAAATACAGGGTGTTCTATTTAAGAAAACTCAGAAAATATTCATTCCGAGTTTCGACCAACCCTGTATACTAATATTTCAAAATTAGCTATACTAATGATTCTTAACGATAATAGACTATATTAGAAATCACTTGAACGTAAGCAGAGCTTTTAATGTCAAACTATTACAATTCTACAGGGTGTGAATGTTGCTACGAAATTAATAAAAAAAACGTAAATATTTTAAAATACCCTGTATAATATTACAAAATCTCATATTTTAAGAAATAAGATATTTAGGAGAATCCAAAAATGTAAAAATATACAGGGTGTCCCATTTAAAAAAACCAAGTTATAAGCAACTTCCGGTATAACCGGAAGTTGCAAAGCGATGAAAATATTTTCATTTAATAGATCATCCCTCAAAACCCCTTTATTCCAATTTTCATGATTCTGTTGCCTTTAGTTCTCGAGATATTTCTAACAGGCCAGTTATCTACCTCACCCTATATATGACTGTAGTCAAACCTATGATTCAGTATATGGTGTACGAGTATGGTGGTCTAAATGCCAACAAAAGACCACCAGAGAGAGGCTGAAAAAGCATCAACTAGAAGCATGATTATTCATAACAGGAGCGATGTCATTACTCTTCACAAGTTTTGTTTATATTATTTTATTTTTATAACGCAATAGACATTTTATTTTAACCATTTTGACACTTTAAAAATCGATAGCCACAATTCGCTTTTACAACATACATTCTTACCTGGTATTAACTAAAACCTAATTGGTATTAAAAAAAATCGGTAGCTGCTTTAATGATTAATGTTCTAAATCTCATCTCTCTTAATAAGTTTCATCAAATTGCCATAATTTACTAAACGACAACAAAACCACATCAAATTCCACAATTAGCATATTTTTCTACTTTTACCTCATTATTCATTCGATCGTATTAAAAAAGTGATTCAAACGGAATTGAAACCAATATTTTATATTAGATTCGTTTTAAATGCCCGATCAGTAAATGGTTCCTGTTTGATGAAACGGTTTCGTCATTATTTATTTATTTTGATTAGTAAAGTATTAAGGACTGTTGGCATCTCATTATTTGAATAAGCATAAGTACATTGTTTTACAAAAATAAAAATTTAGGAAAATAAACTACGTCTTATACAATAATTAACCTACTTTAAGAATGTTTTGATAATAATAACGAAAAAATTTATCGTCGCTGTTCATCTTACCAATATTGAATAATGCTGAGAAAATAGTCTTTTTTATAGAAAAATGAAGTTCATTCAATTTTCTTATATTACAGGATGAGAGGTGTTATACTCTTATATTTAAAAGTTTATAAACTGGTCTATAGATTTTGACTTTATATTTAAAGTGCGATAAATGCTTTAAAAATATGCATTCGTGTGAAAATTAGACAAAACAGACAATTCAGTAGAATTTTCCGAAAATGTGAGCGAAGTACAAATGTTCGAGGCTAAACAAATTTTAAGTGGACAGTCTTCTATAGTAGAAAAAGTGAGCAGAGGAGAATGCTAAACAAATAGATTGTGTTACTGAGGTATTCTGCCGTTGTGCTTACATTTAACACTGGATAACTTGAGTTTTAAAGTACAAATTATTTAAATTTCACCACTTGTTCTTCCTGGTAATCTGCTTGTCAATATCAGGTGTGCTCCGTATATTGGTTGTTTTGACATTAGTAGACTTTTTGTATTATTTAATGCTATATTCTCATGTTGAACGACTTAGTTTCAGTATTAAATCATTTTTGTAGATAGGGCTTTTCATCGATTGTCATTTGTTTCGAGCTTCTGTCATATGTTTTATAATCCGTGTATAATATTAATATACGCATATTATACGAAATATGGCAGGAGCTTGAAACAAATGACTGTTGTTGAAAAGCCCTATTGACTATTCAAAATCAGAAATGAAAACCATGTCATGTGCATATATTTTTTTGTTTCACATAAAGTCGAACCCGCTTATTGGAATAGCCTTCGTGCCAAGCAAAATTATTCCTATAATCGGGATATTCGAGTAACTGGTCATTGGTGGCTAGTAAAAAGGTTCCGGGACTTCAAATTTTTATTCCTTAAACCGGGATATTCCTATAACAGGTATTCTAATAAGCGGGTTCGACTGTATATGATGTCTAATATATGCTCTCAATGTTATGATATCTAATAGGTGTATCTTTTTGTAGGTGTAATGTATTTGATAATATAATCGTACTGAGGCAAATTCCTTTTTCCTATCCATTTTTCTGTAATTTTGTGAAAATTGTCTTTAATCATAACTGTGTCATTAGCATTTCTTAAGTTATTTATCAATGTTCCATTCATCTTCTGAATCTTCAACTACGTTACGGAATATAGTCTCAGAGTACATGGTTAACAGCATAGGGTTCAGTACACAGTACCTTGTCCGAGTTCATTTAGATTTTGTCTGGATGTCTGAAACAGTACTATCACTGCTTTTATTTCTAGAATGTTCAACATCGTACCATGTTTAACACAATCAAATGCTTTCGTATAACCTACGCAACATGTATATACTTCTATTTGCTGGTCTTGGTCCTTTTTAAACAGAATCGATAGAGTTTTTAAGATGAAAACGGAAATATTCTAGTTCCCAGTCCTTCCTGAAATTCAATTTGTAGTTCACTCAGTTCTCTTTATTCAGTACATAATTAAGTAAAACCTGTGGGTAATTTTCGCAATACCTAATACGAAGAAGAAAAAAAAAAAATAGCAGGAAATACGCCCTCAAACAAGAACACAAAATGAACCGTGAAGTATAACAACTATACAATAAATTTAAAATATATAGTGTAGGAAACAGAGGTCAAACCTCGCAAAATGGACACAATGATTTTATTTTTTTCTGGTATATCAAGAAGTGATTATTATGAGACTAACTTTTCTTAAAAAAATTCGCACCGGAACCCCTTTTTTATCCATTTAAAGGGGGTAATTTGTGATTTTTGCGAAAGGTAGCCCTTCTTGTACGTTTTGCAAAAAATTTACTTAATAGTAAAATGAAGAGGACTATATTTCCTACTATTTATTTCCCGACAGCATATGTCTATCACACACCGTTTAGTAGGGGTGGCGCTCCAAGTTTTTAAAAAAGTTGTTTTTAAAAAAGAATTTCCTAACTGTACTATAAGTGGCTGATTTTTTGGTATAGGTTTCATTTAAAAACAATTGCCCATCTTTTAATTACCGGGTGTTGCATTTTAAAAAACCCCTTTTTATACCATCTGAACCGCTTATGCTAGAGTAAAAAAAAAACTTTCAGCGATTCCCCATGTACAAGTATTATTTAAAAATTTGTATAATGCACCCTCATATTTTCTCCGGAATCACCCAAAAAAGGACAACTAATAAAGAAAATAATCAAAAATTGATTTTGGGCCACCACTGTGCCTTTAGGATGCAAAGAAAGTAAAATATGCATATGCATAGGTCATAATGTGTAGCAGACAGTGTGTTCTTTTATTTTCCATAAGTACGTTACAAATAAGATAAGTAGTTGCGAAAAAAAAAACAAAAACTGGAGCCCGCCAAAGCATTTCTGAGGTTTAGGGCGCCACTGTTCCATAACTGTTGCTTATTCTAACCTTATTTGTAGAGTAGGACCTTATTTGTAGAGAAAATAGTAATAATTTAATTCTGTATAAGTTTTGTTTCGAAAAATGCATAGGTAATGAGAAAATCGTAAAAACATGCTCGCCAAGGGATAGGGGTAGTTTCTGCCGTTTATTTTCAAGGATAGGGGTAGTTTCAGCAGGGCTGTTGCAATAACCATATAGGTATATATTTATGAAAAACCCTAGTGATGGAGCATACGTCCATTTGGGTCAAAAAGCAAAAAAAACTTTTTTCAACCCCCAATTTTATTTAAAAACGTGCACAAAATGATATTTTTTAATATAACACAATGCATTTTAATAAAGGGCATGGTGTGTGAAGGATTCCAATAAAATCGCTGTTTTTATTAATTCTTCTTTTTTGGGGTTGTTCCGGTGAAAAATGGGGGTGCATTATACAAATTTGTAAATAACACCAGTACATGGATAATCGCTGAAAGTTTTTTTACTCTAACATAACCGGTTCAGATGGTATAAAAAGGGGTTTTTTAAAATATAACACCCTGTAATTAAAAAATGGGCAATTTTTAAAAAATCAGCCACTTATTTGTGATTAATTGCCGCGGGGTTTTTTCTTGATTTCCATTACAGTTAGGGAAAATAATTTGTTTTTAAAAACATCTTTTTAAAACACTTGTCTAGTTTGGGGCGCCACCCCCGCTAAACGGTGGGTGATAGACATATGCTGTCGGGAAATAAATAGTAGGAAATATAGTCTTCTTCATTTTACTATTAAATAAATTTTTTGCAAAACGTACAGGAAGGGCTATGTTTCGCAAAAACCACAAATTACCCATTTAATGGGATGAAAAGGGGGTTCCGGGGCGAAATTTTTTAAGAAAAAGTTAGTCTCATAATAAGCACCCCTTGATATACCAGAAAAAAAAATAAAACCGGACTTGTGTCCATTTTGCGAGGTTCAACCTCTGTTTCCTATACTAATAAGCAAACCGACACAATATAGTTTAATTTTTCTTTAAAACTTTCCTTGCGTAACAAAGTTTTCAAACATAAAGAGAAAGAAACAGAGATATTGAAATAGGAAGGAAACAAAAAAGCATCAATATAAAAAAGGGAAAGACAAAAGGAAAGATCGACGATTTGATGTGCTCAAAATCGTTTAATGTGTGCGCAGATGTGTAGATTAAAGCTTTTAATAAATCAATACAAGTTGTTTTAATTATTTATATACGGCAAAATAAAAAAGATAGTACCATGGAACCTTAAAATGAACAGCTTACTGGACATCGAGCAATTAACATAAAATCCAATTAAATCGATAACATTCGAGATGAAAGCGTCTCAAGGACAAGCTGTTTCCGAACTCGAACACTGTCGATCCAGATTTCTTTTTTTGGAGTAATAACCTTGTCAGTATTATTAATAATAGAAATCGGATTTGATGATATCGAACAGCTAATGGATTGTTGAACACACCGAACTACTACTAGTTGTCAACGTTAGTGATATGCGGGGACGACGAGAAAAATGCATAATCTCTTTTAAGTGACCTCGTTGGGACTGATTTTGAGTATTTGATTTAATTAGAGATAGTAGTTTATTACGCGATAGATCTTTTGTCTGATACCATGCGAAATAAATAGGCTGTCATTTTGTAATTCATTCAATAAGTTTTACCTGAAAGAAAAAGCGATTTATGATAAAGAATTAACATGATCCTAAGAAAATCTGCTGTTTAAAAAAACACATTTATCTTCAGTAATCTAATACTGCTAAATAATTGTAGTTAAGTAATTCTGATATGTTTTTGTACACACTTACGACAAATAAATGAATGCGAAGAGAAAAGTATTTCAAAAATGAAGTAAAGAAGCACATACTTACCCACAATCATTTAATTTACTTCGACGACCGGTTTCGATCTATACAATATACAGATCATCTTCAGGTCGGCGTTACAAGTGATTAAATGCTACAATTAAAGAAAGCCAGAGTTAGAACATTGTCTGGTTGTATCAAAATGCAAATAGAAAGCCAAAAATTTTGAAAGGTGTGTTGACATTTCAGAACAACAAACTGATACATACGTATGCACACATATGAGAAACAGGTAGGTACTCATAAGCACGCATACGCACATCGATGTATGTGGTTTATGACTATTTGATAAATTAAGTTACATTTTAAATTTTTTTTTAAAAAACCCTTATAATTTTGATATACTGACATGCCGTTACAAGGGATGCTTTGTAAGTTCATCGATAACATGTTTAAATGTCCAGATTATGCTAATAGGATAGCTAGGTAAGGGACTGGGTAAACGGACATGCTTCGTAGGTCAATCAGTGTATTTTGACCTACGAAGCATGTCCGTTTTCCCAGTCCCTCACCTAGCTATCCTATTAGCATAATTTGGACGTTTAAACATGTTATCGATGAACTTACAAAGCATCCCTTGCAACGGCATGTAAGTATATCAAAATTATAAGGTTTTTTTTTAATTTTTAAAATGTAACTTAATTTAACAAATAGTCATAAACCACATACTTGTATGTGCGTATGCGTGCTTATGAGTACCTGTTTCTCATATGTGTGCATACGTATGTATCAGTTTGTTGTTCTGAAATGTCAACAATTACATACCTTTTAAAATTTTTGGCTTTCTATTTGCATTTTGATACAACCAGACAATGTTCTAACTCTGGCTTTCTTTAATTGTAGCATTTAATCACTTGTAACGCCGACCTGAAGATGACCTGTATATTGTAGAGATCGAAACCGGTCGTCGAAGTAAATTAAATGATTGTGAGTAAGTCTGTGTTTCTTTACTTCATTTGAAATGAATTCACATATTATGCAACCCATTCAACATTTATTTAAAAAATGTGTAAAAACGTTTATTTCCTAGCTGAGCACTTTCAGCTTACAAAGCCATCTTTAGAGGTTCGGTCAAAATCTAAAAAGTACCAGTACTAAAGAGAAATTCCATTTTCATTGAAAAAATTTATAAAATTCTTCTTCCAAAGTTAAAAAACTTGGATCATGGTTGAAAAATTTGAGTAATGATGGGTTTTTTCAATTTCTTCAACTATCGACCAAGCTTTTAACTTAAGTAAAAATAATCAATATCAATTAAATTGTAACGCAGAGCAGATAGAGCAGGCCACAGCCGCTTTTAGAAGGATGTCCAAAGTATTATGTTACAGAGACCTAAAATTGACATTAAGGATCCGCCTACTTAGCTGCTACGTTTTCTCGGTCTTACTTTATGGTGTCGAGTCTTGGACTGTGAATAAAATTGATCTAAATCGCCTTGAGGCTTTCGAAATGTAGTGCTATAGAAGGATTTTAAAAGTTCCTTGGATGGACAATATTCGAAACTTCATAATGCTAGAACGTCCCAGCAAGACTACTGAGATTATAAAAAGCATAAATAAAAGAAAGCTAAAGTGTTTCTGACATACTCATATAATGAGACGTCCCAAGTATAGGTTGCTACAAAAAGGAAAATAGCAAGCAAATGCAGTCCAGTACGAAGAAGAATTTTTTAACTATTTTAACTACTTTACACATATTACAGGTTTGTAGCAAGTCAAAAATTACAAAGATTTAAAATTATTTAATGTATTGTGTTGATACAAGCATGTTATTTAGGGTGGCAGTGAATAAAACTGAGATATCTATGATGGTAACCAACGTTCTGAAAGGACATGGTTACATAAAAAAGAATAATTAAAATTTTTGAAGTTATACTTTTTTATGCGCGATTGGGCGTGAATGTAAATGTGCGCGAATTCATCAAAATTATTGTTGTTGCCACGCGCTTATACATTATATTTTAGCTCTGATTGGATATTCCAATGACACTTCAAAAATTATCCAGATGTGGTTATAGAATGTGTTGTCATTTTTATTATTATGGTTATGATTGTTAAGTTGTGTTTTAAAAGTTGTGAGAACAGAGACAAAAGTGAGTTTATAGTTGTACTGACTTTTTAAATAGTTTTTATATATACTTTTGGACTTATTAATATAGAAAAAAAAAAGAATATTTTTGTACCTTGTACGCACGTTGGAAGTTACACTTCTATTAAAATTGTGTAGAAAATCTGACGTTTTTTTGATTTTATACGATTTCTCAAGGGAAAAGCAATTGCTGGGAGGCTCCAATTCATCAAAAAATGACGGATTAACATTATTTATCGAGAATTTACTACTTTAAATGATTTTAAAATTTGACGAAAATACAGAAGAAAGTCGAAAGGCCATGAAAAAATTATAGTATAAATTTTTTGTCGAAAACGACGTTTTTTAGAGTTTATACGATTCCTCACGAGAAAAGCAATTGCGGAGACGACTCTTCAGTTCAAAAAAATGACGTATTAACACAATTTAAACACAATTAAAGTGTTTAAAATATGTATATTTGTTTCGTTGAAATCATAAAAATAGAAGTATAACTTCTTACGAGCGTACAAAGCAGGTACACACATTCTTTTTTTTATAATTAACATTTTTTCAATAAAAATGGGATCCCTCGTTAGTATGTAGTTATAGTTACTTTTTAGATTTTGCCCATATCGCGCTTAGCTACGAATTAAATATTTTTACATACTTTTAAAATACTTTTCTTTTGCCATTCATTCATTTTCAATAATGAGTTATAGACCAGTAAGGATCTGTTTTTAGCTGGATGTGAGAGGTGGCATTCAGATTTTTGCGGATAAAGTTAGGTGATAACTTTGTTAATAATAATTGATTCAAGCTCTTTCTCAAATATGCCCGAAACATTAATAAAAAAAATATAATATTTAAAAATTTCAAAAAATTTCGTTTTTTTTTCTACTGTTTTTGCTTATAACTTTAAAACGATTCATTTTGGAACAAAGTCGTATGGGAATAAAACAAAGATAATTAAATTTTATATCAGATGCGATTGGTTAAAAATGTCTTAATTTATCACCCTTGCTGCAAAATAGCAATAAATATAAAATAAGGGGGCAAAACAAGCCTGTCCTTATTCAACGATTTTCCATCACTTAGGTTACAATTGGAACCTTCCTAATTCGCTTAGAAAATTTTTGTAATGTGCTAAAATCGTACACCAAATTTCATTAAAATTGACTTACTAGATTTTGAATAATAATTTTGCAATCTAAACTTTTTTTAAAAAATTAAAATTTTTTAAAATCTTGCACAACAAAAATTAGAACATACAAAGATTTGTCAATTTTTTTACATATAAAGAAGCACTCCACCTATTTAATGCACTTTACAGAATTGAAATCGGATTGTTTAAGCAGCCTCAGCAATGTTTTAAATTTATAAACAATTTTTTGGCTTATAAACAAATTAGTCCTGTGGCCAGGAGGGGGTGCTACGGGCTCCTTTATTTAGATGGACTTACCCAAGATTTTTATGTATTTTTTGACCCGTAGAACACGATTTTTTTGGATAACAGTTGATCCGGATGTCGATAAGTTTGTTATAAACAAAGAACTTGAGGAATTACATAACATCGATTTTTCGCAAAATAAAACATTTTTTTGTATTTCTTGGGTAATTCTAAGCAAAAATGTTGTTAGCCTACGGCTCCATGGGCGAGAAATTGACGCTAGCAGTAGCCCTTAAAACGAACGTAAGGTTCCGCGGAACGGAATAGGAATAGCCGAACTGTACCGACTGCAGGACTTGTGCGTAGTCGGTTCAGTTCGGCTATTCCTATTTCGTTCCCTGGAACCTTAAGTTCGTTTTACGGCTACTGCTAGCGTTCATTTCTCGCCCGTGGAGCCGTTCGTTTACAAGTTTTTTCGTAGGATGCATAGTTTTCGAGATAAATGCAGTGGAACTTTAAAAAATTCTGCTTTCAAAAATAAAATAGCAATTCTGCTGACAGCATTTGAAAGTTTAAGTCAAATTATACCGGTTTTAATTATTTGCATTGCTAAAAATTAATTTTTTTATTATTAAACAAAGCTCTTTGTTTATAAGCCAAAAAATTGTTTATAAGTTTAAAACATTGCTGAGGCCCCTTAAATAATCCGATTTTAATTCTGTAAAGTGTATTAGATAGGTAGAGCACCTCTTTATATGTAAAAAATTAGACAACTTCTAAATGGTCTACTTTTTGTTCAAAACTTTTTTAAAAACATTTAGATTGCAAATTTATTAGGTCGATTTTAATGAAATTTGGTACACGGTTTAAGTATGTTACAAAGAATTTCCTAAGTGAATTACTAAGGTTCTAAGTGTTACCAAAGTGGTTAAAAACATTGAATAAAAACAGGCGTATTTTGCCCCCTTATTTTGTATTTATTGCTATATTGCAGAAAAGGTAATAAGTTAAGACATTTTTGACCAGTCGTATATCATACAAAATTCAATTATCTTTATTTTATTTCTGTACGACTTTATTCCAAAACGAATCGTTTTAAAGTTATAAGCAAAGAAAGCAGAACAAAATCGACGTTTTTCGAAATTTTTAAATATTTTAATTTTTTTATTAATGTTCCGGGCATATTTGAGAAGGAGCATAAGTCAATTATTATTACTGAAGGTGTCAGGTGTCACCTAACTTTATCTGCAAAAATCCGAATGCCACCTTTCACATTCAAAAATAGACGTTTTTTCACAGAACTGGTCTATTAATGCTGATCGCCCCAATGAATTGTATCACCCGAGTGTCATTATCTAGGGGTGAGCAAGTCTCTCAGGCTGGGTTACATCACCATGCTTGCTTGCTTGAATTTTTAATTATCCCCTCTACCTACGAGCTCATAGCGTATACCTTGATATATTTCAAGATGACAGTATTTTAAATTATGATTTTAACTTGCAAGTTTAACTTTTGCCGACTTTTAAATTATAACAGATTTTATTTCCTAAATTTGGTGAAAGAACTTATTTTAAATTTTGGCGAATGAGCCGGTTGATTGTCGAATACATTTAAAGTAACTATTACCGTTAGTTTAAGATCTCGACTTGCACCGATCTGTTAAATGGATAAAAATTATTTGATACGTGATCTATATACGTGTTTGTTTTTAAACCAAGAGGAGTGGTTATACCACTGTTATAAAATTTTGACACTAATGTCATTTATCAAATTTTGACACAAGTGACATTTCATAGGTTAATTAAGTTATATCGGCGATTTTTTGAGTTTTCTGTGTTATTCCTTTAATTTTTAGATTATTAGTCTGCTTTTATATAAAAAGCAGTTGTTTTAAAGCATAATAATATAATATTTATGGATTACCGTTGAGGGCCAACACGATCAACCAAAAAAGAAGATGTATTTGGTTATTTTAGTGACTTTCTTGGATGTGAATCTGTCTTTTTAGTTTGCTCCTTCTGGTTAAAAAATACACATTAGTATGTTCACAATTATAAAAAAACAAGGGGTACCCGATAGCATATTTACAAATGCTCCTATACTACGGCACCAGAGTGCCGAAATCGGTTAGCCTTTAAAATACACTATTACGCTACAAACCCTCATTGATTTCGGCACCTATTAAATTATAATACTTCTATTAAATTTTGGTGTCTAAGTTTTTATTGCAATTAATATTAATGGTTGCAATTAATGGTATTGCAATTAAAAATTAATATTAATATTAATATTAATATTAATATTAATATTAATATTATTGTAAGTATTGTATATTTATATTTCAATTTATTGCTTGAAAAATAGGAATAGAAATGTCTTTTCTTTTCTGAAAAATGTCTTTGGCAGAGCCAATTATCCAGACTTGTTTGTAATTGATTGCAGATTCATAGTCATAAATTTCTTATTTTATAACATAACTGCTACAATATTATTTTTATAGATACATATGTACAGTTGAGTCCGCGAGTCTTTACCCGTGCGTCATTAATACCTGGCGAGATAAAACACATACTTTTTATTTAGCATCATTCTCTTCCACGCATGAAATTAATGACAAACCAGCAGCTGCCTGTTATTAAGTAAAGACACATGTTATTTTTATGAACGAATTAGACTCAATGCATTGAAAAGAGATAGGTACAAAGAAAGACGATTGGGGATGTCTTCACATATTTCAAGTACAATTTCTGAAGTTTTGGTTTGTTTACTTTTGTGGCTGTCAGTTTGTTGAATTTTTTGCTGTTATTTTGTCGAATTTTTGCATTTTGAAGTTTTTTATAGTATACGAACAGTTGTTTTCACAACTAATTTTATATTGGAGTTATAAATTTTGTAATAATTTTATGTTATTTTACGATAAATTTTCACAACGTACAAAGCTAACCTCATTGTTCACACAGTTGAATGCTTGTGTTTAAGGTTCCGCCAAAGTGAATAAAATAACAAGAAGAAAATATGTTATTGAATTCTTTTATAAATTGTTTATTTATTTGTTAATCACTGATAATAAAATAATTTATTAAGCTACTTCAAATGTAGCTGTAATTATTCACCAAAATTTTAAAGCAAAACTTAAATTTGACATTCTATTTATTTGATAACGTCAAATTTTATACTATAACCCGTGATCGGAATAATTTCCACTTGCCGTTGCGTTTAGTAAATTTCCGACTTATTTCGTATGCTTTAAATGATGACGCACGTGTAAAGACTCGCGGACTCAACTTGTAGGTACGTTTTGTTGCTTTACTTTTATTTTTTTGATAGAAATGTCTAAACTGCAATAAACCTAGCATATATAAGAATGTGTTTTTTGACCCTAATCCGAGAAACAAATAAAACAAAAATTATAAAAAAAGCCATTGAATAAAAAAGAAATAAATATTTTTTATTTTTATTTATTTATAGTTACAGATATAATTACTCGTACACAGTGCGTCCATAAAGTATCGCAAAAATTCATTATTAACTAAATAAACAACAGGTCGACTTTTGATTTTAATTTATGATATTTGGCATATATATCATACTAGTGACGTCATCCGTCTTGACGTAATGACGTAATCGATGATTTTTTAAAGGAGAATAGCGGTCGTGTGCTAGCTCATTTGAAAGGCCATTCAATTCTATATGCAATAATATAAACATTAACATAATTTTTTATACAGGGTGTTCTATTTTTTTATATTAAATTAATTGACACAAAAAGACGAATGTGCGTAATTTATTTAATTAAAAATACATTTTACTGCTGTCATAAAAAAGAAATAAATTTGTTTATTTGACAAATAAACATTGCCTTTCGCTTAAATTAAATGTTCAAATTGTCAAGAGGCAGGTGGGTGGCAGCTTAAACTAAACATTGAAATTAAGCAAAAACTAATGTTTATATTTGAAATAAACATTTTATTTCTGTTTTCTGACAGCAGTAAAATGTATTTTGAATTAAATAAACTACGCAAAGTCTTCTTTTTGTGTCAAACAATTTAATTAAAAACTGTTTTTGAATACCCTGTATAAATAATTATGTTAATGTTTATACATATATTACTGAATAGAGTATTGAGTTGCCTTTCAAATGAGGTATCACACGATCCCTATTCTTATTGAAAAAATCATCGATTACGTCATCACGTCCAGACGGATGACGTCACTAGTATGATATATATATGCCAAAAAATCATAAATTAAAATCAAAAATCGACCTGTTTTGGTAATTTTTAAGGATGTTGTTTATATAGTTAATAATGAATTTATGCGTTACTTTATGGACGCACTGTATACGAGTAATTATATCTGTACTTATAAATAAATAAAAATAAAAAATATTTATTTGTTTTTTATCCATTGGCATTTTTTTAAATTTTTGTTTTATTTGTTTCTCGGGTTAGGGTCAAAAAGACATTCTTAAGTACATATGCTAGGTTTATTGCAATTTCGACATTTCTATTTGAATACAATAAATTGAAATATACAATACTTACAATAATTTTAATTGCAATAAAAACTTAGGCACCATAATTTAATAGATGTCTCATAATTTAATAGGTGCCTAAATCAATGAGGGTTTGTACCGGAATAGTGCATTTCAAAGGCTAACCGATTTCGGCACTCTGGTGCCGTAGTATAGGAGCATTTGTAAATATGCTGCCCGATATAATTTTTTCCTGACCATAATTAATTAATAATTAAAAAACAACTTTTCATAAATTAAAAAGAAATTCGACCCGAGCACATATTATTTTAGATTTTTTGGAGCATTAAAAAAAGGTCTTTTGCAATTTTTCTCTAAGTTGATTGTTTTCGAATTATAAACAATTTAAAACTGAAAAAAAGCACAAGAGATGACGATTATCCAGGCAACTTTAAATGGGACACTAGGTCGAGAAATTGCCTACAGGATACAGGCTCATTAGCTTAACTGGAAGCGAATGAGCTGGGTACTCTGTAATCAAAAATCGATGAATTGCTGAAAGGAACAATATACAAGAGTGTAATAAGGCCTTCGTTGTTAGAGAGATGTGAAAAGTGGCCTGTAAAGCAGTGGCGGATGGTCAGAGGAGGCAAGGGAGGCTTAGCCCCCCCATAAATTTTTTACACACGCTACACTGTTTTGTTTACTTTGCTATTTTGCTTCGTGTTAGAGACATCGCAAAAAGTTATTTGAACAAGTTGTTCCAAATAATATTCTAACCCCACATACCAAATTTCAGCACAAAATTCGCACTTTTAGTTTTTTCATTATTTGTAGTCGGGATCCTAAAATCGCAGAGGAGGCTGCTGGCCGGAAAATCTCACTTGCTAATGCTCCGCGTAGCCCAGCAGCGTTTAAGGATGTTTAAGGAGACCCGGTCTCCTTAGAGCTGCACATCGCCTAACGCACACGCTGCCCGGAGATCGGACAAGTGAGATTTTTTAGCCAGCAGCCTCCTCTGCGGATTTTAGGATCCTGACTACAAATAATGAAAAAACTAAAAATGCGAATTTTGTGATGAAACTTGGTATCTGGGATTAGAATAATATTTCGAACAACTTGTTTAAATATCTTTTTCCGATATCTGTAATGCAAAGCAAAATATCGGTAATTTACCGTGTTCTTGAATTCGCAGAATAAGCCGCTTTTAAAATTAAAAAAAATTCAGTTGAGTATCTTAAACAATGTAAACCTTCAACCTGTATGGACTGCAAAACTTCAAATCTGTATTTATTTTGATAAGCTTATCTAGATATAATTGTTAACCAATAAACGACACAAACTTTGGTAATACACTTTTACAATTATACTAACTATTTTTAAAATGATATGATATTACGAAATAATTATGAATTATTTCTGATTATGATGATATAAAATGTAAATAAAAAATGGTCAAAAAATGGGGCCTTAAATTAGATTTTTTTGGCGGTTTTTTTTTGCTAGTGCAAATTTGTCTAGATAATTTACAGTTAGGTATAGCCTCCCCTATTGAAAAAATCACGAGCCGCCACTGCTGTAAAGAGGGTTCAGGAAAAAAGCTGAAAATATTACGGTTGATATTAGGTAAGACTAACAAAGGGTTTGTTAAAAAAGATAATATCAATATAAATATAAGAGAAGGAGTTGACAGAAACATTTAGTCAGATTAATGTTATACATAATAAATCATACTGTGGATGTATCGACGGGTATTGCAAATCAATTGAAGAACAGATATTAATGAACATAATACATAGATATAAACGTATAAATTAACATTACATTACATAGTTTCCCACCTTTAGACATCTGTAACAGGAGTATTGTAACAAATACTTCTGTCACAGTCACAGTTGTCAAGCTCCTCCGATACGTCTGAAGGTAAGAAATTATGTAATGTAATGTTAATTTATACGTTCAAGTATATCGAAAATTTCCACCTCTACTAGTTGCATCTCTCTTTACTTCACAGTGTACTATGTTTTCCATCTCTTGTGTTATTCTGCCTGTCATTAGCGCGCTCATCACTGTATGTAACACCATTAGATAAAATAAAGAAACTGAACAAATTCAACTACTTAATATTAGAAGCTAAGACCAAAGGAAGTACAAAGAGAAAGAATAAAGTCACGGCTGCGTAATATATGACATTGGTCCCATAAAAAACAAAGCGACTTATTAACCAAGCACAAGACAGAGAAATGTTTGCCATACCTATAAGTCACCAAACTTACTTGAGAAAGCACTTAGAAGGAGAATTTTTGTCTAAATTCTGTCATATATTAGTTTGATAGTCGCCAATATAATATAAAATACCTGTTTCTTTGAAAGACTAAGGTGGATATGGACTAAAGTACATTACTTATCCCCACGAATGGTGTGTAAACTTAAGAATAGGCATGAAATTTATTGAGTACTTAAACACAGTTTAATTTATGTAACATTTCTATATTTTTTATAGTCTAAAAGTTTCAAGTAAAGTAAAATCTTAGTCTTCTTTTAATTTAAAGGTAAAAAATCACTATGTTCTACTATATAAAACGAATTGTCAGTGCCCAGTCATTAGTGTTATAATCTGAATCGGAATCGAAATTTTTAATTTGAAAAAAATTTAAAATAGTTAATATTCCCAAAAATGTTTATGGGAATAATAGCATTTTTCAGGCAAGAATTTAACTAAATTTGTATTTAAGAGGATCGGTACGTATTTTCGGCTGCAATGCTATTCAAATGGGGATTCATTTTTTTCAAATCCTGAGAAAACTAATAAGTATTTTTGAAAAATTTAAACGCAGAATGAAAGATTACGTTATTAGCGAGGGCCGAAAGTCCCTGAGAACTTCTATAATGTTTATTTTAATAAGTTACAAGGGTGAAAAAACTAAGAGAAAATTTAGTGTGATTTTTAATTTGAAATATCTCATTCAAAATAAACTTTTTATTTATTCTAAGGGACTTTCGGCCCTCGGTAATAATTTAGTCTTTCATTCTGCGTTTAAATTTTTCAAAAATATTTATTGGTTTTTTCAGGATTTGAAAAAAATGAACACAATGCCGTGGTAATATTTTCCAAATCTGTCTTTGTCTTACAACGCACTCAACCGAATATAATATTGTCAGCATATATTGTCAGTCAGACACTGACAATCAGTGACAATTTTAAATATTTGACATTGCATCGGGAATATTTTGAGAAATTGATTAAATATTATTGATATATAGTGTATTTGATAAATAATTGATTTAAGACGTGAACTTAATAAAAAGTTATTTATTGTGTATTATTTGTGGAAGATCCAAGCAGAGAATACATCAGATATATCCTGTGATCCAAGTATTTTGTTGTTAGAGATGTTCAAAATTGTAAGCGTTCCAAAATAACAACATATTATTAAAAAATCACTTTACCACTTTTCCTCTTTTCTCGATTGATTATTAGTTTTTGTTGTACAAATAAATGATTACAATCACTGAAAACATAGTTAGTGAAAAAATTATCACATTTATTAACTGAATTAATAATTTGCAATTATAAAAATAACAGTTATCCAAGAACATTCAAAAGCCATCTCTTTAAATTAATTATGACATTTTCAAGTAGAATGACATTCTAGTAATGTTTACATATCCACACCAGTGTGAATTTTACTACACGTAATTTGCCGTGTAAAGACAGAAAAAGTAGGGATACACGTAAAATAATTGCGAATTATGTACCCATAGCCTTAAGCCGATCCTGCAATCTTATAGATTATAGAGCACAGAAGTAATAAAATATATCGCCTACTTATTTTTCTAACCCTCTGGCGGGCGCGCTATCGGTTCTCTATGCTAATTTTTTTCTAATTTCAAGATTTTACAAAATATTATTAGTTACTTCCACTTATCTATCTCGCTATTCTCAAATAACTATATTACGTAACTTACTTATCCTAAGACCTAGAACCTCTAGGTAGTTATAATAAAGAATTAATTGTAAGAAATAACTGTTGTATTACTTTGTTAGTGGAACTACGATAAGTCAGATTAATCGGGACCGCGGCCGATCCGGGTTAGCCGGAGAATATGATAAACATTACTAAAATACATATAAGTAATAAACAAATACACATTATAATCGCAAAAACATGAAATACATATGCACAGTACATCTAAATTACTGTTGATACTGTATAGTTGAATACTGTATTGTTTATTTCTTTGTAAAAACTCGTCAAAGTGAAAAAATGTTTGTTTTGTCTGATGAAAATTGGTCCGCGTTAGAAGGACTTCCAGGTTATCGGAGGCCGATTTATCGTGGTTCCAGTGTATCATCTTTTTCATTTGAGGAACAGAAATTCTATTATATATTTGACGGCCACAGAGTTAAACGAATTGGCAGATAATTTGTCAGATATCGAGGATATAAGTGAACTTTAGCGATAAAAAAGAAGGTGAGGTTAAAGAAATTAATTAAGAAGAAAACAGTGACTCAGTTTAATCTGGAGACGAGGATTTCCAAAATCAGTATTCTATGGATATACATGAGTATATTCTATATTGCCAACGATAACAAATATATTTAGTAAAGTATTCCAGCAACATCAGGTCAAATCAAAGCAAATAATATAAGTTCGTCGTGGATCCAAAGAATCAGCAAAAAATATTTAGGCTAAATTCAAAATAGGAGAATGATGAATTTCACACTCACTTTGGTCGTCTTTTTGTATACGAATAACGAGACTTTTTAAAGTACCTTTATAACATATTTATTATGTATACTACATTTGTAAAATGACGCGACGTTTTACATTTTCTACTAATTATTCATCCTAATGTTTGATATTAATATTTTGAATTGCAAATGTATCGTTTGTTGCATCAACATATTCGATCCCTATATTTTCGTGGGAAGAAAGCTAACGTAGGTTTTGATTGTAATTATAATAATAAGTACAATAATAATTATAGTCACTGTGACTCTGACCGGAAATGTTTAAAAGCAGTAAACTTAAATTTACATATTATAGTGTTAAACTATAAACGAACAATATTGCTATAACGGTTTCCCCAAAGTCAATTAAAAGGAAAGAAATTACTATCTCTTCAAGCTTTTATTGTCTTTTTACAGAAACATATTAAAGGTATAGAAATCTAAAGAGGTATATATGTCATGGGTCATGTTACTCTGCACGGTAATCAGAAAGCAATTTATTTCAGATAAAAAGTCTTTTAATTTTTTTAATATTACTTTATTGTTACTCCTATCATTTCATAACTATAAAGCTAGATAATACTCTATTCTTCATCATCCAAAATTATATCCATACACTTTAATTCTACGCATACGGGACTAAAAAGCATGGATAAGATGGGAAAATTTACAGAAACTCTAAATATAATAGAAACTTAGTTATAATAATTAAAGCATTTGATTAAATGGGAAAGTCAACACATACAAATTTCACAATCAAATGTAAAAAAATAACACAAAACACTTTTAGTCAGAGGAGTAAAATAAAAACTAAAACAAAAAGCAATATAGTCCTGTCGCCAGGGGGGTACAACGGCCTCCTTAATTCAGATGGACTTACCCAAGTTTTTTTTATATATTTTGACCCGCAGAATACGAATTTTTTGGGTAACAGTTGATCCGGATGTCGATAAGATTGTTATAGACAAAGAACTTGAGGAATTACATAACAGCGATTTCTCGCAAAACGAAATATCTTTTTGTATTTTTTGGGTCATTTTAAGCAAAAAATATTCCTACAAGTTTTTTCGTAGAATGTATAGTTTTCGAGATAACCGCGGTTGAACTTTCAAAAAATCGAAAAATTGTAATTTTTGAACCCGAATAACTGTTGATTAAAAAATAAAATAGCAATTCTGCTTACCGCATTTGAAAGTTTAAGTCAAATTATATCTGTTTTGATTATTTGCATTGCTAAAAATTTATTATTTTATTGTTAAACAAAGTTATAAACACCTAGTATATGAGTAATGTTTTCAATGATTTCTCATTTAAAATCGAACGAGTAGGTAGAGTATTCTCCTTTTCATGAACATTTTTCAGTGCGTCACAAATTATAGAAAAAAAGGTAAGTCCGTGATAATACACATTTATGACATTTATTCTAACGTGACATTTTTGTTAAATCTGACAGTTGTCAAATTTTATTTTCAATTTGGAATAAAACCAAATCAATTGTGTCTATTGCATTTATAAAATGGTATTTTCTTTCATTTGTATAGTCTTATAAATTGTACAGATTATATTGATAATATTATTATTTTATTTAATAAATAATTCTTTTTTGATTATGGCGCCATCTATCGACAACTAGAATAATCACCGAACTAGAATAATTACCAAAGTATTCAAAGACGTGCCTTTTTTTCTGTCACATACAATTTAATGCGTTAGAGAGAAATCGAAAAACTGTGACGCACTGAAAGATGATCATGAGAAAAAGAATAGCTACAAGTGCAAGCGAAGCAATTTCTACGTAGCATGCGTTAAAACGTATGTATTAGGTACGGGAAACACTATGTGTTTATAGATTTGTTTGACAATAAAAAAATTAATTTTTAGCAATTCAAATAATCAAAACCGATATAATTTGACTTAAACTTTCAAATGCGGTAAGCAGAATTGCTACTTTATTTTTTAATCAAAAGTTATTCGGGTTCAAAAATTGCAATTTTTCGATTTTTTGGAAGTTCAACCGCGGTTATCTCGAAAACTATGCATTCTACGAAAAAACTTGTAGGAATATTTTTTGCTTAAAATGGCCCAAAAAATACAAAAAGATGTTTTGTTTTGCGAGAAATCGCTGTTATGTAATTCCTCAAGTTCTTTGTCTATAACAATCTTATCGACATCCGGATCAACTGTTACCCAAAAAATTCGTATTCTACGGGTCAAAATATATAAAAAAAACTTGGGTAAGTCCATCTGAATTAAGGAGGCCGTTGTACCCCCCCCTGGCGACAGGACTAATAAATTGGCTGAAACTTTAAAGGGAGGTAGATGTTCATGCTGATCAGAAGTTCTCATTGCCGTCAGACTCAGAAAGCATTTGTTTATGACAGGGGTTCAAAGTGTTGGTTATTAGTCCACTTGAAAAATATGTACATATTCTTATACTATACATGGCGTTACTAAATAAGTGCAACATACTTCAGGGACTGATTTTGAATAAGAAAAAAATGACATTTTGCTATGTAAACGTATGTCTGCAAATGCTGCGTTTTCCGAGATATGGAGTGTTGAAATTTTTCTTACAAACTGACGATTTGTTTATTGCTCTGAAACCGCTTGAGATATCAAAATGAAATTTGGTAAATTTTTAGAGGTAGTTGATGCACATTTTTTCCATATACTTAAGAAGTTTATATTAATTATTGGCGCGCATACGGGCAATAAATGGTCTCAATTTTTTTTAAGAAAAAATTGGCAGGCCAGAAAAATCATTTTTGAATTCTTCATTGAATTTGTGACAAAACTTTTTTTCTTTTGTTTTTTCATACGAGGCTTCGTTTTTATGCAAAGATACCCTTCGCTGCGAAAGATCTATACTGAACACTTTTTGATGCTCTTTTATATCACACTTTTTGTATTCCTATTGATATGGTTATTCCAAAGGATACTGCAATTTCTTTTGTAGTCCGACCATGGTTTGTAATGCCTACACATTATTTATTGCTGGAACAATTTTTGATCTGTATGCTTCTTAGTTCTAAGTGTGTTCTGAGTGTAGTGGTGGGCGTTGAATACGCTGTAGTTCTAAGCATGTTCAACGCCCACCACTACATACTCGGTTTTTGATAGATTAATTAATAAATCACACTTAGTGATTCAGTGAATTTGTACTCTACGAGCTCCCTAGTGGGAAAGTTTTGGGGTAGTTCTGATTTCTTTCTTTATATATGGATTTTGGGCTGCTGAATCCGAATATGAGGTTTGCGGACAAAATTTCTTGCCGAAACAATGAAAAAATCGCGAAAAAAGCGAAAAATTTCAGCTTTTTTCCGCTTTTTTGCTTAAATCTCGAAAACTATTAACTTTTAGTAAATGGTCTGTTAACAGAAATTAAAGTACTTAAAATTATCTACCAATATCAATAATTACTATTTTTTCAGACGAACCGTTCGGTCTAAAGTGCAAGTTGAAAATTGCCAATTTTTAACGGTCTCGGCAAAACCCACTTTTTACATTACAAAACTTTGGTTTTTATTAAAATATTGTCATTTGATAAATTTCTCCTAGTTTTCTGTACAAATAATAAATGTTAGTTCATAATATGAATATGGTATGTCTCTTCTCACAGCTTCCATGAATCCATTCCATCCTAAAATACCGAGAATGTCTCTGCTTTTCCCTTACCTTAGAGCCCAGAAGATCAGGCACAGATGGAGTCACAGTTTCAGTTGGTGTGGACATTCACTTCGGATCTTGATTTCTGATTAAGCTTGAGGTTTTGTCCTTTCAAAATGTATCATTTGAACAGCTCTCTGACTTCCATAAATCTCAGGTGCGGGTTTAGTTTTTAGCCGAGGAATGGATTGGTTAGGAGCTATTGCATGTTTTGGTGCAATACAAGAAATGCCACCCATGACGTAAAAAGTGTGGTATCCGTCGATTGTATGTACGTTAACCCTTTCTGTCCCAACGCTGCATATATATGTTTTTGAAAAAGTGGGTCTGTATTCCCAGCCGCCGTATATATACCATCAATGTGTTATGGTCTCAATTTACCAAAGCCGAAAATATGCGTTGCTTATAAAATTTTAGACTCATTGGTGTCCCAGTGCGGTAGAAATATGTCCGAAAATGTTAGATTATTGTTCCCAAAGCCTCAAAATGTTGGCACCTAAGACAGGTCATGCGGACCCATTGCCGCTTATATTTGTTCACATATTTTAGATATATGTTTTATTGTAGCACTGGTGGCAACGCCTACAGGTAGCTGCTAGAAGGTGAAGCGTTTGTAACCACAGAAAAGACCAAAAAAAGAAGTGAATCGAGATACATGTGTGCAAGATGCGGAGTCGGTTTTTGCGTAGTGTCATGTTCTGAGGAGTACCACACAAAAGAAAACTTTTAATGTTAATTTACATTACATTATTTTTTTTAAGTTAGTTACATTTTTTCAAGTTGGTTTTGCTCTCTGATGAGTACTTTTGAAAAGAAAACGTTAAAGTTGGTTAAATAAACTCATTAAAAACATGTTTTGGTCATTTATTTGTTTATATACAGCGTGTCTACTTAAGTTGGAAACATATGGGAAACTTTTTTATTATTAATTTTACGAAAAAAAGTTATTCTTTATAAAAAGTTCTGTATGCCCCAAAACCTAAGATTCAATCATCAGATATCAAATTTTCTTAATATTATACGAGGTATGTCAAAAAATATGAATTTCGGTCAAGGGTAAAGTACATTTATTTCTCTTAATATCGAAAATTCTTATGATAAAACGTTGTATGGAATTAAAAACCAAGATCAAATATGCAATTACATGCTTCTTATTGAAAAAAAAAAATTATTCTCAAATTTATGGATACCCAACATCGTTTTTAATTATTACAAATATGATAACTCGTTTATTATTCATTTTACGAAAAAAAGTTATTCTTCATAAAAAGCTTTGAATGGTCTAAAATCTAAGACACAGCCATGATATATCAACTTTTATTAATTTTATATGAGGTGTGTCAAAAAATATGAAATTCGCTCAAGATTATAGTACCTTTATATTTCACAATATTTCAATTAGAAGGATGTAATTGCATATTGAAACATAGTTTTTAATTCTAAACAATTTTTTTAATAACCGTTTTCAATATTGTGAAAAATAAAGGTACTTTATTCTTGAGTGAAATTCATATTTTTGGACATACCTTGTATAAAATTAATAAAATGTGATATCTGATGGTTGCATCTTCGGTCTTAGGACATACAGAGCTTTTTATAAAGAATACCTTTTTTTTTCGTAAAAGTAATAATAAAAGAGTTATCGTATGTGTAATAACAAAAACGAACTTAGTATCAATAAATTTGAGAAAAATTTGGAAAATATTTTTTTCCAATTAGAAGCATGTAATTGCATATTTGATCTTAGTTTTTATTTCCAAACAACTTTTCATAATAAGAATTTTCGATATTGAGAGAAATAAAGGTACTTTACTCTTGAACGAAGTTCATATTTTTGACATACCTCGTATAATATTGACAAAATTTGATATCTGATGATTGAATCTTAGGTTTTAGAGCATGCAGAACTTTTTATAGAGAATAACTTTTTTTCGTAAAATGAATAACAAAAAAGTTTCCCATATGTTTCCAACTCAAGTAGACACGCTGTATATGCGACGTATATATAAGGCCATAAGGCAATGGGACTCTAAGCATGAAAAAACCTTTGGGATTAAGGGACCAACTTGCAAGTTAAGGCCTGGCATAGAAAGGGTTAAAATCAGCGTTCTCGTACACCTGTTGTGTAAAGCACGGCTAGTCAATTTTCTGCGGATCGCCTGCGATTGCTGACACTTCCAGATAAGCAACGCGCTTGCTCAAAGTCTTGTAGCGGCAGTAAGGTCCAGATATTTGGTCTCACCATTCCTTGCAGGGCTGACCGTTTTCTCTACAAAAAGTACGGCTCAAGAAAATAGGTTGATGTAGTTTCCTCTTTGGGGTTTTGTTCATTATATACAGAAGCTGTTCGCCTGGAAGTGCCAGTATTCGAAGGCGATCCGCAGAAAATTGACCTGCCGTGCTTTACACAGCAGGTGTACGATAACGCTGACTTTAACGTACATACAATTGACGAATACCACACTGTTCACGTCATATGTGGCATTTCTTGTATTGCACCAAAACATGCAGTAGCTCCTAAGCAATCCATTCCTCGGATAAAAAAGAAACCCGCGCCTGAGGTTTATGGAAGTCAGGGAGCTGTTCAACTAATTCATTTTAAAAGGACAAAAGCTCAAGGTTTATCAGAAATCAATATAACAGATCCGAAGAAAATGTTCACACGAACTGAAACTGTGACTCCATCTGTGCCTGATCTTCTGCGGCTCTAAGGGAAAAGCAGAGACATTCGCGGCCTCTTAGGATGGAATGGACTCATGGAAGCTGTCACAAGAGACATACCATACCTATGAACTAACATTTATTATTTGTACAGAAAACTAGGAGAAATTTATCAAATGACAGCATTCTAATAAAAAAT
The DNA here is from genome assembly GCF_917563875.1 of Diabrotica virgifera virgifera. Taxonomy (NCBI): domain Eukaryota; kingdom Metazoa; phylum Arthropoda; class Insecta; order Coleoptera; family Chrysomelidae; genus Diabrotica; species Diabrotica virgifera. The sequence continues at coordinate 109,341,784 of NC_065448.1, read as the reverse complement.
AAAGTTTTGGAATGTAAAAAGTGGGTTTTGCCGAGACCGTTAAAAATTGGCAATTTTCAACTTGTACTTTAGATCGAACGGTTCGTCTGAAAAAAAAAGTAATTATTGATGTTTGTAGATAATTTTAATTACTTTAATTTCTGTTAACAGACCATTTACTGAAAGTTAATAGTTTTCGAGATTTGAGCAAAAAAGCGGAAAAAAGCTGAAATTTTTCGCTTTTTTCGCGATTTTTTCAATGTTCCGGCAAGAAATTTTGTCCGCAAACCTCATATTCGGATTCAGCAGCCCAAAATCCATATATAATGAAAGAAATCAGAACTACCCCAAAACTTTCCCAGTCAAAACACAATTTTATTTAATCATTAGGTACTATATTCATCATTTATTTTCATCTAATATTCTGCTGCTATTCCTTGGCTATCTGAAAAATTGAAGCTGTATAGTTTTTGATCTCTCATTAGCAATACAGTTCCCATAGCTTCACATTTTCTTTTCCAGATACCCAAAATCTTTCTTAAAGTGTGGAGGTGCACTGAGCAGCCTTGCCGAAGTTCTTAGGTCAGGTTTACCTTTTTTGCCACATTCGTTAAACTTTTATTGAACTCGACATACCGTACAACTCACTCACATGACTATTTTAAATCAATGCAATTTTCTACTTTTCCTGTTGAGACACTATAATACGCCTTTTGACGATCAATAAATATTTTATGTGTCTCCATACTGTGCTTCAAGCATTTTTATATTGTTTGCTTTAGACATAACACATTGTCTGTATAAAAATGACCAGTACGAAAGACACCGATTTTCAGTGTCTTCCGAATAGTGTCAATTGTAATATTAATTACCTCTTTATATATTCTACGGACTGAGCGGGTTTCAGTAAGTTTTCACTAATTCATACAATCCTTTCTAGACAAGGCGAAAACGGCGGGTTCGTTAGAAAAAATATTCCCATGAGATTTTTTTGCATAATCAAATTCGTGAGACATCCCAGAATAAGGTTCAAGTCGCCCACGTGAAAAGTGGTCCAAATTTCTCTTAATCAAATTGCAAAAATCAATATTTTTGGCCCGTACAAATTTTTGTTAGTTTTTTTTTGGACCATTCTACACAAAAAAGGTCTCTTTTAATTTTTTTCTAAAGTTGATCGTTTTTGAGTTACTCGAGTTAATAAACAATTTAAAATGAAAGAAAAAAAAACGAAAATGGCGATTTTCAAGGAATTGGTTAAAAGTTATTATTATGAAAGTCAGAAAGTGACTTAATCAAAGTTTAAAGCCCCCCTACAAGATCCTGAAATAATTTGTGTCAATATTTTATTACTAAGCTGTTATTTTTAAGTAATAATAATGAGCGCCTGCACGTATTAGGCGGCCGTCTATGGTGAGTGCGAGAGAGATGCCATTCCGGCAGTCTACGATCTTACGGCTTATTGTTAGTAATTACAAATAAGAGCTTAGTAATAAATTAATGACACAAATTTCTTCAGGATCATGTAGGGGGTGGCTTTAAACTTTGATTTAGTCAATTTCTGACTGTAATAATTTTTAACCGAGTTATGAAGTCTTAAAAATGGCCATATTCGCGTTTTTCAAATTTTAAATTGCTTATAACTCGAAAACTACCAACTTTAGAGAAAAATTACAAGAAACCTTTTTTGTTCAGAATGGTCCAAAAAACCTGAAAGAAATTTGTCCGGATCAAAAATAACAATTTTTGCAATTTGATTAAAAAATTGTTAAAAAAATTTGGACCACTTTTCGCTTGGGCGACTTCTTGAATCTTATTCTGAGGGGTATTACAAATGAGATTATGCAAAAAAATCTCATGGGAATATTTTTTCCAACGAACCCGCCGTTTTCGCCTTGTCTATTCTGAGGCCTTTATTCTTTTAGATTATAATAGAAATATGCTTTATTGTTGTTGAAAATTGTACAATTTTATAGACAAAGCTTACAAACAGTTAGAAAAACAAAACAATAACAAATACAATTTACTAAAATTACATAAATCGGCAATATAAATAAAAAATAATGAAGAAAAACAAAAACAATCTATTGCGAAATTTTAATAAATTGCAAATATTCAACCTTATGAACTAATCAGAATAAGTTAAGCTGCTCCATATGATACCCATACCCAAATATAGGTAAAAATATCATTTGTACGTAAGGGTACCGTAATTTCTTAGTTTTTGATTAAGAAATTGTTCAGCTGAATAGTCTTTCAGATAGATTTAAGAGCTAAGGGGTGAAGAACTCCGTTATACGAAATTCCTACAATTTTATCTACGATAAAAGGGAGTAACTTAGGGGTCTAGGAAAGTTGGTCGAGAACACTTCGTCGACGGAAAATTAGTCAACAACATTTGGTCGACAAACAGTTGGAAGAATGCACAATTCATCGAATGTACAATTCGTCGATGAACATTTGTTCGAATGGATTTTTCGTCGACAAACTGTTATTTATCTTTCGGATAAAGGGAATAATGGTGACAATCGACGGATTATTGGTTTTTATTTTGTTAACTGGAATATTGTATTATACATATCTGAATTTATTTTTTTGGGGGTTTTGTTAATTTTTCTTCTAAATCTTAATTATTTTTAAATTTAATGAAAAAATTGGCTGCGGTGCGAGAGTAGACAGCAAATATAAACCGATATTTTAATTAATGATATAGTACGGTTCTTCTTTTTGGTGTCGGCGCACTTGCGAATGGAGCATTTCCGGAAAAGTCAAATTTGGGGGCACTTGCGGACAAGACGAAATATACGAGATAATGAGGTAAATAAATTGTTAGGGAATCGAGGCATTTCCGTACAATGTTTTAGACTGCAATAATCAGTCAATATCAATAAAAAAGAAGTAAAGAAATCGTGAGAATAAACTTCCCTTCACACTTTATCCAAGGCTTAGAACTGGCAATCTATAAAATAATTTTTTTTAATGTGGTACAAGATAACTAACTTTATATTATTATCTGGGCGTGTTTCTGCTATGTATTATTCCCTTTGGGTCTTTGTCGTCGAAAAATCCATTCGATCAAATGTTCGTCGACGAATTGTACATTCGATGAATTGTGCATTCGACCAACTGTTTGTCGACCAAATGTTGTCGACTAATTTTCCGTCGACGAAGTGTTCTCGATCAACTTTCCGACACCGGTAAAATAGAATCGAACCATATTTTTATTTCAAATAAAGCAAAAGTTATAGTACTTAGCATGAAGAGTTGCAATATTTGAGTTGCTCCAAGTAATACTGGTATCATCTGCACAAAGAAAAATTTTTCCTTCGATTTTTAAAATTTTATATTATATTTTTAACATTATGCTATTTTCTATTCTGGGAGTAGATTCATTTTTTTTTCAGAGATCCTCTCTTTGACCCTGGAGTTTTCGTATTGCTCATAACGTCAGGGTATTTATTCTAGTGTTATTTAAGTTTCTTGGCTGTAGATATACCATATTTTTCGTATCCATTGTCTGGAAGTTACCATTTTTATAAACAATTTTTATTTTACTCTATACTTTACTAGGTTTATTTATTTCACGTTATATTATAGTGATACGAAAACTACTACACAGGCATTTTCTAATATCAAGTTAAACAGCTTTCACTTGTATATTATATTTTTTGATAATAAATGTGTAGAACAGAGTTTCAGTTTTTAAGACTTATTCGCTTTTTTTATAATCAACAGAAAGCACGCATACGGCATACGTTTCCTGATATATTTCAAAGTTCATATTTTTCCAATAAGCGAAGGTTATATCACTTTTGATATATAAATTCTTCAAGAGTTCCGCTTGAATAGCTCCGCATAAACGCATACTTTATGATGACGAAAATCTGTTGAGCTGTTACCAACCGATCGTTATCGTTACAACTCGTTACTTAAAATTCATAGCAATTATCAGTATTAAGGTTATTACGAATACACTGCTGAAAATAACAAAAGCAAAATATAATTTTATATGTTCTTTAAGTTAATTAAACTGTATTGATAACAGACCGCAGTATCGCCTATTGAATTGAGAATTGAATAAATCATGTACGGAAAAGGACCATTGCCTATGATGATGCGCTCATGACCGGAAGAATAACCGAAAAGACGGAAAACATAATAAGTTGTGAAATAAAAAGAGATGAAACTAGTAAAGGTGAGAAAGTATCAGTAGAAACTTATACATTTATAAAAATCCACAAGGAAAAAGTTTTTCTGTAGTTGGCTGTATACCATATAATACAAAAAACAGTAAAATCCTGTATAAAAGGTATATTTAAAATTCCTCAAAAGGGCCACATCAAAATCACAACATAACTAGTTTTCGACTGGTTTACCAGTCATCATCAGTGCTTACGTGCAATGTACATCCTAACCACCAAGATATTGTTTAACAAAAATATGTGGGTCAAAGCCCAGTTGACTGTCTGTCATGGACTGTCTGTCAAAGTTGTCTGTCATGGAAACATTGGTTTAAAATGCTACATTAAGCTAGGATGTTTAAAATATTTAGCTAATCTGCCCCAGGTAACATCTGAGCTGTGAATTTGACTTGTTTACAGGTTGAAAGTATGACGGCAAGTACGATGACAGTGGCAGTTGCCAAACTCCTCCGATACGTCTAAAGGTGAGAAAATATCGATATAATGTAAATTTATAGGTTTTGATAGATAATTTCCCACCTCTACTAGTTTCATCCCTTTTTATTTCACAACGTATTATGTTTTCAGTCTTTTCAGACTCAAATAGGGGACTAAAGACGAAAATGCTGCTAAACCTTTAGCGTGGAAGAGTAAAATTGTGAGGTCTTATTATGTGGATGTTTATATGAGATAGTACGTGATGGTAGGATAGACACTCTTCAAGAGCAAATAAAGTTGTTTTTCACAAATGAACTTATTATCGAAGTCTATGGGAAATATTAGTAGAGACAGGCCAATACAAACGACAAAATATGCTATTTGTCCTGAATTTTCAGGATACTTGGGATAATAGCTACGAAATAAAAACTTGAATACGAAATTGAAAAAGTCGGAAGATATTTTAACAGTCTTAGGAACATTTTCTATAACTTATCTTTAAGTATTAATATACCCATAAAATTTCTTAGATGTTACGTCTTTAGTGTCCTCCTCTACGGAGTAGAAAGCAGGAGTCTTACAGGAGATGCCATAAAACTATAAGGGGCATTTGAAATGTTTTGCTACCGACGCCGACGTATGTTGAGGGTATCATATACACACCACACAACTAACATAACTATTCTTCAGGGGCTAAGAAAAGACAAAGAAATTATTAACACCGTAAAGAACACAAAACTGGCTCATTTCGGTTACATTATGAGTAATAATAACTACCGAATTCTAATATAGACAAGGCGAAAACGGCGGGTTCGTCAGAAAAAATTTTCCCATGAGATTTTTTTGCATAATCACATTCGTGAGAATCCCAGAAGTTTCAAGAAGTCGCCCACGTGAAAAGTGGTCCAATTTTTTTTAACAATTTTTTTTAACTAAATTTTAAAAATCAATATTTTTGGCCAATACAAACTTTTGTTAGGTTTTTTGGACCATTCTGGACAAAAAAGGTCTCCTGTAATTTTCCTCTAAAGCTGATCGTTTTCGAGTTATAAACAATTTAAAATTGCAAAAAACGAAAAAAGCGATTTTCAAGGCTTAATAAATTGGTTAAAAGTTATTATTATGAAAGTCAGAAAGTGACTAAATCAAAGTTTAAAGCCACCCCTACAAGATCGTGAAGAAATGTTTGTCATAATTTTATTACTAAGCTGTTATTTTTAAGTAATAATAATGAGCGCCAGCACGTATTAGGCGACCGTCTATGGTGAGTGTGAGAGAGATGCCACTCCGGCAGTCGAATGGGGCATCTTATTCGCACTCACATTTACAGCCGCGTCAATACGCTCTTACGGCACTTTCTGACTTTCATAATAATAATTTTTAACCGAGTTATTAAGTCTTAAAAATAGCCATTTTTGCGGTTTTCAAATTTTAAATTGCTTATAACTCGAAAACCATCAACTTTAGAGAAAAATTACACGAGACTTTTTTTGTCCAGAATGGTATAAAATACTAAAAAAATTTGTGCAGACCAAAAATTATAATTTTTTCAATTTGATTAAAAAAAATTGTTAAAATAGTTAATTCCATAAGGCAAGATTGAGATCAAGAGAGGCCCTGGACGTAGACGTAAATCCTGGATGACCAATCAACTGATCTATTTCGAGCTGCTGTCAATATGGTCGCCAACATCTCTAGAAGATAGGCACCTTTAGAAAATACAAGCGCGGGAAGATGTTATAGATTTGACAAATTAGCGATATGTTGAAATAGTCAAAAGCGTTTCTCGAAACGGACCAAAAAAACCAAAGCTCAGTAGTATAATTAGAAAACTTCATTATCCGATAAACATTTAAATTAGTTGTAAATTATGTATTATTTTATACACTTCTTGCTTCAATAATGAAATTCCACGATATTTGTTTTATCTAACTATTTAATTATAGTTAATCATTTTGAAATATGTTAATCGTAATAATTTTCTTGCGCGTTCAAAAATTGTCTTATCAGTATTAAATCTAGGCAACACATTACTTAAAGAAGCTGCTATTTCATGAGAAACTATTTAGATTTGCGACTAGAAAAACATCTCGATAAAAGATATAGGAGAGCACAAATACTCTATCATTATAGGCGATTAAAATTGAGAAATTATAAAATTAACTAAACGACCTCATATTGAATGGAATATTAAAGGTTAATGTTTATTGCCTAAATTATACTTAACAACTATATCTACCTTAATGTTATCTGTAATATGACTTCATTAACTGGAATTTGATTTTTGCATGCTTTGTTTTACTGCATTATTAATGTTATTGAATATAATCACTATGCAAGTCTCATTAAAAGCTGTTGTGAGTGTGCACTGTATTTTAGTTAATACATTTTCTGGATTCGGACTTCTCGAGAGAAAAGCCTTATAAATATTGAAATTTCAGATTGTTGATCATAAGAGCCCTTCTGGTATATCTATTGTCTAAATAGGCACTATGTCAAATGTAAAAAAAATGAGAAATACATTTAACAACAATTTGCTTTTAAAAGATCGATTATTAAAAAAGTACAATTTGAAAGTACTTATTTGAAATATCGTCCTAAACCTGTTTTATTGTATATGTATAGTATTACTTTTATATGGCATTGAGCCACAATTGTTGGTGCAATGAAAATTACATTGCTTAATTAACTAATGTTTGTCGTACCGATTTCCATTCCGGAAACCATTCTCAAAAAATTCTCAGAAGAATTTATATCATGATCTTTTTAGGCTATGTGTAGATACTCTAGCGTGCTTACGATTAAAATAGTACTCTCGGGTCGTTCATACGAATTTATTTATACTTACAAGTTACAGACGAATTTATTTTACAGATTGGCCACTCCTAAAAATTACATTCTTATTTATATTGAATACAAAAATACAAGCCATGTTCGTGAACGTTCCAGAAAAACGGAACCGCCCAACTTTAGTAAAGCGTAGACATTTTTTCTCGAGAAATCTTTTCCTCGCTCGTCTGACGAGTCATCCTTCCAGATGTCTGCATACGTAACGAGCTGTCGAGAAGGAGATTTTTTAATTTCCTCCCTGCAGCTTCTCGGCCTTCCTCTTTTCCTTCTCTTTTGTGGTGTCCATGTCAAAATCTGTTTAAAGATCCCATCATCTGGCATTCTCTGTACATGGCTATACCATATTAGTTGTTTTGTTTTTATGTTATCAATTATTGTATGCGTGACTCCCATAATTTCTCGTATTCTCTCATTCGGTATCCGATCTCTTCTTGATTTGCCTGCTGCTCTTCTCCAGGAGCCCATTCCCATTCCTAGTATCATTTACTCTGTTCGTTGTTTCATTGGCCAAACTTCACTGCCATATTGTGATTACACTTTTAAGTATGATATTGTAAATAAGTTGTTTGTTCGCTTTAGATATTGTTTGGTCCCACAGAATACCGTTCATCATAGATGGCTTTTCTACCCTGTATGTTTTCCATCTAGTGTTCCATCTTGAGTTATCTTTATGACCAGATATTTATATCCACCACAGTGTTTAATTTCTATCCAATCGTCTAATGTAATTGACTGCTTTGTCCCTCCAATACACATGACTTCATGCTTTCTTAATATTGACTTCGATATCCCATTTGTTATATTCTATGCAACTCAAGTCGTCATGATCCTGAGCAATCAGAATTTGATCATGATCGAAACATAAAGTGTATAGTGTTGTCTCGTCATTGAGCGGGATTCCCATGCCATTACATTTTCTTTTTCAAAGCTGGAGTACTTGTTCCAGATAAACTTTGAAAAGGGTAGGCCTGCTTCAGTCCTTTCGTGACCTTAAATCTCTCAGCCATTCTTAATCCAGTTTTAATTTTTGCAGTCGTTCCATTATACAAACTTTGGACTGCTTTGATAAGACAATGTTTAATGTTGGTTTGCTGTAGGGTTGACCATAGTTTCCTAAGGGGCACACTGCCATATGCTTTTTGTAAGTCTACGTACACCAAGTGAACTTCTTTATTAACGGCTGTTTTTTTTTCAATAAATTGCGTAATAAAGTACAAGTGCTCTACTCTGGACCGCCCAGATCTAAAGCCAGCTTGCTCCTCTGCTTCGTAATCTCTTTAGTCATTTTAGATTTTGTTCTTAATGAGTTTCCCATACATCTTACTTATTGTGCTATTTACCGCAATTCCTCTGTAATTTTCACACTGATCCTTGCTGCCCTTTCAGTGGATAGTTGACATGATAAGGTATCGTAGGTAAGGTGTGATTGTTGAAAAAATTAAATTTAAAAATTAAATTCCATTATTAGGGGAGTGCATATAGATTTTCACTTCGGAAAAAATCAAACAAGATAGAACTTTTTGTAATTTTATTAAGAAATGTTTAATAAACAACATATCAAAAAATTCTACTCGAATTTCTTCTTTCTATTTAGAAAGAAGAATAATTAAGCTATCTTATGGTTATAATAAAAAAATACAAAATGTATGGGGATAAGAACCGTGGGGGGCGGAAAGTGAGCCTTACATGAATTTTGTTTAAAAATGATTTAGAAATGTGTAACTAAACAATTGTTCTTATAAAACCCTCAATTTTGCACACTTTACCTTTCAAGCATTTTACTAAATGATGTTTCATTCAAAAAAAAAATCTCAAAAATTCAATTCAAATGTTATGACGTCTCAAAAAATGTAATTTTTGAAATCTTCGTAGTTTTATAGAATAACCACCACTTTAAGACGGTATTACTCAAGCTTGAACAGATCTATGACATCTAACAATAAAACACTGAAAACGTTTGTTTTCTATACTTCCACAAAATTTATTACACCTATGTGACTACAGCTGTTTCGGCAGAGTGCCTTTCTCAAGTGATATAATTTACAATGTGTCTCTAACTGAAGAGGTTGAGGAGTGGGGAGCTGTTTGTCTCGAGTTGGTCATTCAGAATTATATCTGTATTTTTCAGTTTATTTATTTCCATAGATTCTAAAAAAGATAGCTTAAGGCCTTTATTTTGGATATGCAGAATTTGAAACTCTTCATTGAAAAAATGATTATGATCTAGAAGGTGAAGTGAGTATGTAGAAGTGTCTGTTTTTCTATTGTTGAAAGCCCTTTTGGGTTCTGCTATCCGTTTGTCAAAAGTTCTGCCAGTTTGACCCATGTACGTTTTCGGACAGTCACCACAAGTTAGTTTGTACACACCACTCTGTAGTTGCTTTCTCTTTTGGCTTTTATTGTTCTTAATATATTTGCTTAAGTTGTTGTTACTTCTGAAAGCTGGTATTATTCCTTTCTTTTTTATGTATCTGGCTATTTTTGTTGTTACTTTGCCAGTATATGTGAGAGAGCAGAAGGTACTGGGTTCTTTCTGTGGTGGTGGATACACAAATTTCAGGAATAAAGAAAAAAAGAAAGGAATAATACCAGCTTTCAGAACTAACAACAACCTAAGCAAATATATTAAGAACAATAAAAGCCGAAAGAGAAAGCAACTACAGAGTGGTGTGTACAAACTAACTTGTGGTGACTGTCCGAAAACGTACATCGGTCAAACTGGCAGAACTTTTGACAAACGGATAGCAGAACACAAAAGGCCTTTCAACAATAGAAAAACAGACACTTCTACATACGCACTTCACCTTCTAGATCATAATCATTCTTTCAATGAAGAGTTTCAAATTCTGCATATCCAAAATAAAGGCCTTAAGCTATCTTTTTTAGAATCTATGGAAATTAATAAACTGAAAAATACAGATATAATTCTGAATGACCAACTCGAGACAAACAGCTCCCTATTCCTCAACCACTTCAGTTAGAGACTTAAAAAGCCAAACATTTTTGTAAATTATATCACTTGAGAAAGACACTCTGCCGAAACAGCTGTAGTCACATAGGTGTAATAAATTTTGTGGAAGTATAGAAAACAAACGTTTTCAGTGTTTTATTGTTAGATAAAATAAACTTCCATCAAGTAACGGTCCAATCCATCAAGATCTATGACAGTTTTATAAGTGCTGTTTTAAAGCTTGGATGTAATCTTTAAAATGCACTAAATTATTTGACTTTATAAATGTAGTAGACTATTTCTTTTTGAGAAAATTAAGAATGATAAAAATATAATTCAAAAACCGAAAATTAACAGCTAAAAAAATGTTTATACAAAGTGATTAAAACTATTTTCTGTAAAACTTACCTAAAGTACATTTAATAATAAGCTTCAACAATAATAACTGTTCAGCAAAAAAATTTTTTTAGCTCTTACACAGTATGTCTGCCTAACTTGGAACCTATTGATAACTTTTTTATTATCAGTTTTACGAAAAAAGTTTTTCTTTATAAAATACTTTGCATCGTATATAATCTAAGATGCAATCATCAAATATCAAATTTAATTAATTTTATACGAGGTATGTCAACAAATATGAATTTCACTTAAGAGTAAAGTAGGTACCGTTACATTTCACAATATCGAAAATTGTTATTAAGAAAAGTTTTTCGGATTTAAAAAAGTTGTTTTAGTGTTCACTTACATCCTTTTAATTAAAATACTATGAATAATAAAGGCACGTAACTCTTAAGAAAAATTCATATTTTTTACATACCTCGTACAAAATTAAAAAAGTTTGATATCTGATGGTTGTATCTTAGATTTGAGACCAGGGACAGCATTTTATGAAGAATAACTTTTTTCGTAAAAGTGATAATAAAATAGTTATCGTAATTATTGTAATAAAATGATGATGAGTATCCGTAATATGAGAAATTTCTTTTTCGATAAGAATGATGTAATTGGATATTTAAACATAGTTTTTAATTTCAAACAACTTTTCATAATAGCATTTTTTGATATTCTGGAATATAAAGGTACTTTACTCTTTAACGAAATTCATATTTTTGACATAACTCGTATAAAATTGATAAAATTTGATATTTGATGGTTGAGTTTTAGGCTTTTGACTATCCAGAGCATTTTATAAATAATAACAACTTCTTTTCGTAAAATTGATAATAAAAAAGTTTTCCATGTGGTTCCTAGCTACGCAGACATACTGTATAAGAGCTTCTGTATAAGAATTTTTAAATTGCAATGTCATATTAGGATTCAGCATAATCAAAAACAAAATAGAAACATATTTGATCAAAGTAAAATGATGAATTTAACGATATTTTTAAAATTATTTATACAAAACAATTGTTATTGTTTAAACAACTAATAAACAATTAGCGGCCAAATATGCGAGTAGAACTTTTTACTTTAACATGTATATAAACTAACAAAAAAAGTTTTAGAAAAATATAAGCTTGTTTGAATTTTTCCGAAACAATGCTTGTTTTCGTTCTAATGGGAATCCCCTATATCAAATTTTTAAATTTATTAATAATCTTAAAATCAATTTATTAAATTATATTAAAAATTTGAAGTTGAAAATTTGACTTTCTTATCACAGGCATGTTTGCGTATCTGCGATTTCTCGAAGTCTGTGTTTTTGAAAAATTAAAAAAAACAAAAACACAGATTTTCGTTAATCTTGGGATTTAGTGGTCTAGCAGTTTCTCACTTTCTAATTTTATTTCTATCTTTCATTCTTTTTAATTTTGCGAACAATTTCCGATGTGGAAATCGAAACGTCTAACATTAGTTAATTAAGAAATGTAATTTTCATTACACCCACAAGTGTGGCTCAATATAATCATAATACTAAATTAAACATACCACAAGAAAACAGCTTCAGTACCTTGCTGTTTTATTGTTGCAGGTTTTTTTTTAAATTAAATATATAAAATAGGATTAAACAAAATAACTGTATATTTATGTCGGAGAGCGTTACATCAAGTAAACCGATTACTATTAAAACCTGAGGTACTATACACCCACAAAGACTAATATACCTATTAACAGTTTCCGTTGTTAAGACAGTCTGAAACAATCTTTATTACAATTGCTAGTATTTTGAGTATTTCGTTGAGATCTAACGGTCAGTTCATCTAAAGAAGATATACAAAACAACTTTAACGTTTATTAAATGTTAAAAGCAAGGCTTTATGGCGTAAGTCAGTACAAAAAATAATTGGTAAATGCTTCTTGGTTACTCATTTATCTCTGCACATGTATAATTAAAACATACGTGAAAATAGTAAATACGTCCATAAAAAGGTTGTAAAATGTATGAGTATCCTAAATATTTAATATTTCATTTTGATGATTAAATCTTTCATTACGCAATCAGACGTTTCAATCCTCACTTGGTATGTATATTAAGACCGGTTACAGTATTTTAAAGACCAAAATAACAGTGATAGTTTGCTTATATAAGTTGAAAATTCATATATTTTCTCCGCCTTCAACTGGAAGGTTGCACAAATCTCATGATCTTTAAACTAATGATCACAACAAGAGAGATAGTTTAGTCGTCAGAGATATTTTATGAGCTCTAAAAATCAAACGAACAAGCTGAATTGTAATGAGAATGTCAATTTTGGAAATCCAAAAAAGATGCAAAAAAGGTTGTTACTGCTACCCTCGGGATTCCCCCTAAAACTACCCCTAGTAAAACGAAAAACATCGGTTTACCAAGAATCTGTAAGACCGCAGAAAAAATGTTCCATCAAACAGGAAATGTAGCTAGCATAATTTTGAATAATAGTTATTTATGTACCAAGTCAGCAAAGTTACTTTTTATCGAAAGAGTCTGATATTATGAGTAGAGCGAGCGTTAGCGAGCGAGGTGAATAACAGACGAGTTTGATAAAGAGTCTTTACTGACGTGGTGCATACAAAATTTTATCGCCAATCATAAAAAAGATTAACACTTACTTAACACTTACTTAATTACATCCTAATGAAAAAAGAATGTGTGTACTTGGTACGCACGTAAGATGTTATACTTCTATTATTATAATTTCAACGAAATAATGGAAATAAATATATTTTACCCAGTTTAATCGTATTTTGATTTAAATATTAAACCAATTTTAGCACATGAAATAAAATATCAAAAATTAAAAGTACCGAAAATAGTTACTTTATTGTTTATGAAGTGTAGCCTTCCGCAGCGCAGTTGCTTTTCCCTTGATGAATAGTAGACAATCTAAATAAGTATATTTGCTAACAAATTATCATTAATATCTGTCACCGTGCTATATATAATCGAATTAACAAAAACACCATTTCATAATATATTTGCATTAATATAAAACTTAAAAGATTTAAGAATTTTATTAATTTTAGACGAAATAAAAATTTCGTATGACAATAATGACGATGACAGAATGCTTTTGCATGATAGCCGATTTCGATGTTTAATCGATAGTTGTTTAAGTATGTAATCAATATTGAATAAGTACCTAATTACTATATCTGTAAAGTTTGAATTTATGTTTTATGAATATAATTGCAAAATACTACAGAATTTCACTTTCTGACATAAATTTAATTAATAATAACGTAAATTTTGTACAATATTTTTAATAATTAAAGTAAATAAATTTTTAGTTCACTCAAATAAATAATCGATTACTGCCATTGACCGCTTACATTCAATCTCAGTTAATTTGATTAATCGCGGCAGGTAAAGTAAAATTCTTCTTTCAGTACAATAAAGTGTTTCTTTACTGCCGCAAATGAGGCAAATGAGTACAATAATGAATGACTATAGTGACGCTTGGCGATAAAAACATTTATTAGGACTTCTTGTTTCGAGTGAACCGTTCTCTCAGAAACAACGCTTAAATCGACCGGCGATTATGAATGTCAATTACACGCTTGAAATCAATTTATTTTAACTTTCTTTATTTACTTCAATCTATTATCAAAACAACAATAAATAATATGTTTGAAAGAGATAGAAAAAATGACACAGTGGGAGTTACACCCAGTGGTGAGCACTCGTTGCCTAAATTTAGTCTACATTAAAAAATTACTAACTTTTGTACAAATCAGTAAGTTCCACCTAGTTCCCAGCGGTGAAGAGATCTAGAGGATCCAACCCTTTTAGTCTTCTAAGCAGTTGTGGAGTCACGAGATCGTTGGAGAATGAATTTGGATGAGATGATAGTCTCTTAAAGTAGTTTTTACACTGAGTGACGGTTTTCGACATTTAGATAATGAATTGTTTGGACCATATATTTATGGTTCCCCCATTTAGGTAGTTATCTATGTGGATACCAAGATATTTGACATGTTTCCTAGCAGGCAGTAATTTTCAGCTTATAGATACCAGAGGGCAGTTCTATCTCTTTAACGTGAACGTGATGTGAGTTGATTTAGTATTATTTATTTTGACATGCCGTAGTTTTAACCAATTTTATAATTGGTTTAAATAACTTTGCAACTTTCTGGTTGCTAATTTTGGATTCACATGAGTGCCCATTGGCCATTATGACAGTATACTCTTCATACGTAGCAACAGTAGTATTATTGATTTGTGGTAGAGATGTCAGCTATGTACAAGTTAATATAGGGTTGGTCCGAGTTCACATTATCTCAGCTACATTTATTATTTGAATTATTTTCTCTACATCGTCCAGATTGTTGGTAAAACTTCGTTTTCCGTTCACCCCACGAGAGGCATTTTAGGGGGAAGCCCATGAGTAGGAGTGGCAAACTTTTCTGCATCTTTTTTGGGGTTCCAAAAATGACATGCCAAGAAAAATTAAGCTCGTTTCTTATGCTTTTTAGAGGTTAAGTAGCATTTTCGTCTTTGACGACTGGACCAATAAGGGTTTTTGAATAATACATTCTTTTATTTGTTTTTTGTTTCCTTTATCTTAACTCGAGTTCATTTATACGAAATGCAATTAATATTTGAAGGTTAAAAAATATAATACTTTCGGCTTACATTTACCACACGATTAATTTAGAATCCAGTAGAATTAAAATATTTCTTTTATAGGTATGTCTTTTATAGGTATGTCTTATATAACATGTCCAACATGTTTTTTAGTTTTTTTTAAATGCTTCCTATATGAAAAAGAAAACGTCAATTAATAAAGAACTTAGGTATTTACCTAATCTATTATGTTTTATCCACTATCCGTTAACTTCCATACATTTTATTTTTCGGATTTTGTATTTAAATTTTGTTATTTCACATATATTATTTTCGTTTGCTTAAGTCGCTAAAGGGTAGACCCTTTCCATGACAACAAGCTTGATGTTTAATATAATGTCATTTATTGCCATTTTAGTTATTTCCTGATGATACCATATTTTATTGAAGTTTAGAGATATTCTTATTATCATATCATAGGTTGAAGCTATCAAACAAACTGCCAACACGTGTATACTTACTTAAACATATTTCACAAAAAAATATGCAAAGGACACTATTAATTTAAAAATCTCATTTTACTGATATGTAGTTTAATCTTTATTCGCATTATCTTCGTTGAACCTGTTTTTAATTATACAGGGTGATTAATAAGTGGGGTAAAGCTCAATAGATCCGCTATAGTAATAGATAGCAATGAAAGTTAATAACAAAAATTGAAGATAACTTTGGGATTCATATTAGATTCAAGTTAGTTAGAATGATACAGGGTGTTCAATAACCTAGTGGCAGACCAAACGTGTTTTTTTTTAAATGGAACACCCTGTATTTTATTTTATATTCGAAAATCCTTAGATGTCCCATCACAAAATATAAATGTTTGTTATGTTATACAGAGTATGTACAATGTTATAATCAATTTTATATAAAAATCGTAACAAGTTCAACTCTCTGTAAAAATAAAAATAAGCACAAGAGCTTTTCCGCTGTATAAAATAAATGGTGCTCTATTTAAAAAAACATAAGTTTGGTCTGTCACTAAGTTATCGAACATCCTGTAACATTCTAACTAATTTTGTAATATGAATCTCATAGTTGTCTACAATTTTTGTTATTAACTTTTATTGCTATCTATTACTATAGCGGATCTAATGAAATTTACCCCACTAATCAATAACCTTGTAGACACGTTTCTGGATTGCTGATTGTTTCGTATACTTGAGTGATCTGAAAAGAGATTTTGAAAACAACCTCAACACCTTCTTCCTTTTTTCTTAATTATTGTAAAGGTGTAGACTAGGTATTTCTACAAGCATTTCGGTAGCTTATTATATTTTTTGTTTCGATAAAATTTTCGGAGGTTCTTAAAATATGCACATTTAATTTTGATATCTCATATTTACGAAGTCTGCGAAAAATAAACTCAAAATTTTATAACTTTTAAATCTTGTACTAATTTTATGCTTTTTAGACTTTGGTAATAAAACTAACAATTAGCATAATACTGAACAACTTTTAAAGATGAAAACTTTGTATAATTTATCTATTTCTACTAGGTTTTATATATTTTTTTAATTTGATTAATGTCATCAATATAAATATCTTTAATCAGTTTAGACATATTAATACGTGGGTAAATCATGGTGTCACATCCCATGAAAAGAAGGCTACATTAACTAATCCCTGACAAAACAACGATTTAGCACGACTAAGAGTACTAAGATATTAATGAAGACGATAATATTTTTAGAAAGATAATACATAATTATGACTTTTGTCCAAATTAATTGAATTAGGAAGTTCTCAAAATATTTATTTATGAAACATATATGTGTATAATGAAATAAGTCAGTTGCTTCAATTGGCGTTTTAAGTACCTACTAGTGATAAGTGGATAAATTTCTAGTGTTTAGTGATAACATATATTTATCCAATTTTCATCTTTTACTTTTTCAAATTGCCTGACAATTGTGTTTGTCGTCTTCTTGCATTTAGAATTATCTCACGTTCTGTAAACTCCAATAATCTTATTATTAATAAATTTATTATTATTAGTTCTCCTTGTTGAGTCTTTAGTTTTGATTTTGTCACGAAAATTCCGTATCTTCATATCCATTCTCGATCTTCATACCTTTAACTTTCCCGGCATTTGTGACTGTACTCCTGAGATATTCACCTACTAGTTTTTAACAAATTAGCGTTGATATTGGCAGCTAAAATTTTTAACTAATCATTAGATATTATGTAGTTTATAATATATTTACGTTTTAGGCTAACCTTGCTACAATCTGCTTGGTTTGCTACACATTTGCCTCTTTAAGTAGGAATAAAGCTGTTTCTTTATTTTTATCTATATCATGACGGTTTATATTGATGCACGTTTCCACTGTACTCTGTGCTAATTGTTCCCGACATGTTTGCATAAGATTTGTCGAAATCTCTGTTTTTATATATGATATTGTTGTCATATTTGAATCACTTCTTGTGAGTGTTTCAGGATTGCTTGTGGTGTCTTGTTTCCTTTATTCAATCTCAAAAAATTTCTTCTTTATAAACGACAATGGGTAATTATGTTTTGTCAAAACCTGTGCTAGCAGGCTTATTCTTCCTGAAATGCTTTTTCATTAGCGCAGGTCGGCGCAGGTGTTTTGGGTTCTTCTTATTATGGTGCCTATCCGTTACGGATGTTGGACGCTAACATGGCTATTCTGACTTTGTTGACTGCTGCCCTGAAAAGTCCGGTAGTGGTTAAGTTAAACCATTTTCGCAGGTTATGCAGCCAGGATATTCTTCTTCGTCCTGGACCTCTTTTCTCATGCACTTTACCTTGAAGTATGGTCCGAAGTAGGTCATATCGTTGTTCATTGCGCATTATATGGCCCAGGTATTCCAGTTTGCGACGTTTTATGGTTACGACTAGTTCGCGCTCTTTACCCATTCTATGTAGAACTTCTTCGTTGGTAACTCTGTCTATCCAGGAAATCCTCAACATGCGTCTATAGCACCACATCTCAAATGCTTCGAGTCTCTTCAGTGATGCTTCAGTTAAGGTCCATGACTCCACGCCATATAAAAGAACGGAGAATACGTAGCATTTAGTAAACGAACTTTTATTTCCAATTTTATATCGTGGCTGTTAAAGATTTTTTTCATTTTGACGAAAGCTGATCTTGCCTTCTCGATCCTTATCTTAATTTCCGTCGATTGGTCCCACTGTTCATTTAAGTTTGCACCTAAATAACAAAAGTTGGTGATTTGTGCTATAGGTTGTTGGTTAACTAGTAATTGACCAGGTGGTATAATATGATATAGGATGATAACCATGTATTTGGTTTTTTTGATGTTAAAATCAAGCCCAAACCTGCTACTTACTTCTGCCACCCTGAAGACAAGTGTCTGCAGACATTCAAGACTGTCTGCAAAAATGACAGTATCATCAGCGTATCTTATGTTGTTCAATCGTTCTCCGTTTATAAGTATTCCCTGGTCTATGTCCGTTAGCGCTAGGTTCATAATGTGCTCTGAATATGTATTGACCAATAATGGGGACAATATACATCCCTCTCGCACACCTCTTTTTATCTTTATGTCGTCTGTTAACTGATCCCCTACTCTAACAGCTGCAGTTCGTTCGTAATAGATATTGTTTATTATACGGCGATCTCTGCTGTCTAGACCAATTGAATTTAATATTTTCATCAGTTCGTCATGTTTTATTCTATCGAACGCTTTCTGGTAATCAACAAAACACACATATATATCACAATTCACGTCTCTACATCTTTGAAAGAGAACTTGTATTGCAAAAAGTGCCTCTCGAGTACCCAATGCATACCTGAAGCCGAATTGTGTGTTTGTCATGTGTTCTTCACACTTTTTATATATTCTTTTATGTATAATTTTTAAAAAAGTTTTATTCGGCTTATTCGGCTTTTAAGGCTTATTATTCGATAATCTTCACATTTTTTGGCATTGGGTTTTTTAGGGATTGTTATAAAAGTTGTCCTTAGCCACTGTTGGGGTATTTTTCCACATTGGTATATATTGTTGAAGATCAAGGTAAGTCTTTTTACTTCGTCTTTATCCATAATTTTCAAAAATTCTGAGTAGAACTCGTCTGGTCCTGCGGCTTTTCCCTCCTTAATGTTGTTTATAGCAGCTTCTACTTCCGCTTCGAGAATAGGTGGTCCGGTATCGTCACTTTTATTTTGTGTGATGGTGACATTCCTATCGTCTTCAAATGTTGTTTTCACATAGTTCATCCATGTTGTTTTTGTTTCTTCAATATCAACTACTGGATTTCCTTGAGCGTCTGTTAAGTGTCCCGGCCTTTTTGATTTATAGATGCCTGCTGCTTCTTTGATCTTTTTGTGGAGGTTGAAGGAATCGTGTTTACGTTTCAATATCTCGATTTCTTCACACTGTTCTTCCAGATTTCTGTTTTTAGTTTCTCTGATAGCTTTTTTTATCTCTTTGTCTAGAAACTGATATGCAACGTAGTCTTTCCGCTTGGATTCTCTTCTTCTGTCCATCATCTGTAATATACCGTCGGTCATCCATGGTTTTTTCTTTTCTGTCTTTTTCGGTCGCAGGCATTGTTTTGGGTTATATCATATTGTTATAATGATTCGATAATTTCTTTTTTGATGCGTCCGTTGTATTTTGAGTGGTCATTTAATTTGAGTGATTTTAATTGTATAGAGATAAAGGCTCTCCGTAAAATGACAATATTATTATAATTGTTTAAATGTTCATCAAGTCGGTTATTATTTTATGTTACATCATTTGGTCATTCTGCACTCTTCTTGGTTTTGGCTATTGTCGACCTCTTTCCACTTCCATATATTTTTTAAGTTCAAAAATTTAAATCCCATTTCTTTTTTTACTGATTTATTTTTGCAGATATATTTTCTTAACTAATTTTAAATGTTTTTACTAAGTAATTTTGAATGTTCTTGTTTGGGATTTATTTCAATATACTAAATTATACCTCTAACGACGGATTTTAATCTAGCTTTCTATAAGAAATCCAAAACCTGTAATCAAAGAATTAAATGATAAAATGCCTTTTACTGTAGGTGTTATTTAGCTAAATAAATTACCATCATTTAGAACTACTTCGGACCACACAAATAAAATAAATGATGTAGATATTTTAGTTGTTGCATTAATAAAATGTTTAAAGTAACAAATAATCTTAAAAAAGACAATTTTGAACTCGATAAATAATAGATATTAAAAAACTGTAAAAAGGTAATAAAACTAGTTAAATGTATTTCTTATTGCCTTTCTGGATATTTTTATTATCAAAAATTTACTAATTAAAACTTTTATAGTATATTTGATTAAACATAAATTTATATGTGGTATAAAATAAGATTTATGCTTTGAGATGTTTTCAGCATATAGGTATCATCCACAAACTAAAATAATCTACAGTAAACGAGCTATGAGTAAGAAATAACTATATTGTAGTGCATCTCTTTCGAGACCTTATCACACCACATACATTTTAAACAAATACTTACTTCAATAATAAAAAACAAAAATTAATTAAAGTTAAAACATAAAGATTTTTATGATACCAGATAAACTTTTATTTTTATAGCTAGCAACAATTCTAACTTTCAGACAAGGTTATTAATCGAAATAGTATTTTACATTTTCAAATAAATATTTACTTAGAAGTCGAAAAATTCTAGCACTTGATGAATCTAAACGTGGTAGTAGTATCCATTTTTAAAACATATTTTTAAAATTTGTTGAACAAAAAGAATTTAAAACAACTTTTTTTCTGTGGTACATTGGTACTTCAAATTTATTTTGGAGACTTCAATGCTCGGTCACAATAGAAACCTTAAAAGCAGAATAAGGTGTACCTATAGATTACAAGTAAATAAAAGTTTTTCTAGTTTTCCTCGAATCCTCGTAGTTGTAGATACTACCTACTACTTATATCCTAAAAGTATAGACAGTAATAATGCAGTAAATAAGGATACTAAGGGCCTAAATATGTAATATAATAATATGTAATATATATGTAAATATGGCCTAAATATGTAATATAAATACCTAAGCAGTAAATATGTTCAAAGATCATTAATCGAAGAAGATATAAAAAATTGGAACTGAAGGCAGACGGACACAAGTTACTCCATTAAAATGTTACATTTTTGAAGCCGTACCTTGCATTTGTTAGAGGAGTCAATTTTATTTCTTTAATGTGTAGGGGGATCAGTAGAAGCTTAAGTTCAAGTTTTTGGGGTCGCCACCCTTGTCCCCCGGCCGCCATCTTGGAAATGGTGTGCAAAGGGGTTTCGCGCTATATCTCGAAAACTACCAACCCTACGGAAAATCTAATTTAACATCAAATGTAGCAAATTAAATTTTCTACAATTTTATTTCTATTACTTTTTATCGTCAAGTGACCAACAAAAAAGATATAAAAAAATATGTAAACAATTTTTAACAAGATTCCTTTTGGAGGTCATAATCTTTTTTCAGTTCATTTTAAAATAAAATAACATCATAGCAATTTTGTAGAGGGTTTTTCAGCGAACAATTTTCACTATAAATTTGTTTAATTCTATTTATTTATATAGGTGTTACAGCGCTCCAAACTTGACCAGATTCTCGAATGCTCATAGGGATAAAATAAAAACAAAAGTTAGGCTTACTTTTCTATCTATATATATTTTTTATTCATACAATTTATTATGATTTTAACATTCCTATGCTATTATTAATCTGTTTTTGACCTTTCTCCCCACTATAAAACTTATAACCCGAAGCATATATAGAAACGGCATAAGAAGTTGTTTGAGGACAAATTCGCCGGTTCAGAAGAAGAATGACGCAACCGCATATTGCAAAATTCTTAAGAAGAGCAAAAAACGAATTTTTGTTATCAAAATCATAAAGTATGATCAAAATTAGCCATTCACCACACCGTGGTCAGGATCTCGAGATATAAGCGTTATTTGGGGTGTGCCGCTTGTTTATGAAGTAACATAACTTTTTTTCCTATTGTATATTTTGACTTAAAATTTTCCAAAAAACTTCTTCATGAATTATATTTTATTGTTGTGTTGGTTAAACTTATAAACTAAAAAGTTTGTTATACCCTATTCCACGAACATACGCCTGTTTTGGATTACTTCGATAACGAATACTTTACTGTGCAAAATAAGAAGAACGAAAGTAAATTGCAAATTACATTGTTGTTTATTGGAATAATTATTAGCGCCATTTACTTTCGTACTTCTTATGTTGCACAGTAAAATGTTCGTTGTCGAAGTAATCCAAAACAGGCATAATATGTTCTAGTCCTGTCGCCAGGGGGGGTACAACGGCCTCTTTAATTCAGATGGACTTACCCAAGTTTTTTTTTATATATTTTGACCCGTAGAATACGAATTTTTTGGGTAACAGTTGATCCGGATGTCGATAAGATTGTTATAGACAAAGAACTTGAGGAATTACATAACAGCGATTTCTCGCAAAACAAAACATCTTTTTGTATTTTTTGGGCCATTTTAAGCAAAAAATATTCCTACAAGTTTTTTCGTAGAATGCATAGTTTTCGAGATAACCGCGGTTGAACTTTAAAAAAATCGAAAAATTGCAATTTTTGAACCCGAATAACTTTTGATTAAAAAATAAAGTAGCAATTCTGCTTACCGCATTTGAAAGTTTAAGTCAAATTATATCGGTTTTGATTATTTGAATTGCTAAAAATAATTTTTTTTATTTTTAAACAAATCTATAAGTACATAGTGTTTCCCGTACCTAATACATGCGTTTTAACGCATGCTACGTAGAAATTGCCTCGCTTGCACTTATAGCTACTCTACCTACTCGTTCGATTTTAAATGAGAAATCATTGAAAACATCACTCACATACTAGGTCTTTATAACTTTGTTTAACAATAAAATAATAAATTTGTAGCAATGCAAATAATCAAAACCGATATAATTTGACTTAAACTTTCAAATGCGGTAAGCAGAATTGCTACTTTATTTTTTAATCAAAAGTTATTCGGGTTCAAAAATTACAATTTTTCGATTTTTTGAAAGTTCAACCGCGGTTATCTCGAAAACTATGCATTCTACGAAAAAACTTGTAGGAATATTTTTTACTTAAAATGACCCAAAAAATACAAAAAGATATTTCGTTTTGCGAGAAATCGCTGTTATGTAATTCCTCAAGTTCTTTGTCTATAACAATCTTATCGACATCCGGATCAACTGTTACCCAAAAAATTCGTATTCTGCGGATCAAAATATATAAAAAAAACTTGGGTAAGTCCATCTGAATTAAGGAGGCCGTTGTACCCCCCCTGGCGACAGGACTATTCGTGAAATGGCCCATACTCAACTTTTTTAAGTAAATATGAAACTAACGAAATATGATGACAAAATGTTTAAAAACTAACAACTCCTTTTTTAATGTGTTTAAATATTTAGGACAAATCATATTGTTGTCTACATACTTCAGAGATTAAACAGTAAAATTTTCAAAAGAAAATATTTACAGCGACCAAAGACACAGCGAGGTAAATTTGAAACATCATCAAAATTGATTTTCGGCATTCTTGTATAAAATTTGATTTTTGAACATGTTCCACCAAATCTAGATAAAAATAAATTTCATATTCGGATTCAGCGACCTCGAAAACATAAAAATAGACTAAAATTGGTCATTCAGCTTAAATTTGATTTTCGTGGTCGGCATAAAGATTGCTGCCGCTCGACTAATATTTATACAGGGTGTTTCATTAATAATTGTCCATATAGTAACTGAAGAAACCTTAGCACAAAATACGAAGATTTAACTTAAAACACTTAAATAAAATGTAGTTCCTTTCTGAGTTACAGGGTGTTTTATCTAAAAATTTAAAAAATATTTTTGTTCAGCATTTTAAAACTATTTGACGTACCCTTTTCATACTTTGCAGAAAGTGCGAATACAATACACTCTACTAAATTATGATAAACAAACGTTTCTAGCTACTACCAGAGGCGTATGACTGGGGATAGTGAATGGTTGACCCTTCTCAAATTCTACGCCACTGCAGGAAATACTATTTTAGTGCCATTTTTAGATTCCCCAATACTTTCTACGTAAATAATATACTCCTCATTGGTAACGATAAAGTCATTAGTTTTCAAGATATTTGAAGTTAAATATGAAACGGCACAGTTATTTTGATTAATTTATGATATGATTCATATATGATCAAAATTTAAAAATTATTTGTATCCAGTACTTTAAAAGTATTTGGCGTATCCTTATCATACTTGGTAGAAAGTGTAGGTACTGTACACCCTACTAAATTAAGATAAATAAACGTTTTTAGATACTACCAGAGACGTACGGCAGGGGATAGTGTCTGGTTGACCCTTCCCAAATTCTACGCCGCTGACGAAATTGCTATTTTAGTGTAATTTTTTAATATTTTAATACTTCTTATGTAAATAATATATTCTTCATTCACAACGATAAAATGATTAGTTTTCGAGATATTTCAAATTAAAAATGACGTAACACAATACATTAATCAAAATAATCATGTGTCATTTAATTTTTAACTTCAAAGATCTCGAAAACTAATGATTTTATCGTTACGAATGAAGAGTATATTATTTTCATAGAAAGTATTGGAGAATCCAAAAATTGAACTAGAATAGCAATTCCGTCAGTGGCGTAGAATTTGGAAAGGGTCAACCATTCACTTTCCCCCGTCGTACGCCTCTGGTAATATGCAGAAACGTTTGTTTAACATAATTTAGTAGCTTGTACCGTACCTATACTTCCTGCCAAGTATGAAAATGATATGTCGAACAGTTTTAAAATTCCGAGCAAAAATAATTTTTAAATTTTTAGATAAAACACCCTGTAACTCAGTAAGGAACCACATTTTATTTAAGTGTTTTAGGTTAAATCTTCGTACTTTGTGCTAAGATTTCTCCAGTTACTATATGGACAATTATTAATGAAACACCCTGTATAGATAGAAAAGTATTTTTTTTTATTGTATTCCTATGAGAATTCGAGAATCTGGTCAAGATTGGAGCGCTGTAAAACCTAGATAATAAATAAAATTAAACAACTTCATTGCGAAAATTGTTCATTAAAAAATCCTCTACAAAATCGCTATGATGTTATTTTATTGTGAAATGAACGGAAAAAAAGTTATAACCTCCAAAAGGAAACTTCTTACAAAATTTTCTCATATTTTTATTTATAACTTTTTTGTTGGTCACTTGACGATAAAAAGTAATAGATATAAAATTGTAGAAAATTTAATTTGACACATTTTATGTGTAATTAAATTTTCTGTAGAATTGCTAGTTTAGAAGATACAGCGCGAAAACCCTTTGCACCCCTTTTTCCAATATGGCAGCCGGGGGACAAGGGTGGCGACCCCGAAAACTGGAACTTAAGCTTCTACTGAACCCCCCTACACATTAAAAAAAAATAAAATTGACTCCTCTAAGAAATGCAACCTAATTGTAACATTTTAATGGACTAAGTAGGATATAGAAATAAACATTTCTAAATTTAAACAAAATGAAAACAAATTTATTAGTTTAATATAGCGTTGTCGAGATGTAAACCAAGACGTATATTATGTTCGTTTTCTGAATTACAATAAATTAGAAATAAAAACAATGACACAAGAAATATCCGAATAATAAATAATAATCTTTATTAAGAAGGAAAAGCTACATTACGCATAAATAACTTCTTAACAGACAAAATAAAAACAAAAGGGACGTCAGGCAAGTATGTGGATATCTCCCGCGTTGTTCAAAGTCTATTCATAAGACATGATCAATATTAGAAATCAATGGTTATAATATTTTAATATTCGATAATCTCATTGCAGAAATTCGCATAAAAAACTACTACTTAAAACCAAATTTATAATATAATAATCCCTCTAACGATGGTATTTCCAGCGTTTACTGCTCTCTGTACGTACGAGCTCCCACCGAAAACCTACCACTACCATCGATGCGCACTGGAGATAGAACCGAGAACAGAGAACCTAGTTCAGACCGGAGAGCTGACCTGGTAAGAACTCCACTTGGCCCTTGAGTACTATGGAATCAAAAAGATCAACCGCTCAGGAAGTTCAAGCTAGAGGACTGATATGGAAGTTTTTTAAGACTCATTTTTTTGATTTTGCTCCTCTGTATAAGAGTATTTTCGTTCAAACAGTCTTGATGCAGACAATTTTAAATGCAATTATTAAATAATTTTTATAGTATTTTCTGAAACATTTTTCAAACCTATAAGTAAGGATCTATAACAGAATTTTATATGGATTTCGGTCAAAAGTGAATCAGAAGGAAATACACTTTTATTCACCTTGTATTTTGAAACAATAATTAATTTTTCATAGTCATAATTCATATTTTCTAAGCAAGTATATCTTTAATATGCTTCTTAAATAATTAGAACTAAAGCTTTATGTCGTAATGAACTTAAACAAGGTAAAACTTGTCATAAAATATAGTTTCTGCTGTCATATATACACAGATAAATTCCTATTACACCATTAAATATATTGAAAAGGTGATATCATGAGTAATAAAACTAAACTCAGAAATATTCTTATTACATAATAAAAGCATAAGTACAGTAATGATGCATTATATAATATACTAATATTATTCTAATAATAG
The DNA here is from genome assembly GCF_917563875.1 of Diabrotica virgifera virgifera. Classification (NCBI taxonomy): domain Eukaryota; kingdom Metazoa; phylum Arthropoda; class Insecta; order Coleoptera; family Chrysomelidae; genus Diabrotica; species Diabrotica virgifera. The sequence goes on along the minus strand of NC_065448.1, from coordinate 109,314,711 downwards.
GCATATTGGAGACACAATGTATATTAACCAAACATTAAGAAACACGAACCTGCGCCGACAATAAGGCAGGAAAGATCTGGTACCTATTTATTACCTGAATGTGTTTTTTTAAATATTTTATATTCAGGATTAGAACTGGGTGAAACCGTTCCTTTTAATAATCCAATTCTTCGATATTGACCCTAAATCGATTTTGCTGTAGAACACTTTCTTTAAAAGAGGAATTTTAAACTAGCCATTTTCGAGTGCAAAAAATTTGTTACCGGTCAAAAAGTCCCGGGCCTAACTAGTAAAACATTTTTTTTTTGCAAAAAATGATCCTTTATTCATCAAAATAATCTTCTTTAGCGGTGATACAATCATTCCAACGCTTTTCTAATTTTTCGATGCCACTCTTGTAAAATGATTTATTTTTTCCTTCAAAGTAGGCTTCAGTTTCAGCGATTACTTCCCCATCGGAGCGATACCTCTTGCCACGGAGCATTTTCTTTAGATAGAAACAAAGGTGGTAATCGCTGGGGGCAACATCTGCACTACACAGTGGGTTTAGCAGTAATTCAAAGCCCAATTTCTGCCATCTTTTTCATCGACTTTGGTGTTTTGTCATGGTGAAACAACAATTTTTTCTTGCATTTCAACAAATGAGGCCGTTTCTTTGAAATTTCTGACTTAAAACGCTATAATAAACGAATATAGTTGTCACAGTTCATTGATTATCTATGTGTTAAATAGTCAATGAAAATAATTTCTTTTGGGTCCCAAAATCCAGAGGCCAAAATATTTCCAGCGGTTTGTTGCATCTTTGGTCGCTTTGGACGGCTTTCGCAGGATGCTGTCTACTCAGATAACTGCCGAATTGATCCAGAGTAAAAGTGATGGATCCATGTTTCATCCATTATAAAATACCGACGCAAAAACTCCGACTTATTCCGTTCAAACATGTTCAAACAGTGCAGAGATTCATCAATTCGTTGTCGTTTTTGATCTGGGGTGAGAAAACGCTGCATCCTTTTGGAAAAGAGCTTTCTCATACCTAAATGTTAATGTATAATAGTCAGGATGTTAACTTTTGATAATTTTGCAGTGTCTTGCATCTTTTGCAACTTCAGTTTGTGGTTTTCCATAACAATTTTTAGCATCTTTTCGATAATTTCGAGAATAACTGCATCATTTGGCATTCCGAAGATTCAGCATCATTGGTGTCGGTACGACCGTGTTTGAATTCAGCAAACCATCGCTTAGTGTTTGTAATCAATGGGACAGTAAAATTTTTGAGCCGTTGCTCACTGTGGACGAAATTGTTTTAAATCCACTGTTTATAAAAATAAAAAAGTAGCGCCTCGGTAAATAATAATCAGAATGACATGAACATATACTGACAGTATGTTCTTGAAAGTCTTGACATGCATCGACGACTCCATCTATCTTCCCATTTGTTTGGATCCATATAAACGAATATCTTATATTATTATGTTGAATAAGAGTTTATACCTGGTAAATTCGTGATAATTATGTGTTTCATACACTCCTTCGGTTCCTTCGTGTTTTTACTGAACGATCAGTTGTTATGGACTGACCCACCTCTATTATGAATACTGAGATTATATTATTTGTTGCGCTCGTTCGAACTTCTTACCCAGTGGCTACTCATTTGTATCAACGTATATTAAGGAATATTAAAACAAGACAAGGAGATAAATCAGTTTTCTTAAGAATAATTATGGGATATGTGAAAGTTATTTTAACTAGTTTTGAAATATATGTTTCTATTTTTAACAATAATAGTTATGAGTTTATTGATTTATTATTATCAACTTCGCTATACGGTTTTCTATTTGGTTATCCTTTCGATAAGAGAACAGAGAATTGGTTTAAATTATTTTGCACAGGTTTAAAACTTTTGGCATATTTATATGCCGGCAGAATTTTTTGCTACGATATTTTTGCACGGGACTTCGGATTATAAAATATTGCATGTCAGATTTTAGAATACAGAATTGTGAAGCTGTTTACACATTAGTGGGAATGTAAGGAACTACTTGTTTCAACAAATAGGTCACTGTATAATAGAAAATATACTTGCGAACTTAATAACGCCATTGATGAAAGACGTACACATATAATTAATATAATTATAAAACACTACACTTTGGGACTAAAACGTTTATGGTGATCTACAATAGTTAAACGTATACAATTCACTAAAAGATAAGTGCAAATGGAGAATATAGAAATGTATTTAAGAAGATAAACAACAAAGTAATACAGGAACGATAATATTGGATGGTATGAATTTCTGATATGCCTATGAAGGTACATATTTTAGGGGTCTAGGACGTTTCATCGCCGCCGTTTCGATGCCGCCAGTTCGATGCCGATGCCGGCCGATTCATCGCCAGTCAATTAATCGCTATCTGATATATTTCCGAATTTTCGACAGTTACAATTATTAGTTATTTTTAGTATTAATTAGGAATTCTAAGAAATGCGAGATATGACGGCGATTAAATGGACTGGCGATGAACCGGCGGCATCGAAACGGCCAGCGATGAACCGGCGGCATCGAAACGTCCCATTCCGATATTTTAGATACTAGTAAAGAAAAAACTCTATATTAAAGACTAATATGATACATTCGTGGATTGTTTTTCATTTTGTCTTCAAATATATTATGAGGTTACCTTTAGAGCTTACCCAAATCCACAACCGTTTTTATATGGGTGTCCAAAATAGGAGAAAGAGGATCTACGGGACGTTTAGCGAAGACGCGTCATTATTTTTTGTGAGTTTTATGTGATCCGTACAATCATTCATACATTGCTTGTTAGAAATTATAGTAGTTCTTAGGGAGCGTTCAAGTATGACGTAACGCAATTTTTGAAGATTTTTGACCCCCCCTCCCCCATTTAACGCACCGTAACGTTTTTCTGTACCCCCTTCCCCTGCCTAAACGTTACGTAACACGCAAGTTTCCATTTGCAGCTAAATGAAGGTACAATCCAGGGGTTCACCGTAAAAAATAAACGAAAGTAGGGAGATTTTGATTCCGTAGTTTTTTTTATTTAAGTTAAAAAACAATGCGCCGTAACGTTTTACAAGACCCCCTCGCCCCTAACTGCGTTACGTAATACTTGAACGCCCCCTTATACGAAAATATTGGATGAGGTAGAATAGTATTTTTGCAATATGTGTGGTTCAGTTTTACAATAGATGTGTATTGTTGATTTTTAAAATACAGTTGCTAATACTAGTTGCTTTTAAGTCATCAGAAAATATCATATGCACATTTTGGTAGAATTATTATTTTGTTAGAATGAATCATGAATTTTATGAAACAAAGTAAAAGCAGTTAATTTATTATATTTTATTAGTAATTAGATAATGGATACTAAGAATACAGACAGATTTATAACATATAGTTTCATTGAGAATTTTAGCCTAAAAAAGACCCAAAATTGTAGTTAAACTTATTTTAGCGTAGGTGGCGTAACATAATGAGCCAAGCTGTTGTTTAATTATGCTGTAAGTCACGGGCAAATTTTAATTATCACTTTGTTTACTAACTAACTTATGATATAAAAACCTCCAGGTATTTAATAAATATGCCGTACTTCAAAAACGAGTAACATCTAAACGAATATTTTTACAGCTATTTTGAAGCAGATAATTTTAAATGGGATACCATGTATATTTTTTATGTATTTATGCTTGCAATTTATTACTTTTTCAGGTTTAGTAACATTTAATTAATATAAATATTTTAAGTGCTCTTAAAAGAGTGAGACGATCATCAGTTTGTGAGTAATAAATATAATTTATTGTTTATTTATTACCAATAACTAGAAATCGTGAAATACAATATTAAACATAAATTACCAAAGTATGTTAAAAGCAGTATATTACATATATAAACATGAAATAATATCTTTAAAATGAAGGCAATATATCTTTTTATTTACGGAAAAATTAATCACCGCTAAATTTTTTTAAGGGCTTTGGATTGCTTGATCCTTTCAGTCACGATAGATAAAGCTAAATTTTATTTTTTATTTCATACGTTATTTAGGCCTAGGCCTTCTTTGGTACCAATTTTATCAGAACTGCTAACTAGCCACTTTTATTCTTAGTTATAAGTTTTATTGCGGCATTCAATAAGTTTATATCCCTGGAATTCTAAAGCAATTTTACCAAAACTTTTTTATCCACATGTCAGTAATTTTTATGGCATTCCATCCTATCCGGGACTCCTTCCATTCACTATTCCTGTAGGCTTCGTTTATTACATCTGATGTTTTAGTGTCTACATTTTCATTAACTACGATTAAAGATGTACCCAGTTATCTTTTGGTAGGTATTTGACTTTATCAAAATGTATCCCCAGATGTTGCTCTTCTTTCAGTATGTATTCTCTTTCACTTATTAAAGATTTATAAAAGTTTGTCAGGCAACATCAAAATAAAAAAAAACTTTTTGAAATGTGAACAGTAAAAAACAACTTGTACCCATTTTGATGTTTTAATTTTGATGTTATTGTCCGTTTGTAGTAGTATTATTTCTTCCTATTTTAAGTACGTTTTGCTCTAGCTGGTTCCTGGTACCTGTATTCTATAAAGTAAGAAAGTGTATCGTATTTTTCCCACTCTATTGTCATTCACCGCTCGCTCCATATATTCGTCATAGTACTTTTTTTTAAAATATCCTAACATGTGTTCATTAATATTTTTTAGAATGGAAGTCTCTGAACTATAATATGTTAGGACTGGGCATATAAGTAACAAAATGTAGAAGATTAATTAATCAAAAGCAATAGAGAACAGAGGACAAATGTGGTTATCCGATATATGTAGACAAAAGACTGTCAATTTATGTTATCCCTTCTGTCATATCAGTGGTTTGACCTAACTACTTTCCGTGATTTAAGACCTTGCATGATACTTGTAAAAACAAGTATTTATCAACTTAAGAAGGTCGTAGATAACAATATACTTATTTCAGACAACACTGAAAAAAACCTCTCAGTACTCAACCGGACCCTGCAATTAAAGAGTAATTTTTATAACAAAAAAGCCATGTAGTGGGTGTAAAAATAATGAACGTCTGCCTACATAGGTATTATGGCGACTTAACCGGTTAAAGAAAAATACTTAATATCACTATAAAAAATCTGTATAATACCTTGAGTTAATATAGATAGTTTTATATTATGTATTTATTTTTGCCACATTTGAAAGGAACTACTTTATTATTTGAAAGGTGACATAAACAAATAAGCACACAGTTAAATACTTTAGGTAAACATTAGGGAGATATATATGTGGCAGCATCTTATGATAACGAAAGGGACTGAAGGACGGCATTTAAATACAGATTAAATATCACGGGCAACAAGTAACACACTGACATAAAAAAAGATAGATATCTTTTAAAAAATTAGAGAGATCGATGTAACTACTCATTTTTAGCATACAATATGGAGCATTTCCGGAATATTTGGTCAAAACATTTATGGTGTCTCGTACTATACATAATATATTATTTTTCATTGAATTTACAGACATGTTCGTAATTACCCATATAAGTAACAACCGCAAACATGCTTCAAATTTACTGCTCTAACATATCGGACAGCTTCTGACTACATATTTTAAAATTAATTTGTTTAATTTATAATTATCACTTATAATTATTTACTTAGTTAAATAAATTGCTTGTTAGATATATCATTAATAGTTCCCATATTTGATTTTTAGTGCTTTGATCATTTTTAGAGAAAAACAATTCTTTATTAATGTGAAATATGAAATAAAGGTATTTTTATTTTACCTATATCTAATTTTAAATTATATTTTATTTTACCATATATTATAGGTAGGTAACTATAAAATCATTCAAAAATGTTTATAAAGTTTACTGACACAAGAAACATTGTTCAATAACTTTGGCGCACCACCTAGAAAGCATCTGCTTATGTCCACCTATCCACTGATTTAGATCTAGTTTGTGTTCCAATCAATGGATAATACCCATTATTTTAAGAATACAGATACTAAACTGCATAAATTGATCCTCAAGTCATGGCTCAAAATCAACCTGTTTTCGAAAAATTGATGCCCTACACGCGAGTACAAGATCATAAACAGCTGAATTCTGTCGATCCATCAAGATATTGATAAAATTATCATTATTTACCTACATACAGAAAAATAATAAATAAAAAAGGTAGGTAGCTACAGTATTTGAATACTACTTATACACATAAAATCGAAAAAAAAAATCGAAAAATATTTCCTATAACCTATAATCGATACCAACGTTCTATCACTTCTCTTTCTATTAAAGAATCTCCCTTTACGAAATTAATACTGCTTGTAAAATGAGCTGCTTGTAAGTTTCAAAATTAAAGCTTATAAGTCCATTATGATAATCATCAAAATGTAATAGGTACTGAGTTTTCATGTAGGTAAATTTACTTTTTTATATTTGGCCCTAATATTCATGTAAGTATCGTATTAACAACAAATTTGGTAATGTTTTTGATCCTGTTTATTTGATTTTTGTGAAGCAAAATCTAGAAACTCAAAAATACATTAATTACCGACAGGAATACTAGCATATGGTGAATGATAAACGTTAAACAAAAACGTAAAAGTTTAGTTTTTTCTAAATAATAGGTTTCGAAGTGGAGAAAAAAAAAGCGTGCTAAATGTTTTTCCGATACAATATTTTTTATCCTTTGACTAAGTATGCTATTAAATGGTATGCATAGGGAAGTTCATAGAAAAATTGTGGCATATGGAGTAGCGATGACTGCAGACAAGTGAATGCTGCACATATTACTAATATACCGAAAAGTACAAGTTAAGCGACTTGCTAAAAAGATACGGCTATAATATAACACTGACCAACAAAAGTAACCACACACGTCAAATTTTATAAATTTTTCCTTTTAGTTTTATTGAATTGCGCTGTTTAATAATAAAATACACTTATTAAAATATTAATTGCTTTTGTCCATTTGTTTGTAATTATAAACAATTGGAGAAAAGAAAAAAATGTTAAGGTGCCCCCGATAAATCAAATAGTTATTTAAAATAATGCTTATTAAATTGATTGCATTTCCTTTGGTGTATGTTGGCTGCTTTTTCGGGAATGAAAAGTGTTGTGAATATCAAAGAATAATTTGTAATGAGGAAAAATCAAGTAGCGCAAGCTGTTGCCTTTAATTATGATGGGATTTCCATTCGATATCGAAAATATACTTGGCCTTCCGCAAAATACAATATCCGATGCTTTAAAAAGATCTCGAGAAACTGGTTCTTACTCAAAAAGACCTGTACAGGGAAGACCAAGATCCACAAAGGCTGTGAAGATCGGTTTCTTTAGACTTCAAGTGCTTCGAGAGTGGTCAGTTACTGATACAGTTTTAACTAGGAAACTGGTAGATCGAACATCGAAGATTAAGCGAACACAATTTATCATCTTATGTGCTTATATTAGGGAATGTCTAAAGAACATGTAATATTTTTATATGCATTTTGTAGGTGAAAAATTTCGCCTAACGAATGATAATGCTCGGCAGCATATAAACAGAAAAATGATGCAATACTTTACAGATATTGTTATTCAATTACTAACATGGCATCCTATAAGTCAAGATCTTAACCCTATAGAGCATAGAGCATTTTCTGTGGGACAACTTCGGAATGGTACTTAGGCAAAATTATGATGAGTTTGAAAATGTGGTAGTGTTATAATAAACTAGTGGAGGCTCTAGGAGAAAATACACGACTTTAAGAATAGTTTATAATTTTGATTTGAAAAATATCTAACTCCTAAAAATATCTAAAAAAAAATAGAAATTTTTATTTGTTGTTAAATAAATAGGTACATTAGTCAATATTTTAGAATTTGTTTTTTATTTCATTGTTTTCTATTTAACATACCATAAAAATAGTTTATTGGATTTAACGTTTTTTTAATACTTTTTATTTTATTTAAAACAAACTTAGTGTCCGGTTACTTTTGAGATTTACCCAAAAGTTCATGGAGCAAAATAATAGTTAAAATTGATATAAATTTTTACAATTTTATGGAACTACAATTATTATTTGCCAACTACTACTAACATTGCAGGTATACTACTATCATTTATAAAAATTAGATAAACATTTTTTTAAAAATAGTGAAAGAATTTCAAAACTCTGCTTACATTACAACATAGTAAAAAACTAAGAAATATCAAAAAGGAAACAGAAAAAAACGGCAACAAGCAACAGAAAAGCTACAAACTCAACCATTAGGACAATTTCCGGCATAAAAAATATTTGATAAATAACTGTTATTCAGTTTATTAAAAAAAGGGAAGCACGTAAAATTGTGAGGAGTCCTTGGAAAATCCAACAAAGTTCCGTTATATAGCATACTCATACATTTTTAACATATTTTCTTATACAAGCATAACATAAATTTAATTTATAAACTGCGTTTGTTACTAACATTACAATTATTTTTAAAGTTTCCTCATCTCCAATAGATAGAGAAAAGGAAAAATAATTTTGTGGTGCTATTTTTTTAATTTTATGATTGATATAACATATCGGTAATTATTATGATCAAAAATATATATTTTAAATTATTTTGATGACCTTTCGACATACAGGTCGGAAGTAGTCGGCATACAACAGTATGATCATAATATGACATAATGACAACGATACAGGCAAAGAGCTAAATTGAAATAAAATAGACCACCAAGTATTGGATTCATAGAAGAATCTAAAATAACCCTGTTTGGATCATGCATGCAATGAATGTGCTTCTTCAAATGCTTAATAATAAAAGGCAAAAGAGGCTGACAAGGGGCAAACATTTTTATGGAATGGCCTGGTTTTGATTCACGTTCACGATTGCGAGCTGCACAAAATAGGCATTCCTTCGCTTAGGTTGTTACCAACCTGCAATGAAGATGGTACCATAAGAAGAATCGTAGAATCGGAATAAAAAGCAAAAAATTTGGACAAAATTAGAGCCAAGAAAATAAAATCAAACCGTAATATACAATTTTTCTGCAAGAGAGTCAAAACTATTACGAAATCTAATTATTAAAAAAAATGATACTCCGGAAAATTAATAGGTAACGAGTTACGTTGGAAACTGAGATACATGCTAAAATATATTAGAAAAATGGTGATGCGGCGAAAAACTTTTTTGTGGCATTCTGTATCTAATAGGTACTCGGTATTGAATGATAAAATGCCTACTTCATGCTGCTATATTATAGTAAGCACCTCTGGACATTTAAAGTAATAAAAACATGTAGTCTCGGCATTTTTAAAATTTGAATTTATCACAGACACTTAAAATTATAAATGCCTCACAAATAAATAATATTGATAGGTAAATCTATGAAACCAATGAAAATTTTCTCATTTTTATAATTATCACCTGTCTTCACTGAAGGCGAAGCAAATACAGAAGAAGTCGATAAAGCAACTCGGTGGTTGCCTATTCAAAAAGAAAAACAATATAATGTTGCAAAAGTAGCAGTTTTAATAGCAAACAAAACTATAATTAGTTTCAAAATAGAGATTAAGAAATGCTGCAAAATTTTACAAAACAATGCTTATTACTAAACATTATAAAACACAAATGCACTTTAGCCACTAGTGCGTTCGTAATCTTATGCCTATGGTAAAAACTAATGACAAACAATGCAAAGAAATAAAGAGGAAACCGAATTCTTGATCTTGTCCCTATAATATGATAACTATATTTATTATAACTATATTTATTATAACTATAATTATTATAGTTAGTAGTTCGCCTTAATGAAATTAGTGAATATATTCATGGATAGGTAATGACCATATTAACTTATATGTAGAATTTATTGGGGATAACTAAATATGCATTATTTATGAGAGTACAATACAGTCGAACCCGCTTATTGGAATAGCCTTCGTGCTAAGCAAAAGTATTCCTATAGACGGGATATTCTAATAACCGATCATTTGTGGATAGTAGAAACGTTTCAGGGCCTCATATTTCTATTCCTTAAAGCGGGATATTCCTATAAGAGGTATTCTAATAAGCGGGTTTGACTGTACTTTGATTTCGTCGCACTCTATATTTTAGCTATTGGCAAAATGGTTTCGTGAATTGAAAAAACAATAAGACGAAGTAACCTCAACACCGTGATTTTTTTTACTAGAGTATCAAATGCATATTGCTGTTTATAGCCAAAACTTTTAGCAACCAGTTTCTTTAAAATGAAATCATTTTTTATTCAAAAATTTTGTTTTTGTACTACTGATTCAACAATATTCTACAAATTACAAGTTAGTGTAGTTAGCTACGACTGCCGGCATTATCCTTTAAAATTGAAAAAAAACACAGAAAAAACCCAATCTTGAAATACTAACGATGTTATGTTCTCGAGGTAATTTAATTTAGCATCTTTATTATAGTATAAAAACTATGAAATTGAGAGATTGCATACCCAATGACGTTGTGGGTTAAAATTATAACCTTTGTTAAATGAATTTCGAATATTACTTGTTTTTGCTGCAAAACTGACTCAATATATAAGAAGAAAATAATGAAAATGTCAAAAAAAAGACTCGTGGAAAATATTCAGAAATATTTATTTATATAAATATCAATGTTTATTATCAATATTTTTCTGTTTCTGTGTACGTTATTGAGTATGCAACATGTAAAGAAAAGCAGAAATAATGATGGCAGAAAAATATACTATTAGATATTTGTTTTTCGATGATTGCCTACTTAGAAGCCAAAATAAAATTTTTACAGAAATCAGGGACTGTACGTCCACAATGTACAGATTATACAGATACAAATTTTACAAAATGGTGTACCTATTAATAAATACCATAAAACATAGATAACTACTAATAGCAATTCATAAAACTATTAATTTGGTAAAGATTAACGACCAAAAATTAACGAAATAAAGAGAAAACTAAATTAAATTAAAACAAAACAAATCAAACCCAAAAATTACTAAAATGAAAGAATAGGCCTTGTTAGCGAATAGAAAGTGTGTCTCAGCTTCGTAAAACACCTTTTTAAACTAAAAAAAAAAAAAAAAATCAAAAATCCTTTTATTTTAAAAGTAGGTGTTTTAGAAAATAGGAAAATATTACCAAAACAAACATAGATTAGGGAAACGTGGTTGTGGCATTAAGAAAAATATCTTTTCTTAAACTCCAAGTTTCGAAGGTTCAAAATTGAGTTGCCAATAATAAATAAATTAAAAAGAAGATGCATTCCAAGATCTATATTTCTTGAGAGAAAATTTTTATTTGCATAAAATATGATGGTATAAAAAATCATGGTAAACTGTAGACTAAAAAGCTTCGATGGTTAAGTATATTTTTAATCATTGAATCATTCAAAGAAGATTTACTACATCTTAAGAGATGACGAAACTTCATTTAAGAGACAATATAAAGGATGAAGAAAAATAGTATAATTTTTTATAATTAGGTATTATTAGTTAAACGATCAAAATGAGATCTTAACCCAAAACTCAGAAGCATGCAAACATATAGAAATTAATTCTAGTTCTTCCATATTATTTACCAACCTACTTATTTCTTAAATGAAGAATTGACTACGTTTTTACGTTGATGTACATTATAAATATATGCAACAAGAATTTGATTATTTTTAACTAGGTATAACTACTAAAGCAGTTCTGAAACTTTTCTTATGGAATGTGTAAGGTATAAATAATATTATGTTGATATGGGATTAAACCACAATTTATCTTATTGAAAATTACATTTTTGAATAACGTTTTCAAAACGATTACCGGAGTGGAAATCAAAACGTCAAACCTTATTTAAAAATGTAATTCTCATTACAATAAGTTATGGCTTAATCCCATACTATGTAACTTGGTAAAGTAGTAGAGCTAATAATTATGAAACTGAATAAGTGAATACAATCATCAAATTTTCAATGCATTCATGATATTATGTTATCAATGTATAAATTCGTATAGGGAACCAAAATCAAATTAGAATCAAAATACGGAAGACCAAGAGGTACCTACCTACTAAAAACACAAAAGTTGGTGAAAATATAGAATATGAACCATATCACGAATTCTTGAGGTTGATTTTAAAGTAATCAAATAAAATAGGTATTACCCGATAATTTATCCGATATCTATATAAAAACATTCCAAATCTGGCATAAGAACATTCGTATAAGTATTAAATAATACAGACACCGTTTTCTGCTATTTGTGTTCAGAAACAATAACACAATTGGTTATTGGAAACCAAAAATTCAAAGACTCAGGAACAGTTTTACCAAAGTATGTACTACGAATGGCACAAGTAGGTACACTGGTTCGCATTTTCGCATATTTAGAAAAATTGTTTGTAGGTAATTAACTAACATCTGCAAAGTAAATTATGTATTTAAAATCTATCACGTCTGCTATGAACGCTATGGAACTAGAAGACGCAATGTAGGAAAGAATTAGATCCAGATAAAGAAATATATAAAATGAAAGAAGTAGGTAGATATAAATATGTATTACTACAGAAAAACATTTGGTCTGGCGTCATTTCCATGTAATTTACAGAACTGGCAAAATTTGACTTTGGCTTTAATAGAAACGAGAAGAAAAGTTAAAGAAAATATTACATTCCCGGACCATCTACCCAATCGAAATTACAGCTTATTCGAAATATGCCGATAGTGTCAAAGCTTTGCAGTTATCGCAGATATGTAGGTATGGTTACAATTTGCTTAAGAAAATTCATGTGTTCGTAAGAATATGTAATATAATATTAGAGTTTAGTATAAGGGTTTACCAGAAAGGACACCGCACACATCTTATGGAAAATATAATGTCACTCAAATTCAATTAAATTTATATGAATAGATTCGTTTTAAATTAACGGTCAATTCTTATCATTGCGCCAACTCTTAATTATAATTAATTACGGCGCAAATTGCAATTAAAGTTTATCGAAATCACATTTTTGGAGTCCATAAATGTGTCAGTTACAATCACTATTGCTCTGGGTGCTATTCAAAACAGCTTAAACCCCGCTGGGCCTAAGTGATTAGTGAAACTAATCCGCGGATTTATGGAATACCGATAATTTGGGTATTTTAAAATATTTTTTCTCTCTCTAACTTATGTACGTACCCATTTGATTTCAGATTTATTTATATCAATGTCTGCTCTTATTATTGAAAATACAGAGTTGGCGCAATGATAAGAATTGACCGTCAATTTGAAACGAATCTATTCATATAAATTTTATTGAATTTGAGCCACATTATATTTTCCATAAGATGTGTGCGGTGTCCGTTAAGGATAATTTAAATTCAAAGATTTTTATAAGGGATACTTTGAAGGAATAAGATAAAAACAAACACTTACTAGAAACATACTAGGTTCCAGCACCATGTAAAAATCAGTCATCAATCAGGTTTATCGTTGAACTAAACTTCTACCCAAAATAACCATATCACAAAAAAATCACTCTAAATTCTCAAAAAGACAATAAATAAACTAAAATCCACAGCCGCCACCTCAAACAATGTCCATATATCCTTTTCCGGGAAAATATTCTCCGTGAAAACTCATCGGTTCACTTTCACAGTCGCAAATCCGAAACACGCGCAGATCACAACTTACAGACAATCGCGCACCAAGCTCTCAGATTCACGGTCTGCCTGGAACTAACGCGAGTGGTCTGCGGACTTGCAATCACCGAATCCCGTGAATAGGGGGAGGTCCAGGGACGGCGCAAGCTCATGAGCTCGCTCAACCGACGATGACATACAATTAGTTGTTCAACTTTGAGTAAGATTCTTTCGATCTACTTACTTGGGCGACTGTTTGGAATTGGTTCTGAGCGAACATATTTAAGCGATTATGTCGACGTTTAAATGGTTAAATAGCGATAGCGGTGTGTAAATTAAAGCGGAAACGTTTCGAAATACCTGAGTAATCAATAGTTTTGATATGAGGTTGTAAAATCGTTGAATTCATTTGAATTTTCTGAATATCTCCGTTCGATTGGTAATTTTTTGCCAATTAATTTGATTAAAGCTGTATGTAAGGCAGTTTATTTTCTTGAATGGTTATCGATTAATTGATACTATATAGTCCGCGTAAGGCGGGGATGCGTATTTACGGTTCCGTGTTCATTTCAAGACAGGGTAGTTTTGAAATAGGCGCGGGAACGGCGGAGCTTATATGCTTCCAAACACGTGTGCATTTCAAGATGTTTAATTTTGAAATTCGGTTTGTAAAAGAACTTCGCGCGTTAAATTATCACAAATACGTGTTAAATTGTATATTGTTAACGTATATAACGTTATATTAACGTTATTGTTAACGTGTATAACAAAACAATTTTGTTACCAAAGTTTCATTCATTATTTCTTTATAAATTTTCAAAAATCTCAAAGTAGTACCAAAAATATCCTGTATTGAAGTAAACTATTATGATACGTCTACATTTTTAGTAATGCACAATAAAACTTTATAGTATTCTATTAAAAACATATTTTAGTTTCTGCTAAAAAATTACTGTCCAGCTGCTTGAAAAGTATCAGTATAATTTTATTATGCTGTGATTGACTTGTATATAAAATTACAGCTATAGGTAATGCACCAACCTTAGATAGCCACGAATATAAAAATTACGCACGTGTTAGTTTGATCGCATGGTCCACTTGTAATATCGATGAATACCATTTCATCAGCTAACCCAGTTAAGTAAACTCTTTGCATTATTGTAACCAATGTTGAGTGCGAGAAGTTCTATCTATTTTATTTTTAAAATTTCGAATATATCCATATAGTACATTCGTTCACGGTTTTTGCTCTAAATTTTAAAGAACCGCTTGAATTGACATGAAATTTGGCATACGCATAGCTTACATGTCAAAGAAAAAAAGTAATATTGTGCCGATGTGTGCTTTTGCCCTGGGGGTGACTTTCACCCCCTGTTATGTGAAAAAATATATGTCCAAAATAAGTCCGGAAATGGATAAACTGACTAATTTTAAGTAACTTTTGTTCTATAGAGCTTTTTCGCCAAGTCAACACTTTTCAAGTTATTTTCGAGTGAATATGTTCATTTTTCAACAGAATGACCACATTTTTAGACGGTTTTTCGCAAATAACTCAAAAAGTAAGTATTCTGCCGAAAAAAACGTTGTTAGCAAAAATATAGCCTGTAAAAAAGTAAAAAAATAGTGTATTTACACGTAAGGTCTCTGGACCTCGCAAAACCAGAGTTATAGCCAATGAAAAATAGGTTCATATTCGCCAAATTCCAAATAGAATATTTCGACCTGAAATATCCCAAAAATTAAGCACTTTTTGGGAAAAAACCTATTATAACTTTTTTAAGTGTTTAAAAAAAGATTTATTTCTGTTTTTATAAAAAGTTTCTGGCGTCCAATTTAAGCACGTTACGCTCAAAATAAAGTTGGCCCTTTTTGTTTTGGCAAAAGAAATCGGGAAGACCACCCCCTAATTAGCAACTTAAATGAAATTAGTCGTTACCGCTCCACAAATTATTTTACTTATGTTGTGTTTATATGATCTGTAAGTTTCATCGGTTCAAAGTGCTTATTTTTAAAAAAATTTGGTTTCAAAGTAAAATTTTCAAAAATTTTAATTTTGAAAAATATGATTTTTTTCAAAATAACTTAAAAATTGTTAGAGATACCAAAAATCTCAAAAAGCAAAAAAAGTCAGCATTGCTTTTCTGAATATCCTGCATTCTTTTGTTTTTCTGTAAGACAAAAATTGTTTAAGATTTGGTGTTTCTAAATTTGCATACATTCGTGATCAGTGACTCGTTCAACCCCTGTTGACTACAGCCCTTTCAAAAATAAAGACTTTGAACCAATGAAACTTACAGATCATATAAAAAATACATACACGAGTCAAGAAACTTGTGAAGTCGTAACGATTAAGTACATTTGAGATACTAATTAGGAGGTGATTTTCCCGATATTTTTACCAAAAAAAAAAAGAGACTTTTATTTTGAGCGTAACTTGTTTACTTTTGATGCTTAAATTTTTTTTTATAAAACCAAAATGAAGCTTCTTTTAAACACTTTAAATAAGTTGTAATGAGTTTTCCCCTAAATGTGCTTCATTTTTGGTTATTTCACGTTAAAGTAGTCCATTTGGAGTTTGACGAATGTGAACCTATTTTTCATTAGCTATAACTCTGTTTCTACTAGGTATAGAGACGTGATATATCCACCATTTTTTTTTAAATTTTCTACAGGCTATATTTTTGCTAAGAATGTTTTTTTCGACAAGATACTTACTTTTTGAGTTATTTGCGAAAAACTGTCTAGAAGCCTGGTTATTTAAAAAAAAATGAACATATTCACTGGCAAATAACTCGAAAAATATTGATTTAAATAAAAAACTCTATAGAACAAAAGTTACTTACAATTAGTCAGTTTATCCACCTCTGGACTTACTTTGGTCGTGTATTTTTTCACCACCAACGGGGGGTGACAACCACCCCAGGGCAAAAGCACACATCGGCACAACATCACTTTTTTTCTTTGACTTGTTAGCTATGTGTATGCCAAATTTCATGTCAATCCAAGCGGTTCTTTAAAATTTAGAGGTTTTGCAATATTTTACCTTTAAAGAACGTACTAATAGATATTACTGTCACTATTACCATAATTTTTTAGTCGCCACTGTTCATACAAATAACTTACTTGACGATCAAGAGGATTTTTTTGAGCATTAGCTAACATCACAATTAAACATTTTTCTCACAAATTTCCAACTTTTATTGCTGCAACTGTCATGCCAGCTTCAAAATAATATGATATAAATAACTGTTTTGTATCGTCACAGCAACGTAGTAAACTTAAAGACTGAGCCACATTTACTCTATGTGAATGATTGAAATTAATGTATATCACAACATTTAAAAATTTAAACCTCTTTTTAATAATGGTCAGGTTTTTAAAGTACTGCTTGTTGCTTTCAAAAATTTAATACTTATATTTGCCTTACAATTGATGTTTCTAGTTGTTCCTTCTATTTTGTTTTTTGATTTGTTCGTTTCTGCTAGCTGACAAACATATATCTTGCGAAACCCAAATCCTATAGGTGTAGGATAGCGTCTCTTCATTATCCAATTTGTTCTGGTTTCTGCAGAAAATTTGTTAATAATATAAGCACAAATGTCATTGTAGTTAAGGTATAAGACAACGAACACTGAACATTGCACTTATAGTTATTGTTTTCTTCAAATGAGTTTTGTTCAAACAACAGAATTTCAAAATCTTGCGAGATATTAGTAAAACCACTTTTAAAGTGCTTCATCACGTTTAAATTGATTTAAATATACAACAACACAACCCTCAAAGAAAAGTTGATAAACAGTACATACTTGTAACGAAGTGACATAGGTCTAAGCACTTGCTTGTAGCATTCCAACGACACATGTTTCCATACAAACCCGTGCACATTTCGCAGGTAGGCTCTTTCAAATCAACACCTTTTTGGAACTAAATATGTATTACTATTTCGCCCGTTTCGGTGTCTATTTCAAAACCGCACTGTCTTCAAATGAACACGTAAACGGAAATACGCGCCCGGGATAGATGCCCACGAAGAAACATTTTTGACGGCAGTTCGGGTTTAAACATCACAATAAATAATGTTCAGGTATAGGTATTGTTAAATCATATTTTGTCTACAAAATAAACAAAACATTAACCCATAAAACTAAACGTGTTCACGAAAATTTTATAAGATTTAGAAAAATGACAATTGGCCATCTCTCCCACATACTACGGAACAGTTGACCACAGTAAGATAATGTATTCAAAAAAGTATATAACTAAAATAATACCTTGAAAATAATAGTCCTGTCGCCAGTAGGGGTACAACGGCCTCCTTAATTCAGATGGACTTACCCAAGTTTTCTTTATGTATTTTGACCCGTAGAACATGAATTTTTTGGGTAACAGTCGATCCGGATGTCGATAAGATTGTTATAAACAAAGAACTTGAGGAATCACATAACAGCGATTTTTCGCAAAACAAAACATGTTTTTGTATTCTTTGGGTCATTCTAAGCAAAAAATTATTTTACAAGTTTTTTGGTAGGATGCATAGTTTTTGGCATAAACGGGGTTGAACTTTCAAAAAATCGAAAAATTGCAATTTTTGAACCCGAATAACTTTTGATTGAAAAATAAAATAGCAATTCTGCTTACCGCATTTGAAAGTTCAAGTAAAATTCTATCGGTTTTGATTATTTTCATTGCTAGAAATTAGTTGTTTTATTGTTAAACAAAGCTATCAACACATAGTGATTGAATGATGTTTTCAATGCATTTCTAATTTGAAATCGAACGAGTAGGCGCGCATACAGAATTTCTACGTACATTACGTCCATTAAAACGCATGCATTGGGCCCGGGAAACACTATGTGTTTATACCTTTGTTTAACAAATAAAAACTTATTTTTTAGCAATGCAAACAATCAAAACCGATAGAATTTGACTTGAACTTTCAAATGCAGTAATCAGAATTGCTATTTTATTTTTTAATCAAAAGTTATTCCGGTTCAAAAATTGCACTTTTTCGATTTTTTGAAAGTTTAATCGCGTATATCTCGAAAACTACGCGTCCTACGAAAAAACTTGTAAGACCATTTTTTGCTGAGAATCACCCAAAAAATACAAAAAAATATTTGGTTTTGCGAAAAATCGCTGCTATGTAATTCCTCAAGTTCTTTGTTTATAACAATCTTATCGACATCCGGATCAACTGTTACCCAAAAAATTCGTGTTCCACGGGTCAAAATACATAAAAAAAACTTGGGTAAGTCCATCTGAATTAAGGAGGCCGTTGTACCCCCCCTGGCGACAGGACTATAATGGAAACTATCATTTTTATTTTTTTTAAGATGGGCACAAGAGAGATCTGCACAAAGACCCATCCAGAGTTATGATGCCAAAAGAAGAAGAAGAAAAGTTTTATTAAGTACACTACTAGAAAATGATGGGTGTTCTTGTTCATTTTGACTACTTAATGATGATTCATTTTTCATTCATTTAAATTTTTTATAGGCATTTTCCTTTTTCCCTTAGTGAAAATGGCATATGTCGCTATGGCACCTAGACCCTTTCGTTAGTTGAAATACGAGGCTAGTCATCTGATAGTCCACAGCACATCGTCCTTTTTGAAAGATGATTACAAAAGTCTCAAAAATGGTTTTAACTGCTTCGTTTAAGCGAGTCTACCATTTTCTGAAAAATTTCAGGGTGCAGGTTGGATGCGTTTCCTCACGCCCCACGCCTAAACCTGCTTTTTGAGTTGAGTTGAGTATTAGTACCTAAATTAATTATTTTTGTCGGACAAAAAAAAGGGCGCGATCTTAGAGTCCGACACCCGCAAGATTAATTTTCAATTGAAAGTACTTTTAATCTTTAATTAATAAAGATTGTCGATCTCTTGTCCCACAAATTTACAGCCTCGTTTCGTTAGTCCGACAACGTAAATATGTTAACCTGCACTCTGAAATTTTTCAGAAAGTGGTAGATTCTCTCAAACTAAGCAGTTAAAACCATTTTTAAGACTTCTGTAATCATCTTCTAAAAAGGACGATGTAGTGTGGACTATGATTATTTCAGTTTGATTTAGAGATAGCAACATATGCATTGTCTGAGGATAAACCTAATGATGTTTGAAACCGTTCGGTAAGGGTGCTTGTTGCGCTCTCTAAACGAACTAAATATAAGACGGCTTTGGCTTCGTATTGCAATCAGATGAAAATGGTTATTCATTTTTGTTTCTATTAGTATTACTCTTATATGAGTATGCAGAGTTCCATTTTCGTTGGCATTTTCCACGCTGGACAGATGGGACGTTAATTGCAAATTATAAAATTCCCTCATCTTCCTAGCCCGAGCATCCGATTTGCATGCATTTTAGAAGTCACGGAGTAAACCAGGGCGCATCTGTAAAAATATTAGAACATTTGGACGTTGAAAGGTGACTCAAATTTGTTTGCAGAAATTGCTTGAAAATAAATCAAATAATAATATTTGAGTTACCCTCTCTCTCAAAAAGGTCCAGAACATTGTTTAAATAATCAAAATGTCAAAAAATTAAGGAAAAATTCGATTTTTTTCTTCTATTTTTGATTATAACTTTAAAAGTATTCATTTTCGAGAAAAGTTGTACAACCATATAAGTTGCGTAATTAAATTTACTACAATATACAATTGGTTAAAAATTAAAAAAATAGTCACCCTTGTTGCAAAATAGCAATAATTGCGAAAAAACCTTACAAAAACAAGTATTCGCATTTTACGTTTTTCAACCATTTATGCTACCCTTAGCACCTTCATATTTCACCCAGAAAAACTCTATGATACAGTAAAACAATTCTGTAAATTTCATTAAGATCGATTCAATAGATTTTGCAAAATAAATTTTGCAATCCAGCTTTCGCAAAAAAAAATTCATTTTTTCAAAATGTTACAGGACTGAAAATAAAGCAGATAGCAAGTTGAAATTTTTCTTGCGTATAGACGTGTACTGTACCTTTCATTTGCAATTTTGAAAAATTAAAATCGATTTAAATTCCGATATAAATAAATAAATTTGTTTATTGCAAAATAAAAACACATACTCTATCCTTTGAAATAACACTTTTATTAGCAAAAACTTTCTTTGTTCATATATTTTAACTTATAGAATAAAAGTTTATTATTTTTAAATATATGCAATTGTTTAAGGGAGCGTTCAAGTATTACGTAACGCAATTTTTGAAGATTTTTGACCCCCCCTCCCCCCCAGGTAACGCACCGTAACGTTTTTATGTACCCCCCTCCCCCTACCTAAACGTTACGTAACACCCAAGTCACCATTTGAACCTAAATGGAAAACTAGGTTGCGAAAAGTACCGGAATTATTATTTTAATCGCATTTAAGGTAATAATAAAAACTTACAATCATCATCCAGCCTCAAAAGTCCACTGCTGAACATAGGCCTCCTCCCCTCATTTCCAACCACGTCTATCCTGCGCCGCTCTCATCCAGTTTTTATTTAGCTTTCTTACGTCGTCTGTCCATCTTGTAGGCGGTCAGCCGGCGCTTCTCTTGTCTTCTCTTGACCTCCATTCCAATAACCTTTTTGTCCATCGCCCACGTGTCATTCTCGCTATGTGTCCTGCCCATCTCCACTTCAAGTTAGCTATCCTTTTGATGACGTCAGTCACCTTTGTTCTTCTCCTGATTTCTTCGTTTCTGATTTTGTCTCGCAGAGTTATTCCTAACATTGACCGCTCCATTCTTCTCTGCGTTACTCTTAGTTTGGTAGCCGAGGCTTTAGGTAAGGTAAGTGTTTCTGATCCGTACGTCAAGACTGGGAGGACGCACTGATCAAATACCTTTCTCTTTAGGCATATGAGCAACTCACTCTTAAAAGTTTCTCTCAGTTTTCCAAATGCTGCCCACCCAAGAACGATTCTTCTTTCTAGTTCATGTGTCTGGTTATCCCTGCCAATCGTAATTTCATGTCCCATGAGATGAAATATGTCCAAAACTTAGAATAATAATCTTTTATTAATAATTTTACATTTACATTTTCCCTGCTTGGCCCCATCCTTACATACATTTTTGGCTTCATCCTTTATTGTCCTTCTCATGCATTCTTCTATTTGATCTTCTTTAATAAAAACTTAAAATAAAATAACATATTTATTATTTCAATATTTTATTTTGCTTAGTAAAAATTTTGTATAACAAATAATATACGATGTTGCCAGTAGTTTCGGAAAAATAGTGAAAAAAATGTGTAAAACTTTTTGTTCTTCAACGCCCTATATCGTGAAAACGCATGCCGTTACAAAAATTTTATACTTAGAGATCGTGTTACCTTTTTCTGAAACACTCTGTATATGTAAGAAGGCACTTATGGAATAAAATTATTTCTGTCCATGTTTTAATCAATTTTAAAAAACGCTGAGACCCGTAGATTTTAATATATAAAAATGTGTGCTTTTTAAACATAAATTTAAATGTACAGGGTGATTTATGCAAGACTACCGTAGTCCATAAGCTTTATTTGTTAACACCCTGTATATTTTTATATGTTTAAAAGCTGCTTAACAATCTGAATTTATGGTCTTTATGAATAATACAGGGTGATCATTTAAAATTATAATGTATGGAAACCACTTATGGAATAAAATTGATTTTGTCATGTGTCATTATTTTAGAAAATTATAAAAACGCTAGGATACGTCAACTTTTAAATTCAACTATGGACTATTTAAACATAAATTTGAATATAGAGGTTGATTCACTAAAGTCTAGCATAGTTCATTATCTTTAATTTTAATTAAACACCCTGCATATTTTTGTTTTTAGAAGCTGCTTAACAACCTCATCTCAAAAATGTGTATTATGTAGGGTCTATTATGAATAATGCAAGGTGAAATTTTGAAATTCACTTGAAATTTTTGAAATTTTGAAATCACACTTTAAATAAGGGTACTATTTTTTTTAAATATCTATCAATTTTCTAAACTAAGCATCAATATAGTGGGTTTTGTATTTAATGCTTTTTATTTAAAGACATTTTTAAATAATTTGAAAATTTGCGTATTTAAAACATTAATGAATACCTACTGCAGAAAACGATTTCAGAAAACATACAAGATTTATGAACATGTAGTTCCCTTCTGCAACCTCTTAAATAACATCTGTATCTTTTAATCTTTTGTTGTGGAGACAGGTCCATCTAATTATTGGAAACAAATGTTACTGTGCTTCATCTGTGTTACAAATTTTAAGATTTTTTCACTTGAAAACGTACTATTATGTATTGTCCTCTTGTCGGAACATGAACGGAGCGTGAGAGTGCAACATAAAACAATTCAGGGGTCTATGTAAAACATAAATGAAATTCCGTAGTTTTTTTTCATTTAAGTTAAAAAAGAATCCACAAGGAAAAAGTTTTCCTGTAGTTGGCTGTATACCATGTAATACAAAAAATAGTAAATCCTTTATAAAAGGTATATATTTACCTTAAAATATATACCTTTTATAAAGGATTTACTAATTTTTTAAAAAAGAATGTTACGTAACGCGCTGTTTGAACCCCCTCCCCCCATGTAACGCGCCGTAACGTTTTATAAGACCCCCTCCCCCCAAACTGCGTTACGTAATACTTGAACGCTCCCTAAATAATATTTCACAAACAATAATAAAATTAGTTTGAATTTTGTGGAATTAAAATATTAAAATACAACAAAATATAGAGTAAGAAAATAATATATTAGATAAAGATTTGAAGAAATTTTGGTGGAAATCAACTTGTGTGAATCGAACACGGCTGTCCTGCGCGTAGCACCAAAAATTAATGTTTATTTAAAAAATTTCCTGGCGCCGTGGTAATTAATCGATTTTAATTTTTCAAAATTGCAAATGAAAGGTACAGTACACTTCTATATACAAAAAAAAAAAAAATTCAACTTGCTATCTGCTTTATTTTTAGTCCTGTAACATTTTGAAAAAATGAATTTTTTTTGCGAAAGCTGGATTGCAAAATTTATTTTGCAAAATTTATGGAACCGATCTTAATGAAATTTACAGTGTTATTTTAATGTATCATAAAGTTTCTCTGGGTGAAATATGAAGGTCCTAAGTGTAGCATAAATGGCTGAAAAACGTAAAATGCGAATAGTTGTTTTTGTATGGTTTTTTCGCAATTATTGCTATTTTACAACTAGGGTGACTATTTTTTTTAAATTTTTAGCCAATTCGACATTGTAGGAAATTTAATTACGCAACTTTTATGTCAGTACAACTTTTCTTGGAAATGAATACTTTTAAGGTTATAATCAAAAAACCAAGAAAAAAATCGAATTTTTCCTTAATTTTTTGACATTTGGATTATTTAAACAATGTTCCGGACCTTTTTGAGAGGGAAGATAACTCAAATATTATTATTTAATTTATTTTCAAGCAATTTCTGCAAAAAAATTTGAGTCACCTCTCAACGTCTATCTCAAAACAGATGCGCCCTGGACTACAGATGTAACAAAAAATTGGTCCCAATTAAATTTTTATTTTAAGGGGAAAGGCACAAAATGTCGCCTGTCCAAATTTTCAATGTGTTTTAAACGTATTCATTTTCTTCGAATCCTGAGAAAACTAATAAGTATTTTTGAAAAATTTAACCGCAGAATGAAGTATTACGTTATTACTGAGCGCCGAAAATTCCTAAGAATAAATTAAAAAATTCTTTTGAATGAAATATTTGCAACTAAAAATCACACCCTCTGACATAAAATATTGTGTTTACGGAAATATAACTACTATCGGAGATCAAAATAAGCAGAGTCTATCGAAAATGTGAAATACAGAGGCGAATATGCTAGATATGGGCAGCATTTGGCAAACCAAGCCAAATTTTTGAGAGTGCAATTCCCATTTGTCTCAATTGAAAGGTTTATAACCAATGTGTTTTCCCGTACAAACTTATGGAGCAGATACTTTGGCACGGACGCAAAAATTCGCAAATAAAATCTGAGTTACACAACGAGTGATGGAACCTGCAATGCTGGACTTGGACCTTCGAGACCACATAACAATCCAACAAATCATGTAAAGATCAGGAGTTCAAGACGTCATCTAAAGAATCACGATGATTAAGTGGAATTCGGCAGTGTATTTAGTCAGAACACAAGATGGACGGTGGACAAGACTAATCATAGAATGGAGGCCCAGAAACTACAAAAGAAGTGGAAGACGACCACCGACTAAATGGACCGACGACGTAAAGATATTAGTGGGAAATTGGCTACAAGCGGCCTAGTGTATAGAACACTGGAAATAACCGAGGGAAGCCTATGTCCAGTAGAGGACGCGATTGGCTGATTGATGATGACTGTATTTACGGAAGAAAGAAAAATAGCGAAAAATTCTAGATTCGTGTATCAAAATAAACGGAAGGATAATTTTAATACCAAATGATTTCTCTTTTAGAGATATAGGATGATTACAAAACCTTTCCTTCTCCAGGTATCAACTGAAATAGTACAGATTTATAAACTCATCTAGGGAATTTAGATTCTATGTTGAAGAAAACCTGTTTTCCAAATATCATTGTTTAAACGTGGTTGTTCTCGTACGCAGAGAGATATTTACGGTGGGGGGCCCAAGCGGGGATTTTGCGCGTTACTCAAGCGCGTCAGAAAATCACATGGGGAGAAACCTTGTACCCTGTAAATGTACCTCTACCATATAGGAACTCTTAATACAGGAGCGTACGTCGGGGCAGTCCGTAACAAACCTATCCTTACAAAACCTCGAAAACATCAGATTAAGACAAGATAACTTAAGTACATCAAGAATAGTGTATATCTAAAAAATCTGATGATTTGAACGGGGCGTGAGGAAATGGATGTCTCAAAGATTTAAAAAAAAGCAAATATTTCGCGAAATGAACATCATATCTAAACACTGAAAAATACGTTTCAATATTTTTCAAAAATCTATCGAATGATACCAAACACGACCCCCACGGGGGAGGGTGGAGGGTAACTTTAAAATTTTAAATGGGAACCCCGCGATATTTCGCGAAATGAACATCAGTTCGAAAAATTGAAAAATACGTGTTCAATATTTTTCAAAAATATATCGAATAAAACTAAACACGACCACTTACGGAGATGGGGTGTGGGGTTATTTTAACGGGAACCCCAATTTTTTATTACAGATTTGGGTTCCTTACGTAAAAATAAGTAACCTTTCTTAGTGTTGTTTGAAGCTATTTCCTTGTGGCATTTTTGTAATTAACTATTCTAAATGACAAATAAGCCAAAATTTAACTAAAAAAATGATTTTATTTACTCTGTCATATTATGCATAAGTTTTTAGTTTGTGAAAACTGTCATTATAGATAGCAGTGCGTGAAGGATTTAAAGTGTGCGTGAAGTAACAATGTATGTATTTTAAATGGGGTTTACTTTTTCGCACTGTTTTTGGCACACTTTCATAACGAGCGATCCACAAGTATTGGGATCAAAGCTAGCCGTGCAAAAAATTACGTATGTCTTGTTTTAATCTGAATTTATATAATTGGTTTATCAATTAATTTTGATTAACATTATAAAACATAAAAAATCAGTCAAAACCTTTAACACAGAACTTTAATCAAAAATAAAAAGAATTAACAAAATTATAAGTAACAATAATAAATAAAATCAAACAATATGCTGTATATGTCCACCACCAACATCTCTACATAACCTAACTTTTCTTGTTAAGTTGACGTACACTGCAAAGGTGAGGTAAACTGGAAAGTATATCTGAATTAAGAATAGACATTAACTGTATAGCTATCTCTGTCGTTATAATCAAATATTCTTAAGTCGCGTTGTCATGGTGATGACATTTGAGCAATAAATTACAAAAATTTTGACAGCTTTGTGGTTTGAAAGAAGTTGGAATTTTTAAATGTCAAAGGTCTAAAAATTGTAGAATAGAAATGAATTCCAGTGACGAAAAGTTACAGTTTTTTTATTTGTTTATCGTAGATAAAATATTGTATGAAACTGTGCGTGAAGTACTTTTTGCGAACACTCGCTCCGCTGTCGCTCGTGCTCTAAACACGCGTGCGTTCGCAAAAAGCATACTTCACGAACTGTTTCATAAATAACTATTATTAACGTTTCGACGCCCAAATCGGATATCGTTGTCAAAATACAAAATATTACTGTATTTTGACAACGCCATCCGATTTGGGCGTCGAAACGTTAATATAATCATTTTTTTTAGTACTTACTTACTTTCCGTGTCCGGAACACCAACAACTTTAAATTCTGTATTTCCAATGGTTGGCCACATAGATGGCCCTGTCATTTGCTATAATTAAGTCTTGTTCTGTGCAGGTCTCTCTCATCTCTGTGCATGATAGTAGATGCCGGCTGGTCTGAACCGCGCCACAGTCGCAGGTATCGTCCTCCTGGTATCCCCATTTTTTCAGGTTACTAGCACAACGTGAAACGCCGGTTCTTAGTCTGTTTAGCGCTTTCCAAGTCGGATACGGTAAATTGTGTCCAGCAGCCATTTCCTCCGAGGGAGGAAAATGTGTCGCAGTAGTTGACGCTTGCCATAGGTGTATTCGGCGCGTCTCTGGCGCTTCGGGGATGGATCTTGATGTTTTCAGGAAGCTTTTCCGAGATCTTAGTCTGCTTGGCTGAGTTTGGTGGTCATATAAGGGGTGTCTTCGGTCCGTCTCCTGCTTTTTCCGTTCTACCTCTGACGTGACCTTTCTCCTGATTGGTGGTGGAGCAATTCCAGCAATGGGGTATACCTCTTCGATAGGTGTCGGTTTCAGGCAACCCGATATTATACGGACCGTTTCATTTAGAGCCACGTCGACGTTCTTTGCGTGAGCAGAGTTTGCCCATACTGGTGCTCCAAACTCCGCGGCCGAAAAACATAATGCCAAGGCAGAAGTGCGGAGAGTGTGTGGTTGTGCTCCCCATTTTGTATTAGTTAGCTTGCGGATGATATTATTTCTGGCACTTACTTTCTTCTTAACATCTTGACAGTGGTATCGGTAAGACAGAGTTCTATCCAGACGGACGCCAAGGTATTTTGGCGTCTTGTTGTGTTCCAGCATCTGACCACGCCATTCCACCTCCAGCGACCTTCGGGCATGCTTGTTTCTCAGGTGGAAAGCACATACCTGGGTTTTTGTGGGATTGGGTTTCAGATGGTTTTTATCATAGTATAGAGCTAAGTCTCCCAGGGCACCTGTCAGCTTCACTTCGACTTCATTGAAGGTTCTTCCCTGAGCTGCCACCGCTGTATCATCAGCGTAAATAAATTGCCTTGTTTGTTGGTGTATGGGTTGGTCGTTGGTGTATATGTTGTATAGAAACGGCGCGAGGACACTTCCCTGTGGTAGCCCATTTTTTTGGTCCCTCCACCGACTGTTCTTGGACTGGAGCGTTACGTAGAAGCGTCTATTCTGGAGGAGACATTTCACTAACCTTGTTAGTCGGAAGTCCTTTGTAGTTTCGTAGAGTTTTGCGAGTAGCCGTTGATGGTTAACTGTATCATAGGCGGCAGTTAGGTCTATGAACGCTACTCCTGTTATTTCCTTCCGTTCAAAACCATCTTCAATATGTTGGGTGAGATAAAGAATTTGACTGCAGCAGCACTTTCCGGGTCTGAATCCTGCTTGTTCTGGAATAATTTTAGTCTCCACATATTCTGCGATCCGGTTCAGTATCATTCTTTCAAAGGCCTTGAAAAGGTGGCACAAGAGAGATACAGGTCTAAAACTCTTTGTATCCGCCGGATCCTTCCCTGGTTTTAAGAGGGCTACCACTCTAGCTTTTCTCCAGATTTTGGGGATTTGTAATGTACGGATGCAGCAATTCATCATTTTTACGAGCCACTCTACGGTTTTTAGTCCAAAGTTCTTTATTTGCTCTGTTCGTATGTCGTCCAGGCCAGCCGCTTTATTATCTTTCATTTGATGGATCGCGCCTCTCATCTCCTCTAGACAAAAAGAGGTACCTAGAACATCTCTTTCTTCGTCGATATTCCGTTGAGCTCTCACCTTGTTCTTTCTTGATGTCGTCTAACCGTTCATTAGAAGATGATGGGCTATCTGATCGGGTGTGACTTCTGTCATGTTGACTGCCGGAGCAGCGGGATCGTTGCCAAGATTCCGAATCAGCTTCCAGGCACGTCTGCTGTTTTGTTTCATGTCCAGACTCGTGACCAGCTTGCACCACCTTTCCGTTCTGTTGGCGGATATCGCATGTAACATTTCCTCCCCAGCCTGTATTGTCGCTTCCGAGAAAGGGTCTTCTTCATATAGCTGTTCGTATCTTTTAAGTAGGGGTTTAGATTCTTCATTGAGCCCCGCTATGTACTCAGTTCGACAACCTCTAGGGATAAATTTCCGTGATACTTGCTTTACGATTTCTACAAATTTATCGTATGAATCAGGGCAAGGTTCTAGCTGGGAAACTTCTTGATCCAATGTTTCAGAGAATTTTTCCCATTTTGCTTTAGTAAAGTTGAACCTTCTCTTGAAAGGAACAATTTCGTATCTGATTGCCGCGTTGGAAAGACAAATTATTGGTCTGTGCTGTGTCTTTGGGAGAGCGCTTCCAACGATTTTTGTCACCTGGTCTCCAATTCTGTCGCTGACAAATATATTGTCTGGGTTGTAACCTCTGCGCCATCTTCCGCTGTTGAACGACGCAGGCTGCTTTGGATCGTGAATAAGTTTTAGGTTCATGCTTTCAGCCCATTTTTCTAGTTCTTCGCCATTGGAATCTGTTTCGTTGTAACCCCACGCGACACTGTGACAGTTGAAGTCACCCAGTACGAATTTGATTTGCTGTGATTGAAAGTTATTCGGTTCCTCAAAAGCAAAGTCAGCGTTTGGTGGTTTGTACATTGACGTTACTGTACAGGAGTTTATCTCCACTGTGAGGATCTCGATGTCATTTTGATCTGTTAGAGATGTGGATGCTACGTCGATATCTGGTCTGACGAAGACTGCGCTACCATATTGGTCGTGTGGTCTCTCCAGTATGAGCTTCATACCCCGAATCCTTGGTCTGCGGCTTGCAGTACCTCTATGGGTTTCTTGAACCAGTAGAACATCGACACCATGTTCTCTGCACATATTAGACAATAGGTCTTCTTTATCTGCTGATAGTCCTTCAATATTAATTGAGGTCGTCATCAAAAATGGCCTTGATAAAGACCGTTTTGATTTTGATTGCATCTGTGTTGTTGGTGCACCGGTGTTGAAAGGATTAGCCGACATTACTCGTTTCCAGGGGACGCCCGATTGTATTCACAAGTGATCACAATCTACGTGGAGGCTCCTTTCATGCCCCCATTTTTTTTTTTTTTTTTTTTAGTTAAATTGTGGCTTATTTCCCGTTTAGAATAGTTAAGTATCCTTTATTCGAGACATTTTTTCAAATTATGGATAGATGGAAAGATCTATCCATAATTCGAAAGTTCTTTGATAAAGAATGGAAAATTAAATAAAAAAATGGAAAATATCCACTAACATAGAAAACCTAACTTATTTTTTTTTTGGTATTAGGACCTAATCTTCACAATCGCATAGGTCCTTATGACGCTTTAGTAATTGCAAATTTAGCATCGAAAGCCCCGCTACTATATTTATGTACCACCGAATTAGAACTTTTTGTGATAAATTATTTTAACGATGATTTTATATCTCATGTATCTAAAACATTGCGATTGTGAAACCGAACCTGTCTTTTAGGGGTTAGAAAAGACACACTTCTTGTCTGATAAATCGCTCAGATTATCTGAAAATTTTAAATGAAATGTAAATAAGCTCTTGCGAGGGACAATAAAAAAACCGGACGCCTATTAAGTTATCTGCAGGTGACAGTTGTTGCGACCGGTCAGATTTAATTTTGTTTTGACTAGTGTTCTTTGTCCGACTTCACGCATTCCACGAGTGTGGGTGGTTGTAATCATAGCTCAAGTGACGTAAAATAGATGAGTGATGGTATACTGTTATATTATACGAAATAGAATAATCTCAATCTCTAGTAATTTAAAGAATAAAATGCTAAAAGCAGATATCGATTACTACTTAATAATATAATGTTTAGTAATTGGTATAATACCGTTAATTTCAATAATTTGATAAAATCACTCGATGGTAGGTAGACCGGTCTCATAACGTTGTTGTATAGCATACAAGACCGGTATAACTCAGCATGTCTATTACAGTAAAATTCCTGAGAGATACAATATAATCGATCACAAATTAATTTTCTTTACAAAAGGGTATGTAAATAAACGAAAAATAGTAAACAATTAAATTGAAGTACCTACTAAAAATTAAGTTGCAATGCCAAATTATAACTCTTGATAAAATATTGTTGAGGCATAATATTTCTCTAACAAAAAAAATTGATTACACAAATGTCAGCAATAGCAGTAAGTTCATAAGTAAGAAAAGTTCAAGCGGGTGTGGAGTATATTTAGTTTATTTAGTGTGACCAACTCCAATTCAGTCAAATCCGGGACAAGGCTAAAAAAATATCTGAAATCCGGGACTTTTCAATGAAAATCGGGCCATTTTTTTTAATATAGAAATTTAATATCATCATTTTATTGATTTTTTAACATTTCTATGATGACAATGATATTGTTGATGGGATTAAGCCACAATTTGGTCGTAATGAAAATTTTTTGCTCAATTAGAAATCCAATGAAATCAATTAATTTGTGGTCATCTGATTGAATACAACCAATAAAACCAACATTATACTGAAAACAGATCCCATGGGCTGTTTTCACTCAATCATGTAGCTATGGATACCTACATTTCGTTTCATTCGATTTTGACATTTCAAATATTCAATATTTCAAAATGTCACGATTTGGTTGTAATACTGATGAGAACATTAATGAAATTTTCGAATCAAATATACCAAAGAATACTGTTTACAGTAAAAAATTTGTATGGAAAGCGTTTATGGACTTTTGCAATGATAGAAAATATGAATTAGATGGAAATCGGACATTTCATTAATAAAAGACATATTAACATCATAATAAAATTATTAACAGCATGCGTAGTGGAAATACATCTTCATCAGTTATAGAAACTAACATGTCTGGATCTTCATTAAATTTTTCTAATTGTTCCTTTGTTAATTGCACATTTAAATAAATTGTCTCTGCTCTGTATTTTTTTTTCATAACCAGCAAAAAATTTTCTATCCGAATAACCCTCGAACATTGATAAATGCTCAAAAATTTTTTAACAACTTTCTCAAGCTTGTTGCTTACAGGCAACAGACCTCCGCCTACGGCGTCGGTCTGTTTCCAAGCAACAAGCTTTCGAAATCTGTTATAAAATTTTTTCGAACAATTATCAATGTCCTTGGGTTATTACTACTGATAATTATCACATGTTTGTTAGTTTTTGATGTTTGGACTTCCGATCGTGAAAATCGTAAATATAACCTTAGGTTAATATAAAAATGTAATTATCATTACAACTGATTGTGGCTTAATCCTATCAAAAATATAATTGTCAAACATACCCCAAGAATACAGCTTCAGAACATTTTTATGTTGATTACTTATTACTATCATATTTGTCGAACGATTAAATTTGCTTAAAAATGAGAAGAAAACCTTTAAAAATCAAACGCCTGTTTTTGAATCGTCTTTTAAGAAAACGATAATTGTGTTATGGATGTGGTATGTATTACACTCTAGAAATTGTCGACTTTTTTCGTCCGACCAATTCAATTTGATGTGAATTCTGAGAAAAATATCAAACCAAATATAAATTTTGCCAAAACGTTGAAAATTGGGATGACCCGGAAGCCTTGTCAGGAACAACGGGACACGACTTCGTAATTCGGGCCATGTCGAGCCCATGTCCCGGATTTTTCGGACTAGTTGGTCATACTAAGTATACTACACTTTGGTTGCATGGGCGGGGTGTTGACTAAATTGTGCAGGACATGATAGGTTTGTTCCAACACAACGGAAAACGTAATGTAACGATCACATTCCTCCGCAGTAAACAAAATACGTCCCAGCAAGCAGATGGTCGTTCATTGCATCGTCCTTCCGACTGTTGCAACAAAAATTGTGATCGTCCAGTGACAGTTTCGTAACGATCATTTCAGTAAACGGATAAATGCAAGTACTGTTTGGGCTGACCTGCGCACTAGGATTGGTTTTAGAATTACCGTCACTTGACTAGTGATGAACAAAACAAGAACAAGACCAAGATCAGGCTAGTCTTGGTCTTGGTCTTGTTCTTGCAAGCTTGGTCTTGGTCTTGGTCTTGCAGCTAAAAGGCAGTCTTGGTCTTTGTATTGGTCTTGCACTAGCCGGCCTTGTTCTTGGTCTTGGTCTTGCTGCAAAAGTCTTGCTGATCTTGCGGTTTTGGTAGTAATAATTTGAACCAAACAATTTCGAGTAAAATGTACATTGAAATAAATAAAGATGTGAAGAATGAAACTATATTTTTTGCTTTAAAATTTTAAAAGAATGTAGAATGTAGTTTCAAAGGGATATCAATTTTACCATTATACATTCACCTAATTATTCCATTAAAAACTATGTTTCAAATATAAAGGTTTATTTTCAAATTTCAATTTTAAGTTGAATTGAGACACAACCTGCTTTTTATACATTCAATAGCGTATGATATAAAAGAAAGAAAAAAGAAGAAAAAAGAAAAAGTTATTAGTTACATTTTATTTTATTTGGAAGAAATACGCGTTTTATTTAATTATACATACTTATATACAAGGCAAAAGCAAAACTGTTGTTTTTTATGTGGAGAAAAAATTTAAAAAACCTTCAATTTTAACCAGATGTAAAATTCATATTGAAATGATGTATCGAACGTGAACACTGATTTCTCATTAAAAAAAAATTATTTTCAGTTCATATGAACGTTTAAGCTATACAGTTTGTACGCATACTTAGTAAACATTCTGCATGTACAGGGTGGTTGTATAGTGTGACAAAGCTCGATATATCGGAAACTGTTCATAATAGAGAATAACTGAAAATAGAAAAATTAAAGAAAATAATTTTCTGAAGAATCCAGTATCACTCAAAAAATTTCATTTTTTTAGCTTTTAAGTTCCAATTAGAAACAAATATGGCGGAAAATCTATTATACTGGAAACTGTCGAACTGTTATAGGAATAATTTTATAGGAAGCAAACTGAGTTCGCC
Organism: Diabrotica virgifera virgifera; assembly: GCF_917563875.1. Classification (NCBI taxonomy): domain Eukaryota; kingdom Metazoa; phylum Arthropoda; class Insecta; order Coleoptera; family Chrysomelidae; genus Diabrotica; species Diabrotica virgifera. The sequence goes on along the minus strand of NC_065448.1, from coordinate 109,280,888 downwards.
TTCGGATTTCTGGGTCAAGGCGGACTATTTAGGGGAAAACATGTTAGAACAATTAGGATAGAGCCTTGGAATCTTGGAACTTTTAACGCAGTAGAGTTAGTAGGTGCAGTTAAAAGAAGGAGAGTAAAAATTTATTGCATTGAAGAGACTGGGAAAAGGAAAAAAGGAAAAAATTTTTATCTTCTTTTTCCTTTATATATTGCTTTTTCATTGGGGGGCTGTTGCCCTAGGGACATCGGTTAACCCCAATAATAACACACCAGGGGGAAATAAAAAAGACGAATAATAATTTCAAACAGGTGTTATCGTAGTCTATCAAAGTACTTAGCTAACAAACGTCTGTCTCAAAAAACTCGTATAAGGCTGTATAGAACATTGATAGTCCCCGTTGTCATATATGGATCAGAGGCATGGACGCTAACTAAAACAGATAAATCCGCTCTATCGATTTTTGAAAGAAAGGTGCTAGGTAAGATATTCGGAGCGGTCTGTGAGAACGGAATATTGAGGCGTAGATATAACTTTGAACTACAGAATATCTAAAAGCATACGTTTGGCGGAAAAGATATTATCACTATAATTAAGCGAAACCGCCTGTAGTGGGCAGGACATGTAGCCCGGGCCCCTGAATCGAACATGATAAAAAATATTCTAACAGCGCATCCCGTGGGAATGAGAAGACGGGGTAGACCAAAGCTGAGGTGGATGGACGGGGTAACACAATATGCCGAGAAGATCGGAGTCGGCAACTGGAAAATGCAAGCAAGGGACAGAACAGAATGGAGTAGAAAGCTTGAGAAGATCGAGGCCCTCTAAGGGCTGTAGCACCAAGATGATGATGATGATGGTTGTTGCCCCTATGCAAGTTTGTCACTCCATTTCTTGCGCGGTCTGCCAATACTACTTCTAGCACGTTGAGATTTGTCCCTTATATTATATTATATTTATACCTTACATTTTGTTCTTATCTCGTCATTCTTTATTCAGTTTCTCAGCGCGTTTATTTTAATCCTTTTGAGTATTCTCATTTTTGTTGCTACCAATATTCTCTGTGTTTTGGATGTGTGGGGTCATGTTTTTGATGCGTACTTTATTATTGGCCTTACATATTCTTAATTTATGTCGCTAATAATGTTTCGATTACTCCATAGAGTGTTATTAACCCTGTTACTAACCAGAGCACCTAGCTTTTTTTTGCGACGTTGTTTACCAAGCGGGGTCCCAAAAGGAACCCAGTTCAATATTGTAAGTTTTTATTTTTTCTTAGAAAAAAATAGTTTTTATGACAAACTGAAGATTTCACTAAAAATAAACATGTGTGTTTTAAAGTTTTGTTATTATTTATTTGATTTATGAATCATACATTTTACAACAACTGTTTTCTTATCCTTGTCTTGATCACAAAAAATAACTTGCTTTTTTGCCCTTAAAAGTAGAAAAGAACGTTTGATTTCTCTTACGAAATCTTTATTGGCTAGTTATTATAACTGTACTAATATCTCGACTAATTTACAATGATTAATGGGATATTAAAATATCTTATCTTTAAGCGGTTTCTGCAATTTCTTAATCATATTGAATTTCATACACCAAACATTGATATTGGCACTTTGTGCTGTTTCTGATGAATTTCTGTGTCGACTATATTATACCTTGATCCAAGCCATAAATATCAGATACATTGTCAATGAAAAAAAAAAAAGAAGAGACAAAAGATTTGTAGTCGATAAAGCACTAAATTTATTTACAGCGCATATTTTATTGAATAAATAAATATAAAACAAATATTTTTGGAAAGTATTATATAATTATTATTTAAAAAGGTTAAAATGACACATATAGTGGAACCTCCATAACTCGGATTAATCGGGATCGCGGCCGATCCGGTTTATCGAAAATCATATACCGGTTTATCGAATTTCATATACCAAACATTGATATTGGCACTTTGTTGGGCATTCTGATGAATTTCTGTCTCGACTATATTATACCTTGATCCGAGCCATAAATATCAGATACATTGTCAATGAAAAAAAAAAGAAGAGACAAAAGATTTGTAGTCGATAAAACACTAAATTTACTTACAGCGCATATTTTATTGAATAAATAAATATAAAACAAATATTTTTGGAAAGTATTATATAATTATTATTTAAAAAGGTTAAAATGACACATATAGTGGAACCTCGATAACTCGGATTAATCGGGATCGCGGCCGATCCGGTTTATCGAAAATCCGGATTAGCCGGGGAATATGGTAAAAATTAATAAAATACGGTATACTTACGGATAAACTCTGTTATAATTGAAATAAATATACATATAAGCACAGTACACATTAAATTACGTATAGTTGTATACATACATAGAGTATTGCTCATTTCTTGGTAAAAAATTCTATTTAAAACTCTATAAAATGTTCCGTTTCCTTCCAATCCGTAACTGTAGACGTACCGACACCATATCATGCTGCAATTGTTTTTAAAGATTCGCCTTTATCAATCCTACCTAATGCTGCTAGTTTCTTTTCCATTGTCACCACAACATTTTTAAGTTTTGTTGCCATTACGTAGACAAAAAAAAAACACGCAAACACAAACTTATCTGAAGCACGATTACAGAACGGAAGCGAACAATACGACTGTAATACTACACAATAGGGTCACAATCAGAACGATGTTATGTTATTTAAGAACAGTGGAGACTAAGACCATTGTCTAAAACATAATTTTTTAAATAGTATTTTAGTCTTTTTTAAACAATGCTAAGATAGTTTGAAATAAATAAAGGAATACAGATGAATGTTGTTTCCGATAATCCGAGACAATGAACGTCGCTCTGCTGCCGTGTGTCATGAGTCACTTTTACTATCGTATAGTTCAAATTACACAAATACAGATCATCTCTCAAATATTATATTACATACATTTTTATTGTTGAAATGTTTGCCTGATGAAAATCGATCCGGGTTAGCCGGACTTCCGGGTTATCGGGGGCCGACTTATCGGGGTTCCACTGTATTAAAAAAAAGACATCCTCAAAAAAAAAGTCTGAAAAGTTATTTAGAAAAAACACTATCCCCGCCTGGTGCTCTAAGGGCTAAGGTATCCTGCTAATCTATTCACATTTTATAATTGATCTTTCACTTCTTTTTATATGTCTCTATAGCTGGACAGTCTAATCCTTTTATTTTCATTACTTGTTTTGTAAAAACATTAATGTTTTTTTCTTTGATAACGATTTCAGAAGTGGAAGTCGAAACGTCAAGTGAATTTAATTTCAAACAAAAATTGTGGCATTTCCCAAATAAAATGTGAATTCACTGAGTTTGTGAATTTAGTTCATTTCTCTTTAGATATTTTTCTCTTCCACAATAATTCATATTATTATAAAAGTCTTGTATTTGTTGAAGTTATACTTCTTTAGGCGCGATTGAGGGTGAAATTTTAACATTCCCGGCGCATGCGCACAACGACAGTATGGTGTTAGTCGCTAAATCTTTTAAATTATGTAGCGCAACTAAGGTGTGCGTGAAAAGAATATATTAGTGTTTTTAATAGATATATTTATTATAATTTTTGTGCCTTTGGAAGTACGGTAATAAATATTCAAATGTTTATTCAATTATCCTATGTGTCACCGCGATTGTCATTATTATGACCGAGAAATATTCGTACGTAAGGGTAACCTCGGTAGCTCGTCTATAGAGCATTCGCCTAGAGATCGGAAGGTCCCACGTTCGAATCCAGGACAATGCATATTTTTTTTTGGTATTCTTTTAGTTCTTTCTAAAATTAATTTAATATTTAAATATAATACAAAAAACTGTTTAAAGTAAATACATTGATTTTGTTGAAATCATAATATGGAAGTATAACTTCTTACGTGCGTACAAAGTACACACACATTCTTTTTTGTTTATTTTTATAATATATTAAGTATGGAGAACGGTAAGGGTTTTATACCGATCGAAGACAATTGTTTGGAGGAAGAGCGGAGCGACGACTCCAATTATTGTCTGAGATCGGTTACCCTTAACGTTCGACATGCTTATAACGTTTTTTGCACGATTGATACCATTATAAATTATAAAATTAAACATTTTCGTCATATTGACTAGTTTCATTCATTTTATCAAGATAGATACTTTGGTTGTTAGGTAGTAACTAGGGTGCATAACAACAATGGAGAATTGAGTTTTTATTTAGTTTTCAATAATTTTAAGTACAATTTTGATTATTATAAATTAAAATATGAGCGAAAGTGAATTTGAAGAAATTGAACGGGCTTGGACAGAAGGGTGTTCCGCAATTATTCCCGAAAAATCCGTTATCAAAATACCTACCAAAGCTTTAAAAAATGGTGCGAAGGCAAGAACTTAAGAATCAAAGTATATTTAAGACTCTATTGGTATATTTCGTTCAAAGACATATGCAGTTGAAAGCTCCTGGAAGCCTCTGGGCAGAATATTCAATGATTAAATCCGTTTTTCTTTATGATGGCATTGATATTTCCAAGTTTTCAACTTTGATCGCGTATTTGAAGAGAAAAAATGTTGGCTATAGGCCTAAGAAAGCGAGCATTTTTACAAGGGAGCAATTTGAAAAATTTCTGATGGAAGCACCGGATGAAGAATTTCTAGTTCACAAGGTAATATAAGCTAGTTTAGGTGAAAGAAATACTCTAATGAAGATTTTTTCATAATTTGTAGGTCGCAATGATATTGGGAATATCTGGTGCCTGTAGAAGAGAAGAATTATATAATATTACTATGAATGACATCCAACAAACCGATGGTTTAATGATTGTAAAAGTACCCAATACAAAAACGAACATCCAGCGTACTTTTACAGTCGTTAATAAACCAGACGATAAAATTCCATATTTAGAAATTCTGCAATTTTCATTAAATAATTTAACGAATTGTACCATAAGTTTCAATATTAATAAATAATTCGTTAGTTTTCTTTATTCTTTCAAAAAATATATTAAAATTAAGAGATTTCTTAACTCGACGGTAAGTGAATTACTTACCGTCGAGTTGGAGTACTTACCGTCGAGTTGGATTACTTACCGTCGAGTTGCTAGTAAATGTCACCTACTGACGTAAAATCTGTCAAGGTAAACAGTCAAAAATGATCAATCGTGCAAAAAATTATTTTTATCTTTCATAACTTTCTTCATTATTTACACCTCTTATGTTCCTAGTATAACCATAACAAAATAAATTAACCTTAAATGTAGGCTTTTTGGTGTTTCTCGCAAACCTTCGATGTAAAAAGTTTTGGTTCATATCAACTTTCAATTTCACGAAAGAATTTCTTCTTCTGTACCAAGGTAAACAATCAATGAAAAGAAAAGTGGTCTGCTTCTCGGCTTCATCATCAACCTTGCGCTGTGAGACATTGTTACCGAATTTCCTGGGTTAAAAACAACATCAACTACAACCGCTCTGGTTCCCGGTCACGATTCTTTAACTCAAAGACGTATCATTGTTACTTTGTTGTAAGGATTACGATCAACAACGCGTACCAGTCGCAAGTTATTATGAAACTTATATAGAGCTGAGTACATTTAACGAAAACAGATTACAAAATAATAAAAATATTTTGTCTTCTGGATATTTGCACAAGCTTCATCATTCATACTTTTTGGAATTAAATCAAAAACTTTAACTGACATTGTTTTGTTAATGTACAAAATACGATATTTTCGAAAACATACAGGTTCTCCAAAAAAGATGTCTAGAGCAAATTAATATTTAATTCCATGATAATCAGAATTAGAGTAGTCATTACTGATGAGCAGATATCAATAGGGCTTTTCATTTACAGTCATTTGTTTCGAGCTTCTGTCCTATGTCGTATAATCCTTGTATATTATTATTAAACACAGATTATACAACATATGACAGAAGCTCGAAAAAAATGACAATCGATGAAAAGCCCTATTCAATAAATTGCCGAAGTGGCGACTGACCTTTCTAATGAAATAATTAAATCATCTCTTATGATTGAATGATATGAACAACTGTGAACATTAGAATTAAGTGTATTTATGTGTGCGTGTGTCTGTATGTTTGTGTATAACGGCCTTAGTTTTATTACTAATAAATTAGGCTATTGATTATGTTCAAAATAAGCAAGCTAAAAGCGAGTTAACGGGATTTTATTGTCTCATATTATGGTCAATGGACCTCTAAATTCGAAAAAACCGCGGAGTGCTCCCATTTAAATGGGTGCGCTTTTAACAAAGAAAAGCAAATCAAACGAAGAAAAGCTCAGACGTTTTGAACGAAAAATACTTAGAAAAATTTTCGGACTTTACCATGACATTAACACAAACCAGTATAGGATCAGAACCAACATTGAATTAAAAGCACTTTACAATGACACCGATATTGTCCAAGAAATTAAATCACAGCGACTAAGATGGGCAGGCCACGTGCACAGACTTCATAACGAAAGACTTGTAAAACTGGTATGGGAGGAGATTCCTACAGGCAAAAGACCACTTGGACGTCCCATAATGCGATGAAGAGATAACATCCAAGCAGATCTCCGGAAGATGAACATTCCATTTGACCCTAGGTTGATGGAAGATCGAAGAGATTGGAAGAAAGTTGTACAGTCAGCCAGGACCCACCCAGGGTTGTAGCGCTACGTGATGATGATGATGTTTTTACAAAGGGGTGAATTAGTATCTAGACACAGGGTGAGTTCTATACCCCTTGGGTACAAATACGTCTACAGGAAAATTATTCCATGTTAAATTTACTATCGAAATATTACATTTTAAAGTTAAAAATATTTTTTTTTACAAAAACATATTCAAAAGAAAAGCAAGAAAAAAACACGAAAGAAAGCAATGTTTTTCCACACAACTTTTTTCCACAGGAATATAGGTATGGGCATTGCTGTAGTGAAAAAATAACTTTCATCCTTCCTCTTTAAAATGAAGCTTGGTAAAAGTCTCTAGGATTTATAGTGTCCGAAATATAATTTTTCAAAGTTCGCCGTTCACAGCATTTTTGGGCAATTTTCCTCATTATTTCGCAAACAATGTTCTGTAACTTTTTTCTACGCATCTATAGGTATATACAATGGAACATTTAACAGAAAGAGAAGTCAATTACCTTTAAAATGTTCTACTGTATAAGGTTATACGGCTCTTTTTAAGCAAGTTTTGCTTTTTCAAGGTTTTATACTTTTAATGATTTTTGATATTTTTAATGATTATTTTTTAAATTTCTCATTATCACTTTTTTTTGTAAATTTAAGTATATACATTGTGGAATAAAAAAATCTTATTTTCTTTACTTTAAAATGGTGTATTGCAAAAAATTATAGGACTATTTTTAAACAAGATATCCGTAAGATATCCAAGGGTATCTGAAGAATGGGCCATAGCTTAACCTTAGATTCCTGAGGTTAAAAATAGGTCGATTTAAGCTAACTTACTTTAGTACAAAAGTTGATAAGAACCGAAATACAGGGTGTCAAAGTTAAACTTTTATTTTATTTATTTTTGAATATTTCCTGACAGGGATGGGACAACAACACGAAATTTGGTAAGTTGTGCTGGTATTGTACACCCTACTAAATTATGTTACAAAAACGTTTGTGGCTACTGCCAGAGGCGTACGACGGGGGAACGTGAATGGTCGACCCTTCTCAAATTCTACGCCACTGGTGGAATTTCTATTTTAGTGCAATTTTTGATTCTCCAATACGTTCTATGTAAATAAAATACTCTTCATTTGTAACGATAAATCCATTAGTTTTCGAGATATTTGAAGCTAAAAGCGAAGGAGCACAATACATTATTCAAAATAAGTGTGCCTTTTCATTTTTAACTTCAAATATCTCGAAAACTAATGACTATATCGTTACGAATGAAGAGTATATTATTTGCATAGAAAGTATTGGAGAATCTAAAAATTATGATAAAATAGCAGTTTCATCGTTGGCGTAGAATTTGGGAAGGGTCAACCATTCACTTTCCCCTGTACGCCTCTGGTATTAACCACAAACGATTATTTAACATAATTTAGTAGGGTGTAGTACCTACAATTTCTGCCAAGTATCATAAGGATATGTCAAATAGTTTTATAGTACCGGGCAAACATATTTCCTAAAGTTTTAAATAAAGAATAAATTATTAAAAAAAAGAATGCTTTAAAATAATTCGACATATGCGTGTCATACTTGGCAGAAAGTGTAGGAACTTTACACCCTACTCAATTATGTTGAATAATCGTTTCTGGCTACTACCAGAGGCGTACAACAGGGGAAAGTTAATGGTTGACCCTTCACAAATTCTACGCCATTGACGAAACTGCAATTTTAGCACAATTTTTAGATTCTCCAATACTTTCTATGTAAATAATACACTCTTCATTCGTAACGATAAAGTCATTAGTTTTCGAGATATTTAGTTCGAGATAGTTTGATGGGGTGAGTTGCACCCCATCTCGGGCGTGAAAAAATATATGTCCAAGGTAAGTCCCGAAATGGATAAACTGACTAATTTTAAGCAACTTTTGTTCTATTGAGTTTTTTCACCAAATCAATACTTTTCGATTTATTTGCAAGTGAATATGTTCATTTTTCAACAAAATAACCACGTTTTATATATATAAATATATAATAACTCAAAACGTAAGCATTTTGTCGAAAAAAATATTCTAAGCAAAACTATAGCCTATAAAAAAGTGAAAAAAACGGTGTATATATTAGGTCTCTACACCTGGCAAAAGCAGAGTTATAGCTGATGAAAAATAGGTTCATATTCGAAACATTCCAAATAGAATAATTCAATGTGAAATATCCAAATAATGAAGCATTTTTGGGAAAAACACATTACAACTTTTTTAAAGTGTTTAAAAAAGCTTTATTTTTTTATAAAAAAATTTTCTAACATCAAATGTAAGCAAGTTATTCTCAAAATCAAGTTGGTCTCTTTTGTTTTGCCAAAAAAAATCAGGAAGATCACCCCCCAATTAGCAACTTAAATGAAATTAATCGTTACCGCTTCACAAGTTACTTTGCTTATGTTGCTGTTATATGATCTGTAAGTTTCATCGATTCAAAGTGCTTATTTTTGAAAAAATTTGGTTTTAAAATAAAATTTTAAAAAATTTTAATATTGAAAAAAATGCTTTTTTTCAAAATAACTTAAAAACTGTTAGAGATACCAAAAATCTTAAACTTAAAAATAAGGACTTCGAACCGATGAAACTTACAGATCATATGATCAATACATACGCGAGTAAAAACCTTGTGAAGTAGTAACAATTAAGTTCATTTGAAATGCTAATTCGGGAGTGATTTTCTCGATTTCCTTCCAACAAAAAAGGGACCAACTTTATTTTGAGCGTAACTTGTTTAATTTTGATGAAAAATTTTTTTTAAAAACAAAAATAAGCATTTTCTAAACATTTTAAAAAAGTTAAAATGAGTTTTCCCCAAAAAAGTTCTTCGTTTTTTGGTTATGGCACGTTAAAATATTCGATTTGGAATTTGACGAATATGAACCTATTTTTCATTAGCTATAACTCTGCTTCTACTAGGTATGGTAATCTAATATATACACAATGTTTTTCACTTTTTTACATGCTATATTTTTGATAATAATTTTTTTTGACCAAATACTTACTTTTTGAGTTATTTGCGAAAAACCGTCTAAAAACGTGGTTATTTTGTAGAAAAATTGACATATTCACTCGCAAATAACTCGAAAAGTATTGATTTGGTGAAAATACTTTATAGAACAAAAGTTGCTTAGAATTAGTCATTTTATCCATTTCCGGACTTGTTTAGAACACATATTTTTCACCCCCAAAAGAGGGTGAAACTCACCCTTAGGGCAAAAGCACACATCGTCACAATATCACTTTTTTTCTTTGATATGTAAGCCATGCGTATGCCAAATTTCATGTCAATCCAATCGGTTCTTTAAAATTTAGAGGTTTTGCAATATTTTACCTTTAAAGAACGTACTATGTGTCTCAGGCGAAATGTTTGCATATTGAAAGCATAATGACGATCGTTTTTAAGGTTTTCCATCTATTTGGTTTCCTATTAATTCCTCTATTGGGTTTTGTCAGTCATCCATGACGGAGTATACAATTGCAAGATATTTAAATTAAAATGCTTAGCCAAACGAACACTTTGATTGGTTTGTTATGTTCTTTACCACATTGGTTACATCGATCTTTTTCCCTACATTGAACACTACTATGCCCAAATCTGAACGAAAAATCAATCGAGCCGTGCCTGTCCTGTGTAATTCACCCATATTATTTTTTATTTTTGTTATTTTTCACTGTTTCTGTTTTAAATGTGTACTATATATATTGTGCGTTGTATTGTTTTTAATTGCCGTATTGCCAGGCTCCAGTACGAGCCTAAGAGGGTACCCATTGAGTTCTGACAGGCAACGGTGGTGGAAATCTTTTTCAGACATCTAATGCCATCGACAAAGACACCCTGACATCTTAAGACGAGTATGAAACTTGGCCAGGACCAAGACCCAATGGTAGTGCAGGATTAACTGTGTCCGGCTAAAACCATAATCACCGAAAAACTAAAGATCCATACTGTATATTATCTAATTTGATCTGATTATTTGATTTAAATTGGTCAAAGCTAAATTGTTATTAAAATTAATTTGGTTACCTACCTAGCTTTTGCTACTTGTTTGGCTATTTTCGTTTGTTACCTCAGCATTTACATTAATATTGTTCTTTTTTTTAATTCTTCAAATTTAAGAAGAGCATCATATCTTCTTATAATTCTATATACAATTTCCCTCATCTGAAGGTGTCGCTGAAATTTATTCATGTCTATTTCTTCAATTATAAAAAAATATATTACTAATAATAGTAGTTGGATATCTTGGATAAAATAGTTATAATTCAAATTGTGAGAAATTACTATATTAAAAATACTATAATCCAATCATTCAACATCCTCTAATAACCTCTCATGGTTGATGCGGCTTTATGTAAATAAAAAAATTACTAGAATACTATATTATATTATACGGTGCCGCCCAAAATCCCGACAGCCAAAATCCCGACAGCCAAAATCCCGACGGCCAAAATACCGACACGCCAGAATTCCGACAGGCCAAAATCCCGACATGCAACAATCCTCGCGTAAGTAAAAATTCCGACTTTTGTTTAATACTTTTAATACAAAATACTTTTGTTTAGTAACAAAAAATAAAAAACAGATGGTCATAAACAAAAACAACAAATAAATGTAATTATATGTTAAAAAGAAACTTATCAAACCTGTCAGGATTCTGGCCTGTCGGGATTTTGGCCTGTCGGGATTATGGCGTGTCGGGATTTTGGCTGTCGGGATTTTGGGGTAGACCCATATTATACATATACAGTCATGAGCGCGCTAATAACCGGAAAAATAGCGCAAAAGATGGAAAACATATTAAATTGTGAGATAAAAAGAAATAAAACTAATAGAGTTGTTAAATTTAGCGATAGTCACATATACATTGACATTATTGGTTGTTTCCCACCTTTAGACGTATCAGAGGAGTATGTCAACTAAAACTGCCACTGTAACAGTAGTCGAGGAAATGAAACTGAAAACATGGCAAAACCTCGCAATTTTTTCGTCCAGCATCGATTTGTACAAAAATTTGGAATTAGGCTCATTTCACCCCCTAGTTCATTTTCTATATTGAGCCGTTGTACGCTTTTGGTTTTTTAAGGGTGAAAACTACCCCTAATTGTAAAAAATTATAAAATAACATTTTAAACTTAAATGTTGTCAACATTTGGTTCTTATTATTTATATAATGATTGTTTTATGCTTTAAGATATAATATCATAATATTTCAACCCTACAACCACCTTTGTTGGAGCTATATATAAAAAATTGACTTATCCTAAAAGAATAATTTCGACTTGGATCGATTTACATAAAAATTTGAGATTAGGATTATCTCACCCTGTACTTCATATTCTATATCATGCTAAAGGGTGTTGATTACTTTTAGGGGTGTAAACTACCCCTTATTGCCAAAAATTATATACAAACATTGTAAACTTTAATATAGGTAAAATTTGGTTTTGATTGGTTAACTAATGAATGTTATATGATAAAGGATATAATATCATATTTCAACCCTTAAAACCACCCTTAATAACATTACAGTTTTTATAAGTAGATATTTTAATAAATCTATACAGAAAAAAAGTGGAATTAAAGAATTACAAAAACATCTATTTATAGAAAAATACGACTTTACAAATATGTACAAATTCAAATAGTAAATAGTTTTTTAGTCATCTTCCAGGATACGAACTAGTTCTGTGGTATTATATACGTTGAAAATCCTCTATAAGCAGACTATTCGAATTTTCCGAAAAAAAAAATCCGTTTTATAAACGTAGCTCCTTTATTTTTGTCGATAAAAAGTTTTTTCGAGAACAGTTTTGTAGGATTTTTGAAGAGCTATAAGACTATGTAAATTAAATTCCATAAGATCCCTTAGTTTTTAATTGAGGTTTAAATGGCTCGATAATGGGGTGTTTGCTCGTAAATAGAGATTTTAAACCGCTATATTTCGCTAACTATTCACTGTAATGAGAATCTATGTACAAGGAAATTTTAATTATGAAAAAAGTTATAATTTAGTGATTTATCATTTTTTTCGCATCTCTAGTATTTTCGGAGATATTTTGAAGAAAATGGTAAAAAATACGAAATTGCAAAAAATCAGTTTTTCTTTAAACTCCAATTTTTCTAAAATTAGGCCTTGCCTTTTAAATGGGTCAACCTTCTTGGGTGTATTGATAATACAAATATAAAAGGAATTACAGAAAGGCAAAGACCAATTTTTAATTAGTAGAGTAGTTAGGGGGTTGTTTTCACTGATTTTTTCATAAAGAAAAGCAGGTACCGACCTTTTTTGATCATAAGTCACTTAATTTTTATGCTAGAAACTTTCTGTTATTTTATTTTGAAAGGCCTAATTGTATCCTTGAAAAAAGATTATCGAAGTGTTCCTCAAAAAATGCATTTTCCTAAATTTCCTCGAAAATTTGGCTTTGCCAAATAACGGGACGTTAAAAGCTAATTCTAACATGCCGTATCTCGCTGTGTATTGGTCGTAAAAATATTATAGAAAAAGAATTTGATTTGCATTACTAAAAGACACAATTTTGATAGCTACAGTTTTTTTGATTAAATGCATATTTTTCGAGATATGCTCAAAAAACTCTCTAAAAAAGTGGATTTTTTCGTCGAAAAACTGTTACTTTCAACCGTGAATAACTCTAAAAATACTCGTTTTACGAAAAAAATGTAGAAAACATTTTTTTCTTAGAATTACGTTTTACATACGTTTTACATCTTACAAAATTTAATAAAAATTCCCACCCCCGAGATGGGGTGACAACCACCCCCAAGGTTTTAGCGTACAGCGGCATGATATAGAAAATAATCCTTCGACTATTCCCTACCTGCTGTGAAAATTTCAAGTAAATCCATGCTGGACGAAAAAAATTGCAAGCCAAAATGCTTAATTTCCTCGACTACAGTGGAATTTTTCAAAATCGTCCTATACGTCTAAAGGTGGGAAACAATGATTATAATGTCAATTTATAAGTTACTATCGCTAAATTTAACACCTTCACTAGGTTCATTTCTTTTTATCTCACAACTTAATATGTTTTCCATCTTTTGCGTTATTTTGCCGGTTATTAGTGCGCTCAGCACTGTATACAGTGAGCAGCGCGCTAATAATAAAAAATAGCGCGCAAAATAGCACAAAAGATGGAAAACGTATTAATTATGCGGCTCGTATGCTCGGGCGCCAATTTTGTGATGGTTAGTCCTTCTAAGACGACAGACTCAGTAAAACACAGGTTAAAACAAAATAAATCTATTCAATCTAATTGTTTACAAAATAAATAAAAATAATATATCTCATTTCTATTCGTCGCAGCGAAGTCCTCCTCCGGGTAGACGTCTGGAAAGGAAGAACAAAATTAGCAATGTTATTCAAATATATACATTTATCAAGGGCTCGCTCATTACGCTTGCCTCCGTTTACTTATGAGTCGCAAATCACTTCACTACGGTGCACCTTGCGGCTCGAGTTGGCCTACCTAAGCTTGCGAATCACGTCAGTACGGTGCACCTCGCGACTCAGGTCGGCCTGCCTAGCTCACCTCGCTTGGCTGGTATTTGGCCCAGAACTGTCGTTTCAGGACTGTCGGATAGTCGGATCTCTGCTTGCGGCTCTCTTAAATATCCTTCTGCCGGCCAGTGTTGGTTCGGAGAGGTGGAACTGAGTGGAGGCATCTACGCGATTTGAGAGAATCGCACGGTTCCAAGTGTCGATGCTTGTTCGGCGTATCAGCGTATCATTACAAGTTGTGAGATAAAAAGAAATGAAACTAGTCGAGCTGGGATATTTAGCGATATTAACCTCTAAATTTACATTATATTGATTGTTTCCCACCTTTACACGTATCAGAGAAGTATGCCAACTAAAACTGTCGCTGTGATAGTGGTAGTTGCCAAACTCGTGCGATACGTACCTATAAAGGTGGGAAACTATCAATATAATGTAAATTCATACATAGGCGTAAACAGGGGGGGTTTCGGGGGTTATAACCCCCCCCATTGGGATGTACTTTGAGCTATATACGCTTAACACCCGTGCTGTTTTTGTAACAATAGAGGTTCCGGTACGCAATGTTTCGGGGGTCTGGGAACGGTTCATAAAGGGGGTCTGCCCTCGGGAAAACTTTTTAACTTTAGCCTCAATAAGGGCGTTTTAAAGCTATTTGGTAGCAAGGAAGAAATTCAGGAATTTGTTTATAATTTGGTTGTTTTTTTTTAGTTTTTGTCCCAAGAGGTGCCGGTACGGCGTACCGGCGCGTACTTTCACAAAAACAGCACTTCAACACCATAGCCCTCAGAGACCTTCCAGTAGTTGTAACCCCCCCTATTTCAGGTAGTTTTAACCCCCCTTAGAATCATCCTGGCTACGCCTATGTATTCATAGGCTAATATCGCTAAATATCCCAGCTCGACTAGTTTCATTTCTTTTTATCTGAAAGCTTAATACGTTTTCCATCTTGTGTGCTATTTTGCCGGTTATTAGCACGCTCATCACTGTATAGTATGTATTATACACATATTAAAACATATTATATTCTATTTAAAAAATAGTAAGTGTTTTGTGATGGGGCTTAGGACTTAACGTAACAATAGAACAATAGATAGATACAATAATATTACACTCTTTAGCTTTCTCCAGCAGTATCTTTAGTGTTAATGGATAGTAGTTGATGCTCTAATGAATTTAGCCTACACTTTTGATTTCTAGTTAATACATTTTGATTTGAAGTGTAGTTGCACTTCCTTTTACCAATAAGTTTTAAAATTCATGTAAAAACAATTTATGTACTACACTCCAATAACTAATTCAATTAAATAACAAAAAACCTTAAAGTATGGATGCTTTTCTGACTTTCTCTAGCTGCGCTCCTGTGGTATTCCGAAGATAATTCTACCGTAAAATCCTTGATAAATCACATTCATTACCGACCGAGTTACTTCGCCGAAAACAAGTTTTCAATATCACTGCGTGCCCGTTGGTATTTGAACCACCCACAAGTCCAGCAAAGCGGACAGCGCGAGCCACAAACTGTACTACTACTACTTCTACTAGACTTTATTAAAAAACATCATCTTCTGAATGTGAATCTTAATGACGTACTGTTAAGTATGTGGTAATCCTGGGAGGAATGCAAAAATATTATGATTTGATGCTAATAGTCTCTTATACAAGCTGTTTGGCCAAAACTCAAAATTAATGAAACTATGATTTTTTTTTTTGTATTTAAAGTCGTTCTGTCGTTTATGACTTATTCAGTATGTATTTATAAATGTTGTTAGCACAGATGATTAGCACAACTTATATCTCTTATTGTACTAATATCTTATATGATCAATATGATCATATTGCTTTCTTTGTTAATTCGATCAAATGTTGCCTTAGACTGCTGGTTCTAGTTATTGATTCATTCCATTAATGGAGCAGGACAGGAAAAAATAAATAGATTTTTAAATACAGCACCTACCGACTTGCATTGCAACCTTTTGAATTGCGTTGGGGATGAGGTCAGGAAAAAGTCTACAATAAAAAATTAGTGGAAATGTTTAATCATTGCATTTACCGTGCATCCAAAAGTTCATAAACATGTCAAAATTAGTAATATTAAGGACCAGCTTCTATTACCACGGGGATTCTGGGGCTATTAAGCACGAATACGCCATTAGAAGCCCCCGGAGCACCTGGTGCCCAGGATCACCGCTAAGACCCGTCATCTGGAGTGTTAAGAGTTTTCGACACTAAATTGATGCAAACATATTACTCGGGAGATTTTGGGGTCGCTTAACAAGAATACGCCATCAGAACTGACCTCCGGTGCACCTGGGGCCCAAAATCTTTCGAAACCCTAAAAGATGACGTGCCTTAGTAGTGACACTGGGCACCAGTATGTATGTAACAATGTATTATTTTGGAGTAGGTAACAAATAGTTTTATTACGTGAGGAATACATTGTTATGTCCCTGTTTAGGATAGTCCGAAAAAACGCTGGGACAAAGTGTAATGTGGCTTGCAGGATGCTGGACGGTGTTTGTCCATCTGACTCTCAGAGACCAGAGAAGAAAGTTCGAGTTGGAAGAGATGTTCTTTCCAGAGTGACATATGTGTGTACCGTCCATGCTTTGCCCTCGGCCACAGTCCCTAGAAACCATTGTACACTGTAACAGGCAAGCCTGCAGTCCTCGTCGGCGATCAGGAGGTGGCTTTGGATACAGCATGGATAGTTAGCGTTCGAGTGAGAGAAAACAGTTGCGGCTATTTGCTCGGGACGAACAGGTATAATTATTGTGCAATGAAGTTGGGAAACCGCAAAAAACCAACTTCTCCCTGTTCGGGGGAAGGATAGGGATAAGATAAGGAGGGTACGGTAGGCTAACGGTGTAGCCTCGATAATTTATTCGTACTCTGTCGGGAGTTCGTCAATGCATGTTTGCATTAGAGCAGACGGCGGTGAAGTTTTTTCCGTTTGGGCTTTCGGCGGCAGAGTACGTGGCCGAGAGAAGAACAGGAACATTTAAGAGATTGTTGGGTATCGGAGAGGGGGCCGTTGATGACTTTAGTTGTGAAGTTTCTGTTCAGAGAGTTTATTCTCTCGATAATTATGGGGATATTAGAACTGTTATGGATTTCATTTGAGGGGAATCTCTCGGCTTTGTAGTATGCTACACGCAAGATTCTACGTTCCTCTCGCAACAACTTCAGGTTTTGTAGTCTATTGCATAGACAGTAGATGCCTGATTTATACTCAATAACGGGTCGAATATAAGTTTTGTAAGTGTAAATGAGAGTTTTGGTGTGTGTCTCACCAATTTTCCCAGAGAGAGGGTGGAGAAGTCTGGCTCTATTTCTTACCCTATCTAAAGTTGCCTTTAGGTCTGCATCCCAGTTGAGAGTTCTGGTGAACAGCACTCCCAAATAGGTTGCAGTCGGGCTGAGTAAGAGCCTTTCTCCCGTCAGTCTCAGTGGGTATAGGTCGTCCTCATTTTTTATGATTCGTTATGACACAAAAGGAGCGCGAAACACAATCGTTGTTGTTTTATTCGCGTTTAGTGTTATTCTCTTCTTACAACACCATTCTTCAACCGCGTTTAACATAGCCTGGGCTCTTCTGTGGATGAGTGGTGGATTGTAGCGTGAAGTTGTTGTGAACAGAGCCGTATCGTTAGCGTAGAGAAACAACCGTGTGCCGGTGATGTTTTGGTTAGAGAGATCACTGTTGTAGATTATGTACAACTTGTAGAGTAAAAGGGGTTGATTTTTGATCACTTATTTTAACTTTAATGTACAGTATAAGTGTACAATTTTTGTGAATTGTAGAGGTAGCCTGACGTCAACTAGCTTCCGAACTAGTCCGTCGTGCCAGACCTGATCGAAAGCCTTTTGTACATCAAGGAAAGTGGCTATGGCGAATGAATCGTCATTGATGGTTTGTGAAACTTTAGTAGTTAAGTCTATCAATGCACGTTTCATTTGCCGTTTTGGAATCGTTGTTGAAATTTTGGGATGATATTATGGGTTTTGAGAAAGTTATTGAGCCTCTCTTTTAATATTCGCTCAAGATCTTTTCCGAGAGTGTTTATAAGAGAGATAGGTCTGTAGGATTCCACATCGGTACGGGGTTTACCTTTTTTGGTAACATAATAGTGTTAGCTGCTTTCCAAGGAGTAGGAAAGTAGCTATTTTGAGACATTCATTGAAAATTTTTGTGAGAAGAGGGATAATACTCTCTGGAAGTTTCTTAAGGAATCTTCGGCTGATGCAATCAGGTCCGGGAGCGCTGTTTTTCCTTGGAGATACATAATAGATCTACGTTTCCCTGTTGGTGAGAAGGTCCATGATTGGATCATGGACCAGATTGTGAAAATTGAGAGTATTTTTTACTATGAATTCTGTGTTGAGTTTGAGTATGCGATCAATTTTAGGGTTGTCATGGTTTTGAAAGTTGTTTTGAAGCGAATTTTTGAATGCTTCTGATTTCCCTGGAATTGATGATTTGATTATTGACCAACAGATGAGAAGGTTGAGATAGTTTTGTTTGGTTAGGACTTTGAATTTGTTCCGGAATTTACTACCGTCTTTGTAGTCCAGTTTTGAGGTAGTATCTTCCCACCGGCGAGCCGTTACGTCTGATATATCACTCTTTATCTTTATCCTAGCACACATTCGGTTGTTTTCTGTTTTGATTAATGTAGACCTGTGAGGCGGATGCCTTTGGCGTTTTGTTCATGATCACCAAATTGAGTGTGTCTACAATTATTCAGATCGCCCATAAGTACAGCTTTGTTGAGTATTGAAAAATACTCTAACAAGTCTCTACTGAGTGGTTGACCTGGGTGCTTGTAGTAAGAGATTATCGTGAGGGTTTCGTTGTTGAGAATGAGCAGGTCAATTGAAAGGAAGACCACTTCTGGTGGACGAACATTTTGTGGGAAGGTATGGATGTTGTTCGGTATTCCGTGTTTGACGAGAATACCATTCCCGCGTGAAACTTGACAGCGATTTCGATGAAGAGTCGAATATCCTGCGAAAGATGGATCGTGCTTACACAGTGTGTCTGTAATTCCTAGAATCTGTATGGTATGATAGGATATTCTTAATAGATTCTTTTAGAGAGGCCCTGGCAGTTGACTACACCTAGGGTGAAATCCATAAGAAAGGGCGATTAGTAGTTGGGGCGGAAGGCCATTGTGACCTTGTTACTTTGACCGTGCATGACGCATGAATGGTCAAGGATTTGGCTTACTAGGTTCGCAGTGATCTCGAAGATTCTTTCTCGTAGTTCGGACAGCAGGTTCAGCAGCATGACCATTTGCATTGTTATGACTTTTTGATCTCTGTGGTGAGGTCGAAAGGAAGTTCTGATTTTTCAGTCGAAAGTGGCTGTATCTCGTTGGATACTCTAGGAATAGTGTGCCTTTGCGGGCACTCGTTGGAGTATGCAGTTTGGTCACCGCTAAAATTTGGGCATTTGGGTTGGTCTTGAGTTGTACAGGCGCTTGGCTTGTGGTTTTCACCGCAGTGTGGGCAGATGAATGCTTTTTGACGGTATTCAACGATGGTGTGGCTATTCGTGCAGCATTTGCTGCAATATTTGACGGACGGTCTTACGGGGTTGGAGCTGTGGGCTCAGTGCGTAGGTGTACTTTTCCAACGAGGTGGTCAGTACCTTGATTACTTTCGAGTCCCGTCCAGCTCTGAGAGATTTTACCCTCTAGAGCTTGACTATTGGGATTTCGTGTTTTGTAATCAAGGCAGTGAATTAATCCTCGCTATAATCCAGATCAACTTTGGTGATGAAGAAGAGATATGTTTGACATCTTTCGGTTTGATTTTGGAGTGATTTGTTACGGTTTGTAACCATATTCATGGTTTGGCCTGTTTGCCTACGAATATGAGACTGAATCTCGTCTGCGTTGACGGAATGAATTAATCGCAAATGTGCGATGCAATGTGGGTGGACTTTTCGTGGATTCGTTTATTGAGAAGAGATGTGGTGGCGTTTGTTTGCCGAAAGAAGTTCTTCTGGTTTGGCCTGTTTGCCTACGAATATGAGACTGAATCTCTTCTGCGTTGACGGAATGAATTAATCGCAAATGTGCGATGCAATGTGGGTGGACTTTTCGTGGATTCGTTTATTGAGAAGAGATGTGGTGGCGTTTGTTTGCCGAAAGAAGTTCTTCTGATTGCAGAGGTGCTTAGGGAGATCTTTTATTAAGTATTCGAAGACTTTAGGACTGTTTAAAGTGTTGGTGATATTCGGATTTCGTGTTCTAGAGTTGGCTACGGCGTTGGCGTAAGATCTTTGTGGAAGAGAGTAGTTTTCAGAAGATGACTGTGGATTAGTATTGCGGACGTTATTAGCTGGTCGATTTTCAGATGGTGGAGCTGATGGCTTAGGGTTTTGGCTTTGAGAAGGTGGATTAGAATTTTTTTGGTAGATTGTTTGTTCCTGTTGACTAAGTTTCGGTTCTAAGGAATACTCCCCGATGAGAAAGGTCACGCTTTTGAGGCAGCTGCTGGAACTCGCGTTCCAAATCGTGAGGTTTTAGCGATTCCAGCATGGGGTTGAGTCTATCGTTTTGCTCCATCTGGTGATAGTTCCTACTGAACCTACGCTGCAATATTAAAATTTCAGCGTTTAGTTGCGTAAGCTCCATTTCCGTCTGGGAACGATTCTACTCATTGGCGGGTACTTCGTCACTTTCAGTTTGAAGGCTGGCGAATTGGTTGTTGGTGAAGATCGACTGTATCAGGGCCATTTGGGACCGAAGTCTCGACTGAATAGAGGAGACAGACCTTTCTGATGAAGGCATTTCAAGGGGCTAGGTATGCCGGTCGAGCGATTGGAGGGCACCTCAGCCTCACGGTGGGTAGACCCCACAGATAGAGGTGGCTTGTTCGTTTCCTCCGTGCTTTTCCAATGATTTATGATAGTGGCTATATTTACCGTTACTTTGTGCGGTTTACCCCTGCTGGTTGGTCACTCGATGTAAACCCTCGAGGGTTCAGGATTTCCACGTACTAGCACTTGTCCCTGGAGCCTAGCTTTAATCTACTAGGTAGAGTTCGGGGCAAGTGTATTGCTTTTAAGTCCGGAGCCAGAGTATTCCCCTGCAACTCCTTAATCCGTCTACTTTTGGCTTTTAAATTTGCACGCGTACAATTTGGCCAAGTATCGTTGGTTGTTCGGTGGAATCTGAATCTCCTCGGGTTAACCGTGTGGCTGCTATCTTCAGCTTTTGCAAGCTCTCAAACTCCTCGCTAGATGTCGCTATGGGCAGGGTATGCAAGCAATGACCTGGCTACTCGACGGCTGGATCTAGAATGTGGGCACCAGGTGGTCCTAGGGTCAATTCTGATGGCGTATTCGCATTTAGCATCCTCATAACCATCAGTAATCAATTTGCATCATTTATCGCCGAAACCCCTCGAAACTTCAGAAGATGACGTGGCTTAGCAGTGAACGTAGGAACCAGTTGCTCCGGGTGTCGGTTCGGATGGCGAGTTACTGTTCAGCAGCCCCAAACCCCCCAAGTACTCTGTTTGCATCAAGTTAGTGCCGAAAACCCTCGAAACTTCAGAAGATAACCAGCCTTAGCAGTGACACTGAGTATCAGGTGTTCCGGAGGTCCGTTCTGATGTCGAATTCGTATTAACCGACCCCAGAAACCTCCAAATAATCTGTTTACATCAATTTAGTTCCGAAAACACTCGAAACTCCAGATGACATGCCCTAGCAGTGAACCTGGGCACCAAGTGCTCTGGGGATCGGTTCTGATGGCGTATCAACGAATATCAAAATTTGGCCCTTAGTGTACTGATTTTGACATGTTTATGCACTTTTGGATGCATTTTTTACAGTTTAAAATCCAACTATATATTTCTAAAATTATTTTCATTATAGACTTTTTTCCTGACGTCATCCTGAATACAATGCAAAAACTTGCAAGTCAATAGATGATGTAGTTAAAAATTGATTTATTCCGGTATTTTTTGTTATAAATGCCCTGGTCTAAGAGGAGGGCGATGGATATTTATGATGACTTTCCTCATTTTTAGTGCTTTTCCATGCACTATTTTTGTACTATTTCGATGATCAAAACTTTATTAATTATTTCAGTTTGATCGTTATTTTTAATATGATTTATTTTTTATTAATAAAGAAGTAAATATCTTAAGTAACTCCGACGTAAACGGTCCCATCCTGGTTGAGAAAGGAGGAGAGTAAATGGTTAGTAAATGAGTCTTGGTGGCAGTAGTTATGGCAAATGGCTTCTGTCTTTAAAAACCAAGCAATGTCCTAGTTGACATACGCCAGTGACACTAACAAATCCTAGCTGTGATCGGATGGGTGAAGGTGAGTCTTCAGCTCCTCAAACCCGGAATACGTTGGCTAAGATATGATAACCCTAACATAAGTGACCACGACCCTCTAGGTTAGAAGTTGGGTATAGGGCTAACGTGTAATCGAGAAACATTACATTCAACTTCATACATTTAATTTATAAAAAACTTTGAAAAACTCCTGATACATACAAGAACAAAAAACCGCTAAACGCCGTAAAAATGAGTTAGTGCAGTCACTGAAGGTTTTCACCTCCGATTTCGTTGAAACTGCATCCATTTTCATCAAAATTGTTGAGTAGTTAGAGGATACCTCAAGGAACAAAGGTGACATGATGCCAACTTGTGCTTTTTCCCTCGGGGTGGATGCCACCCCTTCTCGGGTGAAAATTATTTCGTTAAAAATAATACCACAAATCGATAGAGGGACAAATTCTAAGTTTCTATTTGTTATATAAAGTTATTAATATAAATAAATACTTTTTGAATTATTAAAGATCAAAGATTTAATTTTTTCGTAAAAAATGCATGTTTTAAAGCTATTTTTTATGTAGAACTCAAAAACTATAAGCTTTCACAAAAAAGTTATTTTTACCAAAATTAAAGATAATAACAATTTGAAAACACTTCTCATTTAAAGAACTACACTAATGTTAATTCAAAGTGAGTTATGGGTAATTGAAAGTATATTTTTTTGACGACTACGCAAATCTAAGTATTCAAGCTTAAATAACGGGAAAACGATGCATTTTATAAAATATTCCTGCTAAGCACTTGTCAAAGTATTTCGAAATACCTATCAAGTGAGCTCCAGAAGTTAATAGCATCAAAATTAAGCAACTTATGATGAAAATAAGAAAACCCTTTCGAATTTTTTTGGAAAAAGTGAATAATAAAACATACGCCATTTCCACAAAAATTAAAATTTATAGATATTCTTACAAGAGTTTCAACAATTTTGACTGGTTTAGAATGCATATTTCTGAGAAAAAGATATAATTTTAAAAAATCAGAATTTTTCAAATTACCGTAATTTTCATTTTCATTTAATAATAACTCCAAAAATAATCAATACACGAAAAGAATAATATATAACGAAATTCTAGTTTCTTATGTACCAAATATTTTACCGTTTTTATTATTTCTGTAGGGTACAAAATATCCGAGATAGAAACGTTTACAGCTTAAATTTTGGTTCAAGAACTATGTAACCGGGGCATTTAACCTTTTATTTAAAAAAAAAAGTAAGGGGTTTAAAAGATTATATTCAACGTGGTTTAAAATCCCTTAATTTTAGCTTTCAAATTGTTCTTAAGCAAATCTGATATCTTAAATCTAACGTTATTAAACGAGTTATTAAAAAAAAACAATAAGATTTTTTGGAAAATTTTTTAAAAGATAACTTTTCAAAAATTTTTGAAGCATAAATTTTAATGCTATCAACTTGTTCGTGGGCTCATCCGATAGATATTTTTGAATACTTTGACAAATATTTAATAAGTTTATGTTATAAAATGCATAATTTCTTCGTTATTTAAGCTGGAATACTTAGATTTGGGTAGTCGCCGAAAGAAATATACATTCAATTACCAAAAATTCACTTTTCGTTAACACTAAAAGGTTTTTCTAGTAAAGATTTTATTTCATTTTTTATTAGCTTCTATTTTGGTAATAATAACTTGTTAGTAAAAACTTATAGTTTTTGAATTATTTATAAAAAATCGGTTAAAAACATGCATTTTTCTTACGAAAAATTAAAATTTTTAATCTTTAATAACTTAAAAAGTTATGATTTATTTCAATAACTTTATATAAAAAATTTTGCTTAGAGTTAGTTCCTCTATCGAATTATGGGGTTATTTTTAATAACATAATTTTCACCCACGAGAAGGGGTGGCATCCACCCCCCAGGGTAAAAGCGCAAGTTGGCACCATGTCACCTTTGTTCCTTGAGATATTCTCTAACCACTCACCCATTTTCATGCAAATCGATGGAGGTTCAACGAAATCGGAGGTAGTAGCTCATATCCACCTTCAGTGACTAAGTGGCGCAGGCAATATTCCAGCTACAAAAGGGCTGATATGAATATTACTTGGCGCGAAAATGAATTTTTATTTTGATGGAGAATAAAATTATAGTTTTATTTTGAAAGATTTTTTCCATAATATTTGCTAAATTTGAAATAAAACGTCTCAGGACAGTTACAACAATAACCATGAAGGTGTTTTTGAGCAAATCTTGGAAAATCGGAAAGCCATCCAGATAAGGTCAGTAGAGGGGAATATTGCGCCAGAATTATTGCGTTATAGTATGAAAATCCTGAATTTTTGAATAATGTATGGTTTTCAGACGAAGCATATTTTCATTTGTCGATTTATGTGCTTTGCCAAACCAGATGAAGTTCAAGAAGTTCCTTTAAATAGTGCAAAAGTCAGTATCTGGTGTGCAGTTTCAAGACACGGAATCATTGTTCCGTACTTTATCGAAGAAAAAGTCACACTTAATCAACAGAGGTACCTACATACAAATTTTAACGCGCTTTATCACTGATCAACGTCAATTTTGCCGTGCAGTCAATTTGTCCATTACATTGCAGCGTGTCAATTTTTTCAGCAGGATGGTGCTACTTGCAATACTCCTGTCGCAGTTCGTCAATTTCTTCAGAGACATTTTACAAGCAGATTCATTTCACGATTTATTGACCACCTTATCCTTCACATTTTCCAGACTTCACATCTCTAGACGCATACATTGGGGCATGGCTAAAACTGCCGTTTTTAAACGGACACCACAAACAATCGATGAATTAAAGGATGCCATTAAAGCCTTATTTTCAAACCAAGGCAACCCTCATCCCATAACATGACGAGAAACTTGGAAAATCGGAATGAAATCTTTCTTGAGCGAGGAGGATTTACAAGATGTAATAAAGTGTCAATAATATGTATTTCTTAAAACAATAAAACAATTACGAGTTCAGTACTGTTTATTTTAGGCTATACTTTACCTTTTTTTGCATTCATTCATTAAACAAATCGGTAATATTTATTGTTTAAACTTTCTTGCTAAAAGCTACTGACTCACTGCCTTTTTGCAAAATAAAGCAAGGTATTAAAGTCAAATCAAATATTTTTAAATATCTTTACTTGGAAAATCTCATATTGCAGTTTACTGAATCAAAGTTCACCATAGGTCTCATTTTTTGTGACCCTTTTTGTACAAGCAGCCTTTTATCAATGACATTTATAAATAGGCAAAACTACCTGTTTTATTATGATGGTTTAAAGGACTCTACGATGTGTGTGGCACATATTACAGATCAGTCTCTGTCACATAAACACTACCGACAATATTTTATCTGACTGGAAAGCCATAGTTTTACACGATATTTGACACCATGTATATAATGGTGGTAATTTTTAATTGTTAAAATGAGCTTTGCGCCATAAAGGCAGGTATTTAACAAGCTGAATCGTATTTTAAAATCTTATTAAGTTGTTCAAAATTCTTTATCGACCACTAAAAGTGGTATTGTCGTACAAGGATGTTTAAATTTTGGATTTTATTAGACGTGTTTTATTTGTGGATCTCGTGGTGGCACTTTCTTTCGATTTACGCCGTTGTGAGGCCGAGGCTTTGCTCGTAAATTTTAGAAATGTGGACAATGTCATCAACAATGGAATGTTACTAAGGAAAAAGGAACAACTCATATTAAACTTTTCAATTTATGTAAGTATATTACAGTAGGTTTAAGCGGACATTTATTATTAGCTGCAATTTGTGGTTACACAAATAAATACTAAGCCTACTGGTAAATAATTTTAACAATTTTTGTTTTGTATTTTCTACTGTTCATATTTGTACTGTTCTTAATTTTACTGTTAGTATCCTGTTTATTACCCCTCTTTAATCACAAATAGGTTAAGATTATAATTCCAGGCCTATTTTTCAGTCTTGACACATCTTTGCATTTGGTAGTTTGGTTTTAAAGCATAGGTATAGTAATGTAATAATTCTACTTAATTATCGGATTTCAAAAAAACAGGAAAAAATAATAGACACGTAAAAAATTATTTAAACATAATTTATTAAAACAAACTATAATACTTAAACAAATATACTCACATTGATTAATTATATGTATTTCCTTCTTTCTCACTTTGAGTTCTGCAAAATGGTCAATTAATTTGTTATAATACATAGCTTAGTTATTTAATATATATCTAGTTATTTAATAGCTTTTTTTCTATATAAAATAAATTAATTTATATAAATTATTTATTTTTACTGGCCTAATGCGGATCTTAAAAAAATTGAGGCTTAAATTGCAATACTTCATTTTTCAGTTATATTAGGTTTCAATATTATTCTTATTATTATTTTAATATTGTTCATATCATTTTAATTCATCTATTTAGTCCATTCACTCACGGTTTTTGCTATATATTTACAAAAACCGCGTGGATTATCATAAAATTTGGTAAACACATAGCTAACATGTCAAAGAAAAAAGTGATATTGTGCAGATGTGTGCTTTTGCCCTGGGGGTGGGTATAACCCTTTCTCGGGAGCACGGACGCCCATATAAAAATTTTTAGGGGGGGGGGCAGACGTGAAGATGTTGCACATTACATTTTGTATTCTTTGAATAACAATATATAGCTTAAAGCACCCGAAAAGCAGGGGGACACGGCCCATGTTTCGAACAAGAAAACTTTTACTTTAGACTGATTTCTTTATCTTGTTCTACTTCTTAATTTGCCAGGTTTCAAAATAAAAACCAATCAAATTAGGTTAGCTGCAACTAATTAATGGAAACTCAGTCAAATTTCGTTCTTTTTCCAAATTCTCCAACGTTTTATTACTTTTTCTACTGACACTGACAATTATCAATTTTTATATAAATAGCTTAATAGGAGAGACTTAAAATACTAACTTTGTTTACCAATTAGATAGTGACTGAAAAACTACCTAACTTGACATCTGCACTAATATAACTATTTTTCTAATCGTTATTAGTCCAAAGAAATGGTTTAAACATACTGAAACGTTCTCCCTCTCTAAGATTAATTAATCTTAAAAAAATTTACAACCAATTAAAATTAATCACAAATAACAACCAAATGAATGAAAAATAATGACATTAATGAAATTTAAATAATTATTTAAATTTTCAATCTTTTTGATTGATTTCCATCCAATCTGGGTTGAAACTTGTCTTAATCTGGAACTCTATCGCACTTTCTTAGTCTTCCTTTCACGACCATGACTCCGTTTTCATTCAAAAATGGAATTAATTGATAAAGCTTACTTTTAGTGGAGACTGTTCCTTTCTGGAGCAACTGTTTTATTTCTTCAGCAAAACAATCCAGTCGAACTTGTTTCACCCAAAGTAGCTGAGCTCGTTTCACATCAACAAGGCTCATATTATCTTCTCCAACTTTTTAAATCTTTAATCGAAAAGATCTGATGAAGCTTGCTGTTTTCATAATCAGTTTAGTCCACGTTGAATATTTCTTGACATCCAGAACAGGCATTTTCCGTAACGGCTCCCTCTCGTGAATGAAATTGATTATTGCCCGTTTCTCAAGTAGACTATCATCAGCGATTGGTAATTTCGAAATCCTTGGCCATTTATTTTCCTCAAATTTTAGAAAACTGCTTCCATTGAGCCAACGACAAGAAGTTAACATCTTTGTTGAACCTTTTAAGCATGAGGTATCATCGGCAACAATTTCCTTCGTGTTGACCCAATTCCACTGATCCAACGTAGATTAGTCCAGAATAAGGTCTACTCGATTAGTTACATATTGGCTGAATCCTCC
This sequence comes from Diabrotica virgifera virgifera, assembly GCF_917563875.1. NCBI lineage: Eukaryota > Metazoa > Arthropoda > Insecta > Coleoptera > Chrysomelidae > Diabrotica > Diabrotica virgifera. Next base: position 109,252,559 of record NC_065448.1, on the reverse strand, counting down.
CGTTCGTGAAGTCAACCAACACATTACAGTTCTTGAATCATCATCATGATGCAACCTCTTCTATCCATTGCTGGACATAGGTCTCTCCCATTCTTCGCCACTTTTCACGGTTCTGTGCTTCTTGTTGCCATTTCTTGGATATTCGGTTAATGTCGTCCATCCAGCGTGTTGGTGGTCGTCATCTGCTGCGTTTGTCTTCGCTTGGGCGCCAGTCAGTTTTCTGCTCCATCTGGAGTCTTTCAGTCGCGCTCTGTGACCTGCCCAATCCCATTTCAGCTTGGCTATACGTTCAACGACATCAGCGATACCTGTTCTTTTCCTTAAGTCTTGGTTCCTTATTTTGTCTTTCTTTGTCACGCCTAGAATCGATCTTACCATCCGCCTTTGTGCCACTCGCATTTTTAAAATGTGAGTTTTTGAATCAATCCATAGAAAAGAGCTTGCAAAGTTAAGTTCTTGTCCAAAATCTTTTTCCACATACGCCTTCAAGTTGGCAGCATCGAACAGCATCGATTTCCAATCTTGGTATTTACATTCCTTTGACTCTTGCTACTTTTCCTTTTCCTGCGATGATTTTTTTTTCGCATGATCTCGTACGTAAGCCACAACTGCAAACGCTTCTTCGCTAGCATCACAAAAGCAACAAATGTGAAGTTGGAGTTCTCGATTACAATTCATTTCACGATACAAAAGCGTCTGGGCTGGTCGTTCTTCTTTTCTCAGTACAACTTGGTGAAACATCTGCTTGATGTCTTCAGAAAAGGCAAATCGATGTCTTCGGAATCTCATCAGAACAGCAGCAAGTTGTTGTATCAGATCGGGTCGAGTGTAAACGAAATCATTAAATGACTTTCTTTTACTTTTTGCAGCTGCATCAAATAATAGGGTTGACTTTTTACTCGGGTGAAAGGCAAAGAAATGAGGCAGGTACCATCGCTTGTCTTCTATTTCGTTTGATTCTGGTAGATCCTTAACTTGTGATATCTTTTCCACTTTAGTTTGTATGTTCACTTTGTAACCCAATACTCTGGGTATTGGGATTTGGAAGAAAAAGAGCTGATGAAAGAGGGGGAAAATAGAAGAGAAGAGGGTTAAGATACTAATGGAGAGTGGCTTAGCTCAGACGAACAAATCAAAGTGGCAGAGAGACACTATATCTCAAGTGAGGACTCGGGCTAGCTTCAGTGCACTAAATATTGGCTTTAAAATATACAAACAGAGATATGGGATAATGAAGGGGTAGAAACAAGGAAGAGAATGAGACTGGTTAATGCGAGAAGGGAACGCAACTAGATAAGAACGCTGGAGACAGAATAATATGAAGATACGACAAGGAAAGAAGAAGAAAAAGGGCGCCAACTCGAACGAACAGCTCAGATTTCTGAACCGAGGATTTGAAAAGTTCGAGATTTTTGAAATAAAGAAAAACAGAATAAACGACCAATAAATAATTGACAGTGATACAATGACCTGAAATACAAAAAAAAAATTCACTATTTACCTTGTTCTGCTATATTATAAACTGGTGATACGAGACTGAAATAAAAATCAACCTTACTAAGAACAAATATATTTATAATATTTCACAACTTACAATGTATCCATGATACTTATAAAACATGTGAGATAAACAATAGTGGTGGAGTTGAGAAAAATAACAATCTAGAACCCAAAGGGTTACGCCAAGTAAATTACCACCGCTATTGCGCAATATAAAAATATCAATAACGAAAACCAGGTCAGTGTCCGTAAGCGTAGCAAAATCCTATACTATGGTTAGTATACTAATATTAATTGATCCTAGACTAGATAAGGTATAGTTGATACTAGAACAACTAATGGTTACACAAAAAAAGTTTAATACCTTATCTAGCAGAGACTTAAAGGGTGACGTACTCACCAATCGAACTATTAAGTGTCCGAAACAATCGAAATACCAGATCTATGTCTAAGTACTATACCTAAGTAAACATAGATGCTGGAAGCTATATAAAACTAACAAAATGAGTTTGGTTAAAGACTTACCCAGAAATATTATTTAAAACCTATCGACAATCTTTATATATGTCTTAATTCCCATTTCCCTTATCAATTAATTTATTTTATTTGAATATTTATTTATTATTTACCATTACCTAACTTTATTTAAAATCCTACTTCAAAACCCTATGTATATAGTGTAGTATAGGTACCTGTTATATGCATATAAAAAGTTTACACAAATTTATTACTGTAGAGTAAAAACCAAAATATTTATAGGTATGAATTGAAATAAAGAAAAAAAAACTCTTATCTTTTGCAACTCCTGGGTATATTCATAGGAAGGTCCACTAGATTTGGGAAATCTCTGGGCACTATAACATCTGTGTGGAGCGGTCTGAAGTTGAGAGGTTCTGTGGATGTATTTGGTGAAACGGGTCGGTAATGGTTTATGATGTCCTACTATTAGTTATATAAAGTATGTTTATCCATTTATTTATCCATAAAAAAAATCCAACTAAGTATCCAAATTAGTTATATAAGGTATATTTAACCATAAAAAAAATCCAGCTAAGTATCCATATTATGGGTGGAATGGAAATATGATGTAGAATGTAAAACGAACCCTGGGATCTCTGATACGTGACCACGTGGTATAATTTATGTTATAATTTCTTGAATTCTTGTTTTTTTGTTACTTAGGAGATTGTCTGTTGAGTTTCCTGATGTTTAGTTTACTGATGGTATGTAATATATTTAATTTCAGTCCATTATTTTCCCAGAGTTCGTCTACAAATAGCAACAGCTCACGTATCAGAGCGGATGTTCTTTTCCCAACTGATTTTACTATTACGAGTTTCGCTTATCTCTCCGTCCCGTTGGTCGTTCGGCCTGCGCCGACACGTCGAAGCGTTAGGGAGTTATAAAGATACATAGGCGCATCAAATAAAACACTTACGGGGTAGCAATAAATGCTACAGTCTCCCCTATCTTCAGTAAAAAAAAGGAAAACTTCCAGAAGTTTCCTTTTTTTTTTGTTTTCTTCAGGGATGACATGATGTTAATTTTACCACCTAAACCATTGGCAAAGGAGAGACCGGACTGAAATCAATGACGCAGTAAGAGAGAGATAGAGAATACGCGAGATACATTGAATTACGTTTTTCATAAGACATAACAGAGAGGGGATGTGTAACTGACCAGAGTTATCAAACGAGATAATGTAATTTAATTTAGTAGGACTACAGGTTAAGAAAGGAAGAAGATACAAAAAGAAAAAAATAAATTACATCTTAATCACCTACGTTTTAACTACAATACTATAATCTTATAGAGAAAGTTAACTATTTACACTACTTATCATCTACATTCTCAAGTGTTAGTATAAACCTCATTAAAACTACATTATGGTTGTATATTAACAACCCTTTAAAATACTACTACCAAGAACCATTTACAACAACTAACCTAAAACGAATCCTATCAATATACCCAACAATGACACTAGAATGACCAGATTCTATTAATCACCCAAGAGTTCACTGAGGGCCTAATTTATTAGGACTAGTTAAAACTATATTACTAGAAACCTACACATATATGATGTGGTTCTGGATATCAAGAACATAGAAAATTCAAGGTAAAAATAATCCATAACATCTCTACTAGCTTTCATAGCAGTAGGAAGACATAATAAGGTAAAGACCCTAGCAATGCCACTATACTCATGGTATAGGGTATGCAAAAAGGTAAAGATACTGGCAAGCCCGCATCTACTCTTGGTAGAGGGTCTGCACAAAGGTAAAAGACATTAAATGTCCTAATTGTAATACCTAAACTGTACTATTTACGTGGTCCAATTCCACACTCACGACAAAGACAGTGAAGGACAGATTCTTAGGACTCTATACACAAGATAAAGGTAAGAGGTATACTCAATCAAGATATAGATAAGTGACAAACTCATCAAGGTAAAGGTACAACATGAACCCAAGATAAAGGTAAAGATAACGTCAATTCAGGTAAAGATAACGATAAACTCACATCTACCTTTTCATATTTAAGGCAGAAGAACATCTACTAGCATAATGCTCATTAGAGAGACAAATAAGGTAACTCACATACTCACATCCAAGCAGGTGGTGGAGAGAGAGGTAAACAACTTCAGGTAATGAGGTATATTAAACTCGAATCGTTTAAAATAAATAATAGTATAGGAGATGACATCGAAGTCAAATGGACTTACTTACTGCCGAATATTGGAACGATCCAATTCTAAATGACACATTCTAATTTCAGCCTAAGAGACACTCAAGGAACAACTGATAGGTATTAATATATTTCTGAGCCAAGTGGAGTGCACAAGTCCAGGGTGATCAATCCTGAACCCACGCTAAAACCCTGAAACAGTTATGTGACTATATAAGTTTTATGGCCATGGTTCGCGACCCATGCAAAACCATAAATCAAAGATTTTGAAAAAAAATTCCCTAACTATCCCTGTAAACATCCATCTAACCAAGAACTCAAGATGGGGAAAATTCCCATTATCCATCCAGTACTCCTATGACATAAAATTTGTACCTCCAAGAGACAACTAACAATAAAATGACCGAGTTAGTAACCGGGCTTTAGTGACCGAGCTACTAAACAATATTAAGATAAGATAAAAATTAAAAAAAAAAAAAATGGATGGCAAAGACATATGTTGGCCAGGCAAACAAAACCGGTAAATAGGTCTTAAATAAACAAACTGGTCCCTTACACGTTAATCTTCGTCTGAAGATGAATAATCTAAATTATCAACCAAGTTATGTGGACCTACTGTCTTATCCTCGAGTAAGTCTTTAATATGAAACCTTCCCAGTTTCTTACCAGTAGAAGTTTCCTTTAACTCATAAATTAAAGGAGAAATAACTTTAATGACAGTACAAGGTATGTATTTTTGACACAGCTTGGCAGATTGGAAATTCACTTTATCAGATTTGACAAAATTTTTCTTTAAAACGGAATCTCCAACCCTGAAAGATAAGGCTCGCTTTCTTAGGTTATAATGGCACTTATTTCTGTCATAAGATGCCTTTAAACGTTTTCGAACATCAACATAAATATCAGGAAGATTCTGAATGTCTTCTAAGCGGTGTAACTTATCTGATATAGTAGGAAAATTTGTGGCATTTTCTGAGATTTTACCAAAATAATCACCAGAGAGAGGAACATGACGACCAAACATTAAATAAGATGGAGGACATTTGGTTACTTCGTGAGATGAAGTCCTGATCGCTTGTACTATAGAGTGGATATGGGTATCCCAAGCTCTCTGATCAGGAAATGAATAAGATCTTAAAGCAGTCACGATTGATTTATTAACTCTTTCCGTATGATTAACTTGTGGATGATAATTTGCATTGTACCAGATCTTTTGTACATTATATTTTGCCATGAGATCACGAAAAGCCTTAGCTGTGAACTGGGGTCCATTGTCGCATGACACGATCTGTGGGACTCCATAAATCAGGAAAACTTCATTCTCCAGATACTTAATAATAGATGAAGTAGTTGCCTTAGGCATGGTATGAACCAAAGGGAATTTGGTAAAGTAATCAACAACTACTAAAGCATATTGCGAACCTTTATATGATCTAGGATAAGGACCAATGAGATCTAAAGAGACAAGTTGAAAAGGAAAATCAATCCGTCGATAACTACCCATTAAACCTGGTTGAGGAAGATTTGTAGACTTACACGTAGCACAAATTTTGCATCGAGCGATATAGCCACGAATAGTCTGGCGCATCTTCGGCCAGTAATAAAGTTCGGATATACGACGAAAAGTTTTGTAAAAACCAAAATGAGCTGCAGTAGGATGGTCATGAAAAGTGGCCAAAACCTCTGCTCTATTAGGAGTTGGAACTACTATCTTCCACTCCGACATTCCAGTAAGGGCATCCATAGAACTTAGCACATGTTTATACAAAACACCATGCTCCACTTTAAAATCAGGAAATTTGCCTGGTACATTCTGTACATCATACAACATTTTTTTATACCAATCATCTGGTTGTAACGAAGATAAGTCTAACAAATTAATATCAAATGTCCTAGAAAGGGCATCAGCGACTACTACACCTGCAGCTTTGCGATGAACGATTTTATAGTCATACTGTGCCAATTTTAAAATCCACCTAGCCAAACGAGGAGATGGGTTCTTCATACTTTGTAACCACACCAGACTACTATGGTCAGTTATGACCGTAAACGAACGACCCTCAAGAAAATATCTGAAATGTTCAATGCCCGTAATTATAGCTAACAACTCCTTTTCAGTTGTAGTATAATTTTTCTGGGCTTTGTTTAATTTCTTGCTTGTATAGGCTATCGGATGTTCTTCTCCATCTACGATTTGATACAGTACACCTCCAGATGCGGTGTTTGAACAATCTGTCATCAAATAAAAGGGTTTATTAAAATCTGGGGCTACCATAACTGGAGAATTTGTGAGAGCCTCCTTGATTTTAACGAAAGCTTCATTAGCCTCAGGAGTCCACACAATATTTTGTCCCTTTTTCCTATTTTGAAGCAAATCAGTGATAGGGGACAACAAGGTAGAATAAGACTTAACGAACTTCTTATAATAACCCACCATTCCTAACAATCTACGGACCTGAGTGGTATTTTTAGGCACAGGAAAATCACGAATAGCTGACACTTTGTCAGGGTCAGTATGAAGGCCATGGGAATCAACAACATATCCTAAAAACTTAATCGAGTCACGACAAAAGCTGCTTTTGTCTAAGTTAATTGTCAAATTTGCATCTTTGAGACGCTGAAACAACTGTTGCAATACAGAGATATGAGTGTCGAAATCAGGAGTAATGACTAGAATATCATCAAGGTAATATTGACAATAGGGATCTAAAGCAGGACCTATTACCAAATCCATTAATCTACACATAGTCTGGGGAGCAGACACCAGACCAAAAGGCATTGTAGTAAACTGGTACAATCCTTTGCCACTTACTGCAAAGGCAGTAAGCTTCTTACTCTCTTCGCTTAATGGAATCTGTAGAAATGCCTTCTTTAGGTCAATGGATGAAATGTATTTAGCATTTTGTAGCTTAGTGAGGATGATATCTATACGAGGTATAGGATAGGCATCCCTATTCATCGTAATGCTGTTAAGTTTACGTCCGTCGAAACAGACACGAAAAGTCCCACCCTTCTTCTTTGTCAACCATAAGGGGCTACAAAAGCTAGACGAAGACTGCTCGATAATACCAAGCTTAAGCATTTCATCCACCTCCTTTACCAAGCTTTCATGCCAGGCTTGAGGCAAGGGATATTGGTATTGCCTGAAGGGCTTAGACGAACCCACATCAATGTGGTGTTCGATGAGGTGAGTTCTACCTAACTGATTCTTAGAAGAGATAGAAGAGAATGATTTGATAACATTATCCAACTGTTCTAACTCCTGAGCATTAAGTTTACTCATATCTTTAACTGCATTCACACAAGAGACATTAAAAGAAGACACAGATAAGGAAAATTCAGTAAAATTTAATTCACTATTAAATGTTCTCAGAAAATCCATCCCTAGGATAACTGAATTCTTAACAGAAGGTATAACAAAAAATGTAACCATCCTTGTACACGAACTAACAGAAATCTCAGTTGTAAACTGACCTAAAATCGGTTGAACTTGACCATCTGCTGTAGTCACCTGCAAACTCTTATCCATTCCTATCTTGACATTAGAATTCTGGAGAAATTCCAGACCTAAAGAACCCAAAATAGAGATATTGGACCCTGTGTCCAGCAAAGCTAAACAAGAATGTCCCAAGATAGAGATTTCAAGGTACGGACGATTATCCTTGGTTTTACGGACTAACAATGAATTTATGTCAACATCAATAAGTGAAGGTAAAGGATTACTTGGAGAAACTACAGAAGAATCACACTGTACATAATCGACTAACGTTGTCCTCTTTTCGGTTGGTGTTTGCCGTTCTGAGGTCGTTTGTCTTTCGATAGAGGGTGAGATGGTTGACTTGTCGAAGCTTGTGCTTCCAGGCTCGAGAAACCAGTTCCTTGGTTTTGAGGATTTTCGGTAGTATTCCCTGTATCTTGATGAGGGGCGGCTGCCAGGGACGATCCACCCCTTCTCTCGTTTCCCGAACAGAATTGGCATTCGAATTTACGGACCCCTTGACGTCCACATCCATAGCAAAACCGAATTCTAGGCTCAGGACAGTCGTAGTACCCGTGTCCTTGCTGACGACAGTTCCAACAGATAATCTTCGAATTAAAGGTAGATACGTTACCAGACCGAGAATAATTTTGCCTACCAGAATAGGATGATTCATGATTTTTAAAATTAGAACGGCTAGGGACACTAGATGCAGTGTCAGAAGACCATGACAAAACTTCTTCCAATTTCTTACATTTTTGAGTAAGATCCGCAATAGAAGAAATGTCTGTAAGTGCCAGACTGGAATGATACGATGGCAACAAATTTCTGTTAATGATCCGGACAATATGAGATTCAGAGAGAGGAGTCTCCAGACGTTTACACAGACTAACAATCTCGTTAATAAATATGGTAACTTTCTCCTGTGGAGCTTGTTTGCGGGATTTAATTTCGTCCAAAAGGCTGTCTTCATAATTGTAAGGAAGAAAATCTGACCTAAGTTTGGCAACTAACTGTTGCCATGAAGCGAAACTACCTCGGTTATTGAGGTACCAAGTAAAGGCTGAATCTTTAAACAAGTCTCCTGCCGATGAAAAGCATTCATCCTCGCTGTTGCCACGCGCTAGACGCAAACATTCTACTTTCCCCAAGAAGCTAACTACATTTTCATCCGAACCACCAGAAAAACGTACACCCCATTTATGAATAGGAGCCGACCTAATAAAAGGAAATGAATTTACCGAGACACTAGCGTTATGAGGAGTGGAGTGAGCCTGTGGAGTTACTTTAAACTCAAGTTCTCCTTCCAGATTAAGAATCTTGAAGTTAAGAGACTTCTTGATGGCATCCTCTTCATCGGTCGCTGACTCTAACAAATGAACCCTACCTGAAACATGACCTAAACGGGAAGTCAAGCGACCATATAACACATCATTATGGGAGCCAACAAAAGAGCTAATTTGGGCCTTGAGATCTGCAATAGTGACTTCTATTTCACGGACCTCATCATCAAACTTTAGGTGGAAAGCTGACAGAACAGCATGACTCCGATTTGCTGAAGCTTGCTTTAAGGCACCTCTCAACAAGACTACTTTAGCCTCATCCGTAGTTAACGATGGGTCGGTCAGCTGACGAATTTTTAATTCATAATCCAATTCAGGAGTTAGCAGATGCTCTACCTTAAAAGATGCCATTTTATGCAACTGGGGAATACACTTGAGAATGCGATATAAAAGTAGGCAAAGTTCAACTTACTCTCTATCCTCAAGCTAATGTTCACTATGAATGGTTTTACCAGCAATGCTTATTTGTTCGGTCCAGCCGCTAATCCTGATGCAATGCACTGCTGTAACTCCAAAGAAACCTAAAATTTTAAGAGAATGTTACTTCAAGGTAGTGAAGTGAGCTATTTGGATGCTACGAACTTTTATAACGATGACGTTATTGATGTTAAGGTATTTAGAATTTTAAAATTTAAATTTACTTTAATTATTTTTAGTCCAAAATAGATCTCTAGTTAATAAAAAAAAACAAAGCAATTTATTCAGTCTATCCAGTATATAGCAAAACAAGTTCATTTAATATCTATAATAGATATAAAATAATGTGCAAAGCAAGTTGAAGTAGAAAAATAAATGTTAAAATACAACTACCCCAGAGAAAACCAAAAGTTCAAGGAGATATTTTTAAAGCCAGAAGTGCAAAAGAAGCCACACGTTGGGTCAGAGCCAATTTGTAACCCAATACTCTGGGTATTGGGATTTGGAAGAAAAAGAGCTGATGAAAGAGGGGGAAAATAGAAGAGAAGAGGGTTAAGATACTAATGGAGAGTGGCTTAGCTCAGACGAACAAATCAAAGAGGCAGAGAGACACTATATCTCAAGTGAGGACTCGGGCTAGCTTCAGTGCACTAAATATTGGCTTTAAAATATACAAACAGAGATATGGGATAATGAAGGGGTAGAAACAAGGAAGAGAATGAGACTGGTTAATGCGAGAAGGGAACGCAACTAGATAAGAACGCTGGAGACAGAATAATATGAAGATACGACAAGGAAAGAAGAAGAAAAAGGGCGCCAACTCGAACGAACAGCTCAGATTTCTGAACCGAGGATTTGAAAAGTTCGAGATTTTTGAAATAAAGAAAAACAGAATAAACGACCAATAAATAATTGACAGTGATACAATGACCTGAAATACAAAAAAAAATTCACTATTTACCTTGTTCTGCTATATTATCAACTGGTGATACGAGACTGAAATAAAAATCAACCTTACTAAGAACAAATATATTTATAATATTTCACAACTTACAATGTATCCATGATACTTATAAAACATGTGAGATAAACAATAGTGGTGGAGTTGAGAAAAATAACAATCTAGAACCCAAAGGGTTACGCCAAGTAAATTACCACCGCTATTGCGCAATATAAAAATATCAATAACGAAAACCAGGTCAGTGTCCGTAAGCGTAGCAAAATCCTATACTATGGTTAGTATACTAATATTAATTGATCCTAGACTAGATAAGGTATAGTTGATACTAGAACAACTAATGGTTACACAAAAAAAGTTTAATACCTTATCTAGCAGAGACTTAAAGGGTGACGTACTCACCAATCGAACTATTAAGTGTCCGAAACAATCGAAATACCAGATCTATGTCTAAGTACTATACCTAAGTAAACATAGATGCTGGAAGCTATATAAAACTAACAAAATGACTTTGGTTAAAGACTTATCCAGAAATATTATTTAAAACCTATCGACAATCTTTATATATGTCTTAATTCCCATTTCCCTTATCAATTAATTTATTTTATTTGAATATTTATTTATTATTTACCATTACCTAACTTTATTTAAAATCCTACTTCAAAACCCTATGTATATAGTGTAGTATAGGTACCTGTTATATGCATATAAAAAGTTTACACAAATTTATTACTGTAGAGTAAAAACCAAAATATTTATAGGTATGAATTGAAATAAAGAAAAAAAAAAACTCTTATCTTTTGCAACTCCTGGGTATATTCATAGGAAGGTCCACTAGATTTGGGAAATCTCTGGGCAATATAACATCTGTGTGGAGCGGTCTGAAGTTGAGAGGTTCTGTGGATGTATTTGGTGAAACGGGTCGGTAATGGTTTATGATGTCCTACTATTAGTTATATAAAGTATGTTTATCCATTTATTTATCCATAAAAAAAATCCAACTAAGTATCCAAATTAGTTATATAAGGTATATTTAACCATAAAAAAAATCCAGCTAAGTATCCATATTATGGGTGGAATGGAAATATGATGTAGAATGTAAAACGAACCCTGGGATCTCTGATACGTGACCACGTGGTATAATTTATGTTATAATTTCTTGAATTCTTGTTTTTTTGTTACTTTGGAGATTGTCTGTTGAGTTTCCTGATGTTTAGTTTACTGATGGTATGTAATATATTTAATTTCAGTCCATTATTTTCCCAGAGTTCGTCTACAAATAGCAACAGCTCACGTATCAGAGCGGATGTTCTTTTCCCAACTGATTTTACTATTACGAGTTTCGCTTATCTCTCCGTCCCGTTGGTCGTTCGGCCTGCGCCGACACGTCGAAGCGTTAGGGAGTTATAAAGATACATAGGCGCATCAAATAAAACACTTACGGGGTAGCAATAAATGCTACAACTTCACATTGGTTTTGATAACTTCACCATCATCATCAGATCCCAAATACTGGTCTTCAGCGATTGATTGTTGAATGACTTCAGCTTTTTTCTTTTTAAGCTCTTCAAGATTGTTAAGCCTTTCTTCTTGAATTAAACTTAACGATTGAAGAAGGCCTTGTAGTTTTAGCTGAAGGTGCCTCAATGTCTTCTTACTTTCTTGCAGGTTTTTTTGTACTTTGACTAGCTTCTCAGCATCATCTACATTCAGGTCTTTTGGAGAGATTTCTTTTAGGGCTGAAAAGTCCTCAGCGCATTGCTCAAACTTTTCTTCTTCTTCTATCATCTTAATTTTCAATTCAGCAATATTTTCCTTTGTCTCGAAAAGTTTGACTCTTGAGGTATATTCTTTTGCAAGGTCGATTATGGACCGGTTACTCCTTGTTGAGTATACTGATGAAGCTCGTGACACTGAGCTTCTTCGGCTTAAATTGACTATTGGTTATCTTACTGTTACTGGAGCTGAGGCATCTCTTGCTGGCATTGTTTTAGACAGTAGTTTACCTTTGAACTTGACATCTGCACTAACTATTGAAACAGCTCCCTGCCCATAGGTATGAGCGCCCATGCTCGGGAGTGAAAAAACATACGTTCAAAATGTAAACTACTGTATGTAGACTGCAAGCAACTTTCGTTCTATAGAGTTTTTCACTAAGTTAATACTTTTCGAGTTATTTGCGAGTGAATATATTAATTTTTTAACAAAAAAACCACTTTATCGGACGATTTTTTGCAAATAACTTAAAAAGTAAGAATTTTGTAGAAAAAATATCCTTAGCAAAAATAAAGCATAAAAAAAGTGACAAAAAATAGTGTATGCAAGTCTGTAGACACAGTAGAGGCAGAGTTGTAGCTAATGAAAAGTAGGTTCTTAGTCGTCAAATTCCAAATCGAATATTTCAACCTGAAATAACCATAAGAAATGAAGCATCCTTTCTGGCTATGAAGCTTTCTGGCTTATTACAACATTTGTAAAGGGCTTGTTTATTTTTATTTTTTTAAAAAAGTTTCTAGTATCAAAAGTAAGCAAGTTACGCTCAAAATAAAGTTGGTCACCCCCTAATTAGCATTACATATTAAATTATTAATCGTTACAGCTGAACGAGTTACTATACTTATGTATTATTTATATATATATATATATATATATATATATATATATATATATATATATATATATATATATATAGACAAAGCGAAAACGGCAAGTTCGTTGGGAAACATATTTCCATGAGATTTTTTTGCATAATCACATTCTTGAGAGATCCCAGAATAAGGTTCAAGAAGTCGCCCACGTGAAAAGTGGTCCAAATTTTTTTTAACAATTTTTTTTAATCAAATTGCAAAAATCAATATGTTTGGCCCGGAAAATTTTTTTCTACATTTTTTGGTCCATTCTAGACAAAAAAGCTATCTCATAATTTTTCTCTAAAGTTGATCGTTTTCGAGTTTAATCAATTTAAAATTTGAAAAAGCGAAAATGGCCATTTTTAAGACTTAATAACTGAGTTAAAAATTATTATTATGAAAGTCAGAAAGTGACTAAATCAAAGCCTAAAGCCCCCCCTACATGATACTGAAGAAATTTGTGTCATTAATTTATTACTAAGCTGTTATTTTTAATTAATAACAATGAGCGGTTAAATCGTATTGACGCGGCTGTAAATGTGAGTGCGAGTAAGATGCACATGCACAAATGGACTGCCGGAATGGCATCTCTCTCGCACTCAGCATTTACGGCCGCCTAACACTTGCATGGCAAGTGCATGGTTATTATTTAAAAATAACAGCTCAGTAATAAAATAATGACAAAAACTTCTTCAGGATCTTATAGGGGAGACTTTAAACTTTGATCTGTTCACTTTCTGACTTTCATAATAATAACTTTTAACCGAGTTATTAAGTTTTGAAAATCGCCATTTTCCGTTTTTTTCAATTTTAAATTGCTTATATCTCGAAAACGATCAACTTTACAGAAAAATTATAAGAGACCTTTTTTGTCCAGAATGATCCAAAAAACCTAAAAAAAATTGTCCTAAAAAATATTGATTTTTGCAATTTGATTAAAAAAAGTTGTTAAAAAAAATTGGACCACTTTTCACGTGGGCGACTTCTTGAACCTTATTCTGGGATGTCTCACGAATGTGATTATGCAAAAAAATCTCATGGGAATATTTTTCCCAACGAACCCGCCGTTTTCGTCTTACTCTAATAACCTGTAAGTGTCAACGATTCCAATTGCTAAGTTTTTTTTCCAAAATTATTAGTGATCCCAAAAATCACAAAGGGTGAAACCGTGTAGGTTTTGCTTTCCTAAATATTTTGGATTTTTGTTTTTCTGTAAAATAAAAAATGGTTACGATATGGCTGTTCAAAATTTGCATACACTCGTGATTAGTTACTCATCCAAGCCCTTTCATCTACAGCCTTTTCAAAAATAAGCACTTTGAACCGATGAAACTTACAGATCATATAAACTATACCTAAGTAAGTAAAGTAACTTGTTAAACGGTAACGATTAATTTCATTTGGGATGCTAATTAGGGGTGGTTTTACGATTTTTTAACAAAAAAAGGGACCAACTTTATTTTGAGCATAACTGCTTGTTTTTGGTACTAGAAATTTTTTTATAAACATAAATAAATCTTATTTTAAAACACTTGTGACAAGTTTCTTATTTTAAAAAAGTTGTGACAAGTTTTAACCGAAAAGTCTTTAAATTTTTGATTATTTTACGTTGAAATCTTCGATTACGAATTTGATGAATAAGAACCTACTTTTCATTAGGTACAAATCTGCCTCTTCTGGATCTACAGACTTCACACATAAATGGCTTTTCATTTTTTTACGTGCTACATTTTTGCTACGAATATTTTTTTCGATAAAATTCTTACTTGTTAATTATTTGCGAAAAACCGTTCGAAAACGTGTTTTTTTTTGAAAAATGAACATTTTAACTCGCAAATAACTCGAAAAAAGTTCAAAAATAGGATCGGCTATTGCCAGATAGTGGTTGGAGGACATTTTGAGCAAAAAAACATTTTTTGCATACATTTTTTTTAGTACTTGGAAATACTCCAAAAATACAAAGGGCATTTAAAAAGATGGCAGCTACGTCATTGCTTAAAGGAGGTTGACCATGTAGGGGAACGGGGGGCAGAACCGGGTACTTAAGCCAAAAAATACGTAGAAACCAAAATATTTACTTATTCCAAATAACAAAAACATGTACTACAGGAAAATTAGTTAAAACAATGAAACACGATAATTATTCAATAAAAATAAATAAAATATAAAACCTTGCATAATCCGGTTTTGCCCCATACCTACGGGCAAAATCAGATGGAGTTGGGGATGAACCAAGGTATACTGAAGCTATTCGAAACGTTAATAAATTCATTTTTTAGTAAAATTGCGGCTTATTTCACATAGAAAATACTTAAACCAAGGTACACTTGAAACTATTGGTGTGGAGTTACATTAATGTAATTAACGTGATAACGCAATTGTCGCATTGAAATTGATCCAAATCCCCATCCATTCAGCCAGTACAACCTTCGTGTGCGCAGTTCTCGCAGGAAATACACTTAACCCATCCATCATTTCTTGTTGACATGGTGTAGTTTTCCTCAGAATAACTACATATTGCATTATTGGTAACGTTTTCAGGATTACCTTCCTCCTCGAAACTAGAATTCTCAGTTAACTTTTTTACTATATTGGCTTTTTTTGGCTTTTACATTTTGCTTTAAAACATATTTTTGTCTTCACTCCTTGAGATTTATTAGATTTGTTTTTTTTAGCATAATAGACTCCAGTTCCGTCTTATATGGTGAATATGTTAAAATTCTTCCCGCGACGTCTTTTTGAACCAGCTGATTTTCTGTACGTATGAGGAACTGGCATTATATCCTTAGGAGATACGGCAAAATTTGGAGACTTTATCAAAGATATCACTGTATCTTCTGGTTGCTCTCTAGTTATAAAATTTTTTTAGATTGTTGTATCCATGCATATGTTTACAGATGCCGGTTTTGTTCCGCTCGTTTAGAAATATTAGGGACTGGTTTCGTCTCTCTAGATATTCGCCAGGAAGGGCCAGCTACAGGCGAACTTCTCTTTTAGTACATCGCTGTCTTTCGCTAGATCTTCAGGCCTTTGTTCAGTTCTCAAAACAGCTGCAAAATCAGCGTCTCCAAACACGTGACGATTATTAAGATAGATTCCTGTTTTAGAAAATCCAGACACAGGAGTTTGGATTGTTGCAGCTCTAGCGTAAGCTTGATCAAATAATCTACCAACTTGATATTATGAAGTGATTCTACCTGGGTTTGCTCCCAACCATGTTTTGACTTCTTTGCTGTAGAATGTGCTTAATGGTGCCATAAAGCTAACATCTAGAGGCTGCATTCGGTGAGTGCAGTGGGGCGGAAAGCATTATCAGCAACTTCTTTGATCGCATTACTAATTTCATAAAAATAACAAACACTCACTCGCAGATAAAACTGTAGATAAGAAATATCTAATATGTACAAAATAAATTCTAGGATGTGCTGATTTCGTGCGAAAAGTCCAAATATCTACATTGGATGAGCAATAATATGGCGGTAATTCTATTTCATCGATAATCGAGAGATTGTGTGGCGCTCAAATGACTAATCGACAAGATTTGAAAATCGCGTAATTCTGGTTTCGCGTAAGTCGGAGTAGCGTAAGTCGAGGTATTACTGTATCCGGTTTTGCCTCACTACCCGGTTCTTCCCCCCGCACCCATACATTTTTCTAGCATAAGAAAAATTAAAATTGAAAATAAAATCGAACTATACCAGGATTTTTTCAAAAATGGTCTGTGTGTTATTAAGAATATTCTAGAGTATTGTAATGATCTTGAGTAGGGGAGGTCGGGTACAATTGTAACAATTTTTACTTGTAATTTTTTATTTAAAATGGGTTCCATATAAGTGGGATATAAACATAGAGGACTATAGGTTGAACATTTGACTTCAATTTTCAATTTTATTTTGTAAGCTTTATTGATTAGGTAACTAGAAAAATGCATAATAGGTTACACAAAGTTACAAAACGTATAAAAATCAAATGACGGATCAGACAAGAAGACATCTCCCAAAATCTTTAGGGTACTTCTAGAATATGCTTTTAAAAAATTAGACTGGGACGCAAAAGATAACTTAAAAGAAATTGGAACTATGCTTACTGAGTGAGACGCCACCTGTAAAGAAGTTAGTTTAAACATAAATTTTGGAACGACACCATACATGAAAAATCTGGTAAAAAGCGAAAATCCAAAAGGTTGCTGTAATGAAGTTACATTAGTTCATTAATATACGTCGTGAAATCCAGATTTACAGGGACAACAAAATTGCTAGACTGCAAAGAAGAATTACTTGAGCAAGAGCCGTATCTCTACCAGACGTCATGAAGAACAACATGGCAAATTATTTGAAAAAGCAGACGTTCGACCAATGTGTGGCCAAACTCAGCGTGGCCCAAAATGGAACGGTCGTTACTTAGACTGACTCTCAGAGACAGGGTTAGAAACATTGACATATTAAGCGTATACTCGGCGTACTCACCAAAAAAGCGTAACGCGGAAACAGCATGGAAACAGTCGATCGGTCGTCTATCTATCTCCTTTAACCAAACGATCCCGCGCATGTGACTGACAAAGATGGCTAGACCACTCAATCCTATGTCGACGTTACACCCCGATGCATTGAGTGGCCAAGTCCATCCTCTTAACATGTCTCTGGTAAGAAACGAGGAAATAAGGACATGCATCACAGATGTCATAGAGCGCATGGCATGGCTGAAGTGGAACTAGGCAGGAGAATGTTTAACGGGCAGTGGATCCAAAAAATTACACTGTGGAGATAACGAGCAGACAGAAGAAAGACTTATGTTTAATTTTGGACGCATTGACTACAAAAACTATTAATATTTTGTCAAATAACGTTTATTTTCATTTTAAAAATATTATCTACGTATATGTATCTTTTCACAACATGTATAACGGTATAAAGGAACGCTGAATAGAACTATCTTCCCTCTCACTACCATCATACGACAAGATCCAATTAAACATGACTGAAACTAATAAATACTTAATAATTGCACACTTTCACAAAAATATAGCCCGTCTCGAAAAAATCGAGATGTCATCGTACATTAAGATTAGAAGGAGAAACTGTAAAATGAAACCTTCATTGCACGTGCGAAAACGGGAATAAATTTATGTTCATGTCTCTGCTATTCTCATTTAGCCATGTTATCATAAAATACGTAAAGAATTATACATGAAAGAATTGCGCACTGCGGATTAAATATATATATATTTATACCGTATTAACACTAGAGAAATACAACAAAATAGTCCAGAGAAATAAGATTTTTCTCTTGACACATCCCCCTCCAGGCCGAAACCAAATTTTTTGAGTAGTATTGACATCTATACAGGGTGTTTCATTGGGAAAGTAACATACGTTAACTGCAGAAAGAGGACACTTAGGCGGGCTCAAAAATACCATACTTAATGGGTCTTACTCCATTAATAACAAAGATACTGAGTGTTTTATCTATTTTGCCATTTTTTTAATTGGTTCATAACTTTTTAACCACACTGTATATTTATTTTATATTTGGCACGCAAATATCGTTTAAGGTGTACAATAAATTATACTATTTACAATTGTAAAAAATCCAGGTCCGGATTAAAAAAAATTGGAAAAATATTCCAACCCAAAAACAACACCCTGTACATTAAATTTTTTTAAAATGGATTTTTCAGTTGAAAAGAGGATGAAAAACTAAATTTAGTGGTATACTTTGAATTTTTGGCAAAATGATTTTTCTGGTCAAATTTTGAATTTAAATTCTGAAATTATGTGAATTTCGAGAGCTCTAAGTAGAAAAAAATTGAAATACAGCTTACAACTTGTCAACCGCACTGTATATTCATTTTATATTTAACACGCGAATATTCTTTTAGGTGTCCAATCAATTAATTTATTTACAAATAAAAAAAATCCAGGTCCGGATTAAAAAATATTGTATAAATATTCCGACCCAAAAAACACCCTGTATATTAAATTTTTTTAAAAAGGATTTTGCATTTGAAAAGAGGCTGAAAAACTAAATTTAATGGTATGCTTTGAATTTTCGGCAAAATAATTTTTCTGGTAAAATTTTGAATTTGAATTCTGAAATTATGTGAATTGCGAAGCTCAAAGTAAAAAAAATTAAAATATGATTTAATTTTAATTAATACCATTATTTAATCTAAATTGGTAAAATATTAACATTTTGACACATAACAATAATTTTTGATGGTGGTAATTTTGAATAAGTACTTTAGTTTTGAATAGTTATGCTGCACATTTTCTCTGTTTTGTTATAATTTTTAGATACTTTGTTGATTAAAGTGATGTATTCTTTATTGACTCTTTATTATTTATTCATTATTTAAAGATGAATATTCGCCATAAACTATTTGTCACAGATAATAAAAAAAAAACACTGAAACAT
Organism: Diabrotica virgifera virgifera; assembly: GCF_917563875.1. Lineage (NCBI taxonomy): Eukaryota > Metazoa > Arthropoda > Insecta > Coleoptera > Chrysomelidae > Diabrotica > Diabrotica virgifera. The sequence goes on along the minus strand of NC_065448.1, from coordinate 109,233,131 downwards.
TTTACCAATTTAGATTAAATAATGGTATTAATTAAAATTAAGTCGCATTTTAATTTTTTTCTACTTAGAGCTCTCGCAATTGACATAATTTCAGAATTCAAATTCAAAATTTTATCAGAAAAATCATTTTGCCGAAAATTCAAAGTATACCACTAAATTTAGTTTTTCATCCTCTTTCCAAATGCAAAATCCATTTTAAAAAAATTTAATATACAGGGTGCTTTTTTGGGTCGGAACATTTTTACAATATTTTTTAATCCAGACCTGAATTTTTTATAATTGTAAATAAAATAATTGATTGGACACCTAAAAGAATATTCGCGTGTTAAATATAAAATAAATATACAGTGCGGTTAACAAGTTGTAAGTTGTATTTAATTTTTTTTCTACTTAGAGCTCTCGCCATTCACATACATAATTTCAGAATTCAAATTCAAAATTTGACCAGACAAATCATTTCGCCGAAAATTCAACGTATACCACTAAATTTAGTTTTTCATCCTCTTTTCAACTAAAAAATCCATTAAAAAAAATTAATATACAGGGTGTTTTTTGGGGTCGGAACATTTTTACAATATTTTTTAATCCAGACCTGGATTTTTATAACTGTAAATAAAATAATTGATTGGACACCTAAAAGAATATTCGCGTGTTAAATATAAAATAAATACACAGTGCGGTTAACAAGTTGTAAGTTGTATTTATTTTTTTTTTACTTAGAGCTCTCGCAATTCACATAATTTCAGAATTCAAATTCAAAATTTGACCAGAAAAATCATTTTGCCGAAAATTCAAAGTACACCACTAAATTTAGTTTTTCATCCTCTTTTCAACTCAAAAATCCATTTTAAAAAAATTTAATGTACAGGGTGTTGTTTTTGGGTCGGAATATTTTTCTAATATTTTTTAATCCGGGCCTGGATTTTTTACATTTGTAAATAGATTAATTTATTATACACCTTAAAGGATATTTGCGTGCCAAATATAAAATAAATATACGAGGTGATTAAAAAGTTATGAACCAAATAAGAAAATGGCAAAATAGATAAAACACCCAGTATCTCTGTTATTAATGGAGTAAGACCCGTTAAGTATGGTATTTTTGAGACCGCCCAAATGTCCTCTTTCTGCAGTTAACGTATGTTACTTTCCCAATGAAACACCCTGTATTAATAGCCTATATGTTTTCTGCAGCCGACATTGATGATATACATAGTTATAAAAAAGTCAAGGTCAAAAAACGGTAAATATTTCGCTTTTTTAGTCTATTACTAAAAAGTCAAGAATTCTAAACAGATTTGAGAGTAAGAAACTCATAACTCATATAAAAAGCTTCAATTCAGAATACTAAATTCAGAAATATTTTCAATTTTAAACTCTAATTTTTTTATTTGACCGTAATATTATTCTAGATACCCTCATATTTTGTAATAAAAAAAAATTCCCTATATTTTACGAAAAAAAAAAAAATTTTCTGAATTTGGGGTCAACGACGAACTCCCTTGGCCTTCCATATTCCAATTTTATATTAAGTAAATACCGGCTATTATGTGGAATTGCACGTAAGAAACATTTCAATATTGAAAAAAAATTGTTTGTTAAACCTGTCGCGACGTACTTAGTGTATATTTTAAAATTTCTTTAGTTCTAAGTTCAGAATGATGATTCCTGTTTTTGTTCAGTTGTAATTAAAAATATGTTTTACTAATGTTTATTTATAATAATTTATTGATACAATAGTAACATTAAAATTACGAATAGGACACTATTACATTTCTTTAAACAACTTCATTTTTTTGTCAATTGTCATTTTTGACTTGGGGTCACTTTTTACCCCCGTTGGTTATCCGTGTAACAAAAAAAGGTTGGTTATCGGAAGGTTAATTAAAAAAAATGACAAAAAGTAATTCTTTCTACAACCGTGTTAAAAATGCAATTTTTAGAACTCCATATGAGCGATAAAAATGCTACTTTAAGGCACTAGTGCTTTAAAAAAATTTAAGGCACTGCAGTTCGTATTGACCGTATATGAAATTTTGATGTAATATCAAAAAAATATAAAATTGGAATGTCAGCCAAGTTCAAGTAAAAGTTTTTGTAGCTATTGTCCTGTAATTACGTTTGTAGAAAAAATATTGTATGATATGCGTGTTAAAAAGTACATTTTTAAGGCACTCATGTGAATTGCAAAACTCGCTTTCGCTCATTCTGCAAACTTTTACATGCGTGCCTTAAACGTGTACTTTTAACACTTATATCATAAATAACTATTAAACAGTGTAAAATTATTTTGTAAAAACCTGTCGATTTTTTGCTTACTTATAAATAATTAGAATAATTTTTTAACCGTTACCCGTGGAAAAATGATTTTTTCATATCTGAATTTTTATACACATTTAGAAAGAAAAGCAATTGTCCTAGGACAATTAGGGACGAAGTTAGCCCCCCTTTTTTTAATTCACATGTTCTTGCAAAATAATTTTGCAATATTTAGAATTATTTTATGCCATTTCTTTTTAATTAAATTAATAGTGCAAATCTTCTTCTTTCATGAACTATCCAAGGTATTACTGTAACTTCATCATTTTCTGACTTATAGTGTTGCAAAAAAAAATTAATTTGGGATAAAAAAATTAAATAACTGTTAAACTATTTGACCAATTGCTTTGAAATTTAAAGTATGATTTAAGCTCCAGAAGTCTCAACATTCTGTGTAATAAGAAGGTTCTAAGTTAATTTTTACATAAGTTATGAATATTTATAAAAACTCAAAATTTATGATTTATTTTGCAATTTTCTAAGCAACCAATAAGGATAGACATATTCAGTGAACGCCATATTGAAGTTATTTATACGATTTATGAGTTTATTATTCTCAAATTTGTTTAAAATGCTTAACTTTTTGGTAATAGACGAAAAAACGAAAATTTACCGTTTTTTGATCTTCATTTGTTTATAACTATGTATATCATCAAAATCGGCTGCAGGAAACATACAGTTTATTATTATAGATATCCATACTACTCACAAAATTTGATTTCGGCCTGGAGGGGGTTGTGTCACCAACAGAATATTTTTTTTCCTTATTTCTCTGAACTAAAACTAAAATATTGTATAGCAATAACAACTTGTGTACAACCACTGTGTACCATGTCTAAATCACGTGAATTATGTTTCGATCTAGCTAATAAAAAATGTATCTCAAAAAAAGTGGTATAATTGACGGTATATTGGTAGTGTAGACTAGCGCGACAATTAGATGTATTGTTCTCCGTAATTTCTATTTAAACAATATTTTTAAAACTGAATAAAGTAACTTTATTATTTTTTTCCAGTCAATACAGAGAGTTTAACTCAATGCTTAACAGGTTATGAGTTTTGACCATTTCCAATAAAATTATTATTTATTGTTATTACAGGCTGTCCAGAAACTCTCCTGACAAACGAAGACCGGAGATTGCTCAGATAATTTTAAAACAATTTCATCCAATTCACCTAGTCCCAAACTGCTTCCTAAGGAGGCTAGAGCTCTTTGAAGATGGCGCCTTGTAATTATTTTTTTTTGAACCCGCATAACGCTTCCATTTAGATAAAGTAAAACTGTTACGCTTATTTATCCTCCAGATATGTATCGATTCCATAAATTGTAAGTTTTTAGTATCGGTCGTCGGAAATAAAACTTCGAATTGTCTTAAGCAGATGTCGATAGAACGTCCATAGTGAGTTGTTTGTTGTAATTCGACATTGCAGTCTGAATAATTTTCAGTTTGTCCAGGTATCCATATATACCCCTTCATGGCCTCCATTGATCCCTAATGTTAGTGAAACTTACGTACGGGGGTTTATGATCCTCTCTGAATGAACTGAAATGTAAGATGTCTCTTATTTTCGTTTTGTTTTCGTTTTATTTTCTAAATAAATTTCAAAACCAAAAATATTTTTCAAAATCATACCTATTTTCCAATTTTCTGTTGTGACTGAGCATTGAATTCTTCAATAAAATTTTTAAATACGTACTTATTTTTCCTCAAAAAAAAACATATTTGTTTTTCTTGAGGAAAAACATGTTTGTAAAAAATACAAATCTAACTGCATTTTTAGCTTTTTTTCTATATTGTTGTTCTGAAGCTATTTTCTTGTGGCATTTTTATAATCAAGTATATTCAAATGGGAAATAAGCCACAATTTTACCTAAAAATGATTTTATTAACGTTTCGACGCCCAAGTCGGGTGTCGTTAAATTTCAAATATTTCTATATTGGTTCTAAAACTATATAGTAGGAGCGCCCTGGATGCTATATTTGAAGTTATTAAAGTGTCCTGGGGACATATTATTGGGTACGAAGATTAGGGCTAAAACTAAAAGTGTTAAGATTTCCATTTTAGTGGATATAATTCATTTTTTAATTTAATTTTCCATTTCCAAAAATCGTTTTTTTCTATTATAGTGCCATCTAATAATAATTCGAAAAAATATCTCGAATAAAAGTTACTTATTTTTACGCAAGGAATCCAAATGTGTAATAATAAATGGGAGTTGTGGGGAGTTCCTAATTAAAATTTTAAAGTTACCTCGCCCCCTCCGTGGGGGGCCGTGTTTGGTATTATTGAATAGATTTTTAAAAAATATTAGATAAACACTTATTTTTCAAAAGATTAAGTTTTCACTCTAATGGCATATAAAACAACGTAATGTTACTGTACATCCCACCAGACTGAAAACAATGGGAACCTTCTCTGGTTACACCTCCGAGGTTTCTATAATTTGCAAGCCATACGGATGCTGAGACTAAGGAAGATGAGGGAATTTTACAATTTATAATTCACGTCCCATCTGCTCAGCGCGGTAAAATTCCAACGAGAATGGTTCCCTTCGTACTCCAATCAGAGTAAACATGTAAATCAAAAATGAATAACCATTTTCAATTTCGTTGCAAAACGAACATAGAGAGTATAGAGAGAGATTGGATCAGAGAGAGCAGCATATGTGCCTCCTGATGAGAGACTAATGAGTTTCGAAACCGGTAGAGGTGCTTGCTACACTCTCTGATTGGACTAGGATATGATGCGGCTGTATTTTCGTTTTGCAACGAAATTGAAAAATGGTTATTCATTTTTGATTTACGTGTTAACTCCGATTGGAGTAGGTACGAAGGAAACCATTTTCGTTGGAATTTTACCGCGCTGAGCAGATGGGACGTGAATTATAAATTGTAAAATTTCCTCATCTTCCTTAGTCTCAGCATAGGTATGGCTTGCAAATTGTAGAAGCCTCGGAGGTGTAACCAGAGAAGGTTCCCATTGTTTTCAGTCTGGTGGGATGTAGAGTAACATTACGTTGTTTTATATGCCAGTTGAGTGAAAACAATCTTTTGCTAGCAGTTGCCGCTAGGGCATCTATGCCATTTCGTTCGTTGCAATCCGTGACTTCACGCCGGGGTTTGTTTTGGTTGGATCAGAGAGAGCAGAATATGTGCCTCCTGTTGAGAGACTAATGAGTTTCGAAACCGGTAGAGGTGCTTGCTGCACTCTCTGATTGGACTAGAATATGATGCGGCTGTATTTTCGTTTTGCAACGAAATTGAAAATGGTTATTCATTTTTGACTTATTTTTCAATTTTTCGATCTGATGTTCATTTCGCGAAATATTCGCTTTTTTTTTGTAAAACTTTGTGACTCACGCATTTCCTTGTGCCCTGCTCAAATCATCAGATTTTTAAAATATACCCTGTTCTTCATGTACTTAATTAACCTTGTCTTAATCTGACATTTTCGAGGTTTTATAAGAATAGTTTCTTTACGGACTGTTCACAAAGCACTTTTTCGAGGAGCATTTGCTCCTGTATTAAGAGTCCATATGGTAGGGGTGCATTTACAGGGTACAATGTTTCCCCCCCTGTGATGTTTTAAGTGCTGTTAAGACGTCACGCCGCGTTAAATCCGTGCAATTTATCGATATCGATCGAGTTGTTGCAATTTATCGTTGTGTGTAAACGGTACATCGCAGCGATTTATCGGAATTGGAATTGGATTGGGATTTGTTTGGGATTGCATCAATTTATTGTAACGATCGAGTTGTTTCAGTTTATAATCGATCGCGACAATATACCTCAGTGTCTAAACAAGCTTTCAATAAATCAATAAATCGTAGCAATTTATGGTCATAATAAATTGCTCGCATGTATATCGGCGTCTAAATTCCACTTTACGCGCTCGAGTAACGCGTAAAATCCCTGCTTGGGTCCACTACCAATAAGAATAATGTTTATTAGGTAAATAGTTGTGTCCAGTTTTAAGGTTAAGAACGTACCTACCAATATTCTCTTTAATAAAATACATAAATCGTTTATAATTAAAAAAGCGACACAAACGTTTGCAGAGTTTTAGTTAATCGACGTAAAACTAATGTTAAACACCTATTTGCCAACATCTTAAACCTATTGTCCACTTGCAAAACAGGTTTTTCCATTTAATTTACATATGTATATTATTTAACAATAAATATAAATAAAACATTTATGAATATGCAAATAAACTTTAAAAATAATATAGAAATGAATAGAATAATCCTAACAGTAAGATTTGAATGAAAATTATTCCTGAAGACGTAGCATACGCGATTAATATGCATCCTATCGAAATGTTATCGCCTATTGTCTAGGGAACATCCATAAACTACGTCGTAAAAATTTCGGACATTTTAATACCCTTCCCCTCTTCCGTTGTAAAGCGTCGTGTACAGTTGACCCCTCCTCATATCGACGTCGCAATTGCAACTCATGACCCCCCCCCTTTTAGTGATTTTTTTTAAAATTCCATGATATTTCTGGATTTTTTAAAGTTAGCTATCAAAGTTTATTTACTTACTATGTAGTTCATTAATATCCGCGTACTTTTTTCTCTCAATTTACTGTACAACTATTAGCATTATTGGGACAAAAGACAATACTTTTATCGGAGTTCCGATAATATGCTTTCTTAACTGCATCATATAAATCTTGATACTTATTTTGTTTTGATTTCAATACCATTTTAGTACGTTCTTTAAAGGTAAAATATTGCAAAACCTCTAAATTTTAAAGAACCGCTTGGAATGACATGAAATTTGGCATACACATCATAGCTAACAAGTCAAAGAAAAAAATTGATATTGTGCCGATGTGTGCTTTTGTCATAGGGCTGAGTTTAACCCCCTTGTGGGGGTGAAAAATATATGTTCGAAGTAAGTCCGGAAATGGATAAAATGACTAATTCTAAGCAACTTTTGTTTTATAAAGTATTTTCACCAAGTTAATACTTTTCGAGTTATTTGCGAGTAAATATATTAATTTTTCTACAAAATAACCACGTTTTCAGACGGTTTTTCGCAAATAACTCAAAAGTAAGTATTTGCTCGAAAAAATTCTTATCAAAAATATAGCACGTAAAACATTGAAAAACATGGTATATATATTAGGTCACTATATCTAGTAGGTGCAGAGTTATAGCCAATAAAAAATAGGTTAATATTCGTCAAATTCCAAATCGAATATTTTAACGTGCCATAACCAAAAAATGAAGCACATTTTTAGGGAAAACTCTTTTTAACTTTTATAAAGTGTTTAAAAAACGCTTATTTTTGTTTTTTTAAAAAAATTTTTAGCACCAAAAGTAAACAAGTTACGCTCAAAATAAAGTTGGTCCTTTTTTTGGTAAGAAATCGGGAAAATCACCCCCTAATTAGCATTTCAAATGAACTTAATTGTTACCACTTCACAAGTTTTTTACTCTCGTATGTAATGATCATATGATCTGTATGTTTCATCGGTTCAAGGTCCTTATTTTTGAAAGAGCTGTAGTTAAAAGGGCTTGAACGAGTCACTTATCACGAGTGTATGCAAATTTAGAAACAGCGAATCTTAACCAATTTTTGTCTTAGAGAAAAACAAAAAAATACAAAATATTCAAAAGTAAAGCCGACTTTTCTTATTGTTTAAGGTTTTTGGTATCTCTAACAATTTTTAAGTTATTTTACAAAAAACACTTTTTCAAAATTAATATTTTAAAAAAGTTTACTTTAAAATCAAATTTTTGAAGTTATACTTCTTTACGCACGATATGAGGGGGAATTTTTATATGTTAAAACCTATGATCCGGGCGCATGCGCATTATAACGTTGTTCTGATTGGATGTTCAAATGACATGTCAAAAATTATCCAATATGGCAGCTGTAGCACAGCTGTGGTGTGGACGGTTGACAGTTTGGTTATGTAATGTATGGTTGTTGCGTGTTAAAATTTGTGGGAAGAGAAACAACAAAGGTTAGTTAATAGTTATACTGCCTTTTTAAAGTTATACTTCTTTAGGCGCGATTTCATTGAGGGTGAAATTTTAGTAATCTGCGCACACAGGCAGTATGGAGTTCGTTACTAAATGTTTTAATTTATGTATTTATCAGTCCAGAAAAGGTGTGGAAAGAATATATTAGTGTTTTTAAATATATTTTTCTACAAACGTGTTAAAAATGCAATTTATAGCACTCCATATGGAGCGTTAAAAATGCTACTTTAAAGCACCGGTGCTTTAAAAATTTTAAGGCACTGCAGTTAAAAGTAAATTTTCAAATTGTGAAACGTCAAAATATTTATATTTCATTTAGTAACATTAATAGATATTAATAATACCTATTTACGAATGTTTCTTCTAAAATTTAGGAATATATTAATTTCATAATACATTTAAGTATATAGTAATTTTCTTTACAATTTTTACTTACCAATTTGTTCTGTTTATACCTAATATCGCCGTTGTCTAGCAAGTGTCTGCGTAGATTAGTGGTATGTGTATTTAGCTACGGACCCGTTAGTACTTGGTTCAATTCCCACATAAGGAAATTTTTTTTGTTTATTATTAATGGTTGTTGACATCTTAGACTATTATTATATGGACTTATAAATGATTAAAAATAATTAAAAATAATTAAAATAATTAATCGGGATGTTGCCCAACTATTTACCGGGTTGCAAATTTATAATAATTGCCTATTTCAAAATGCACTTTTGAAATGAATTTTTCTTATGCACAAATGCAATTTCAGATTTCTTATTCATTACAATAGTTCACAAAATTTCGTGACATTCTCACGAATCCAACGCACCAAACTACATTAAAATCCGTCTTACTGCGCCAAAAATCGAGAGTAAGGCCTTTTTTTGGGCTTTAATGCCTCGACTAATTCGGCCAGAGATCGAGAGGTCGTGAGTTCGAATCCAGTGCAATCCTATACTTTTTTTTTTATTTTTTTGAAAGCGGTAAGCACAAAATTAGTTTGGTGTTTAAAAAAATTAAAACAAACTGTTTAAAGTATATTTATTTTTAAGAAATCATATAATAGAATTATAACTTCTTACGTGCGTACAAAGTAGACACACATTCTTTTTTTTTTAAATAAACTCTTCATATAGCGATCATATAAACACAACATAAGTAAAGTAAATTGTGAAGCGGTAACGATTAATTTCGTTTAAGTTGTTAATTCGGGGTGACCTTCCTGATTTTTTTGCCAAAACAAAAGGGACCAACTTTATTTTGAGCGTAACTTGCCTACATTTGATGGTAGAATTTTTTTTTATGAAAACAGAAATAAAGCTTTTTTTAAACACTTTAAAAAAGTTGTAATGTGTTTTACCCAAGAATGCTTCATTATTTGGATATTTCACAATGAATTATTCTATTTGGAATTTTTCGAATATGAACCTATTTATCATTAGCTATAACTCTGTTTTTGCTAGATATAGAGACCTAATATATACACCGTTTTTTTCACTTTTTTATAGGCTATAGTTTTGCTAAGAATATTTTTTTCGACAAAATACTTTTTGTCTACTTTTTGTTTACTTTTTGAGTTATTTGCGAAAAACCGTCTAAAAACGTGGTTATTTTGTTGAAAAATTAACATATTCACTTGCAAATAACTCGAAAAGTATTGATTTATTGAAAAAAACTCTATAGAACAAAGGTTGCTTAAAATTAGTCAGTTTATCCATTTCGGGACTTATCTTGAACATATATTTTTTCACCCCCGAGATGGGGTGAAAATCACCCCCAGGGCAAAAGCACACATCGGCACCATATCACTTTTTTTCTTTGACATGTTAGCTATGCTTGTGATAAATTTGATCTCAATCCAAGCGGTTCTTCAAAATTTACAGCAAAAACTGTGAATGAATGTACTATTTCTTTTATTAAGTATAAATACAATGTACTAACTAAATAAATATAATATTTTATTTCTATTCACTCTTGTAGAATTGTTTCACACAGAGTATTCCGAATATAAATGAACAGTTTAATATTTATTGCTTCCAGACGTTGTTCTTTATATATTATAAGCTTTTGTTTAAATAGGTACATAGAACAATGTTTTATTGTTTGTTATTCTATACAAAACTGCTAGCAATATTATTAAGGCTGTGAGTGATAAAAACGAAATGAAAAGTATGCGATAAAAGTAATATACCTACTAATTCTTTTTAATTCTAAAATAGGGTAATTTTTTTATATTTGTCAACATCACACGACGTCGGATATGCAATATGGCCCCCTCATCCCTGTCGTATAACGTCGTAATAAGCAAAGACCCCCTCCCCCTTTTCAACGACTTAGTTTATGGATGCCCCCCTATATTATTATATCTCAGAATATCGCCAAGGAAAATCGTGGACTTGATCGGATGGGGCCTCCTCCAAAATTACTAAAATAAACAAAATTTTTAAAGAACAATGATAATATTTTTTAAATTTTCAAGAACTGAAATGTGTGATGTTATTATAAAATTATAACAATTCTGTAATAAACAGACATAATATTTCATTCACCCACATATACTAATAACGCGCGATAAAAAGTACTTATCACTTCTTTCGACACTCCCCAAGTGCCACGCGCCTTTTTTGTTAACTATTCTGTGACTTTTTCGTTAGAAAATAAGACATTTAATTAAGAGAATAGATTAATTCCAATAACACCGACAATAAAGAACTCTATAAAGACTTGTTTACACGGGTAGAGTAATGATGCAAGTACTTGATAGAGTAGAGTAACTCTACCCGTAAAAACCCTCAGCACAGTAGAGTAGCAAGTAGCGTGGATAGTAGGTGGTAAAGTAGAGTGACTAGCAACATGTGGCAAAGTAACTCTACTCTACTACCACCACCACCGCCAAAATGTCCACTCCCTGCGCACTCTACCCATGGAACGCGCTCAATTCAGGTAGAGTAGAGTAGGTAGGAGAGTACATAGGGACGCTGTCATTCCGGCTGGAATTGTGTTTTGTGTAAATACTAAAAATGAAGTTCAACGAAGATGAAACTTTAAAACTTGTAGAGCTGTATGTATAATACGAGTCTTTATGGAATTTAGGTAGTATACACTACAGAAATAAAAATATGAGGCAAGCTGCGGAGGATGAAATCGTCGAAAGAATGGCAAAGGGGGGCTTTGGAGTAAACGAGCTCAAGTAAAAAATTAAGAATTTAAGGTGCACTTATAATCAAGAGTGTTAAAAAATACAGAAATAAAAAAAATCGGGTTCAGGTTCAGCCGATGTGTACGTTCCGAACGTGAAATGGTTCACTCCTATGGAAGCAATCATGAAAGGGGCAAAAGGAAGCAAGAAAACTGAAGGCTCAAGGGTAAGTTACAGGTTTTTTTATTACTTGTTAATGAAAAATACAATGATAAATAAAAATGAAATAAACATCAGATTTGACAGAACACCGGTTGGCTGCCATATAAAACTGTCCACCAATAATTACAAATTGAATGCCACGTTGATTTTGTTGGTTAACAGAGTTAAAAAACGGACACGGAGCATTATAGTCCGCTCACACCTGTCGTGTGTCAGATCCGTATATCAATGGGATGTCAGCGTTTCTATTCTATTATACAGGGTGTCCTGAAAAGATCGGTCATAAATTATACCACAGATTCTGGGGTCAAAAATAGGTTGATTTAACCTAACTTACCTTAGTACAAATGTGCACATAAAAAAAGTTACAGCCATTTGAAGTTAAAAAATGAAAATCAATATTTTTTCCAATATATCGAAAATAGGGCTTCCAATCCCGGAATACCGAGATCTCGGTATTGCGGGATCCTGCGTTATTTTCTAATCCCGCGTGATGCGGGATTACAGCCGCGGGATCCATGGGATTTGCAGCATTGCCACCGAAAAATTTACTTCGAACGTTCGATGTTGTGTTTCCTTCGCAAACATTTTCAATTTAAAGCTTTTGCTAAATAAGTAGTAATAACCTATAAGTAATATAGCAAATAAATACTTAAAGTAAACTATTTCAATTTTTTGTTGCAAATGTTGTCTTGGTTGATTTTTAAAATTTTGTTGGTATATTTTTTGAAGAAAATAGATTTTTGTTTTTTCGGTATTTGTTACTTTGTTAGTTCATTGTTTTATTTAATAATAATAGTCTCCCGTTTTATACCGCTAACGCGGCTTTGGGATTATAGCAGGGTAGTCTGCCATATCTAGGGCCTACGGTATACAAGGAAGGTAACAGGGACTGTGCTATGCTGTTAGTTCCAAAATTTTACTGACAAATTTGTAAAATACAAATAATTATAAAAGTTGTACAATTCTCCATATAGTATAGTATAGTTGATCCAAAAGATGGCATTACCCAGACATCCAAAGTGAAAGTTATCCTTTAACACCAAATTGTTCTATATGGTCCACACAATGTCCAGAAAAAAGTCACACCATTTTGAGCGTCGGGTTTGGGGGGGAGAGGGGGAGAAATCGGCAAATTCGTAGTTTTTTACGTTTTTCGTCAATATTTCTAAAACTATGCGGTTTAGCATGAACAACCTTTTATAAAAAATTGTTCTACATTAAATTTGAAATAAAAAGGACCTATGTATAATCTTTCTAAAATGCATGGTTCCAAAGTTACGGAGGTAGTATTGTATAACTGGTCCAAAAAAAGGCCTAACCCAAACATCCAAAGTAAAAGTTTTCCTCCAACACCACATTGTTCTGTATGGTCCACATATTGTTCAGTAAAAAGTTACACCATTTTAAGCGTCCGGTTTGGGGGGCAGATGGGGGAGAAATCGGTAAATTAGTAGTTTTTTTTAAGTTTTTCGTCAATATTTCTAAAACTATGCTTTAGCGTAAACAATGTTATATACAGAAATGTTCTACATGAAATTTAAAATAAAAAATCTTGTATACACAATTGTTATAACATCAACGGTTCCAGAGTTACGGAAGGTAAAAATTCGAGGTTTTCGATACTTTTTATATTTTTTGGGCAATGTATGGTATAACTATACCAAAAACCCAGACATCCAAAGTGAAAGCTATCCTCCAACACCAAATTGTTCTATATGGTCACGTTCAGAAAAAAGTCACACCATTTTGAGCGTCGGGTTTGGGGGGAGAGGGGGGAGAAATCGGTATATATAAAAAGTATTGAAAACCTCCACTTTTCACCCTCCGTAACTCTGGAACCGTTGATTTTATAACAATTATGTATACAACCTTTTCTGTTTTAAATTTTATGTAGAATATTTTTCTATAGAACATTCTTTACGCTGAAGCATAGTTTTAGAAATATTGACGAAAAACTTAAAAAAAACTACTAATTTACCGACTTCTCCCCCATCTCTCCCCCAAACCGGACGCTCAAAATGGTGTAACTTTTTAATAAACAATATGTGGACCATATAGAACAATTTGGTGTTGAAGGAAAACTTTTACTTTGGATGTCTGGGTTAGGCCATTTTTTGGACAAATTATAATATACTACCTCCGTAACTTTGGAACCGTTCATTTTAGAAGGGTTATGCATAGGGCCTTTTTGATTTCAAATTTAATGTAGATCAATTTTATGTAGAGGGTTGTTCATGCTAAACCGCATAGTTTTAGAAATATTGACGAAAAACATAAAAAACTACGAATTTACAGATTTCTCCCCCCTCTCCCCCCCAAACCCGACGCTCAAAATGGTGTGAATTTTTTCTGAACATTATATGGACCGTATAGAACAATTTGGTGTTGGAGGATAACTTTCAATTTGGATGTCTGGGTTTGGGTCTAACTAGATCATACTAATAAGGTTGTTCTAGTTAATCAATGACATACACAATACAAATTAATATCTCAAATCAAAACACATTTTTATATTGCCATGGAACAGCTCCTTCATTGTTAAAATAGGTCATTAAGCGATCTCTCATTTTCTTAGCCATGGCTGTTGACTAAGGGCCACCATACGGTTCAAGATTTCTTAGTTCACTGATTTCGTTTCGCCATTGCCCTGGAATGACAGATCCGTTGTCAACAATTTCCTTATCGACACAACCACTGACAAAATATGAGTCTGGGGATGTTTCTCTTAGCCAGTTTTAAAGGCTACAGGCTGCGTTAACTACTTTATTTACTGTTGTTAGCTGTACGGCTAAGTGTCTTTCGAAAACCCGGAAACGACTAACTAATATTCCGAATGCATTCTCTGAAATTCTTCTTGCCCTGCTCAAGCGGTAATTGAAGACTTGTTCATTTACGGTAAGATGTCTTCGGTACCCACTGTATGGCTTCATCAGGTACATTTTCAGCGGAAATACATCGTCCCCAACAAGGAATAGGCCATCGGGTAGAAGATTGTTCTCTAATGCTTCATATATTGCGCAATTTTGAAACACACCTCCATCTGAATTAGATCCTTTAAAACCAACGTTGATATAGCTGAAGCAGTATTTATGATCAACAACAGCCATAAGTACCACGCTGTGCTGCCCTTTATAATTATAATATTTACTGCCATAATTGGCAGACGCCTTAATTAAAATGTGTTTGCCGTCTACAGCCCCGCAGCAATTTGGAAAGTTCCAATGCTCCTTAAAACCCTCAGCCACAGTATTCCAGTCGTCTCTGGAAGGAACTTGAAACCAAAATTAAAAATCCCCTCTTAACATTTACTACTTTAGTTTTTGTTTTATTTTTTGTTTGTTTTAGGAAACAACCATTTCACACAACAGTCTTAGGATCCATTTAACACAGAATCACAGGAAGAAGAAGGGACTATCGATGATCCAGATCAATTAGAGGAAAATATACCTCTACCACAAATAACGAGTTGCCAACAAACACCATCTCACAAGCAATCGGCATCGGAAACATTCAAACGACAGCCTGCAGGCAAAAAGAAGAGACTTGACAATCTAACACAAGCAGTGAAGGACCTTCGACAGGTTAGTCAAAATATCCATGACGACCGGATGGACAGCCATGAGAACGAAGCGTTTGGAAACTTTGTTTCAGCGAGCTTGAATAATTTACCACCGGAACAAGCTGTGGTGGCCCAACATGAGATTCAGGGGATTCTGATGAAGCACAAACTAAGCATTTTATCCTCATCAAACTGCTCAGTACTCTAACTCAACACACCACCAAGTTTACTTGGTGGTGTGCCTTATAATTGGAACTACCAGTGCACATGTCTCAAAGCACCCCTGTATACCCCGTTTCATCAGGATGCAAATCTAACCAATCATTTTACACCAATTCTACACTGGGCAGTAATACGAGTGGCAGTGCTCAGCAAATGGCGTCTTCATCATGGAGAGTTACTCAACATCAACAGTATCCAGATGGTAACAATATCCATCTACAAGATGCAGCTGTGAATCCCGCAGATTCAGATATTCTGACACGTGCTATGCAAATGGCTGATGATATACCACAGGTTTAATTTTTGAACGGAACTTGTTTCACAGAAGTTTCTGTGGTGTACCTCTTTCAACATTTTTCTGAATTTACTGTTTTGTTATTTAATTACTGTTTACTGTTTTGTTATTTTACGAATTTTTAATTAAAACTATTTTTTTGTAATGCGTGTACCTGTTTGTAGTGTTTATTCACCTGTTATTGACACTTAAATTTATTGACTCCCCAGTACTTCGGAGATGGCTTCACACACCTCGGGGACCAACTTTGAAATTGCAGTTCTTGAAACCCTAAAAAAATGAGAAAGGCTCCGATAGCTGTTCCCTGTAGCTAAAAAATTTAATGTTATCTCAAGCTTCACTCTTGGTTTTATTGCATCCCTCATAAATGTGTCTTGTCGTTCGATTTTGTCATGCACCATATTAAGAAGTTCTTCGAATTTCGCTGGGGTCATCCTTAGACACATCTTATATTCCAACTCATCCTCTAAGGCTAGTTCTCCTAGCAGAAGAGCTGAGGCCCCGTGTGTATTCCTTCTTTTAAGCCACTCTCTCATCCACTCCTTTCTTTGTTTGTTTACCTCATCATCGATAGCTTCAGCTACTTCAGTTACAAATCCATTTGCAACTGTAGCTAAACAATTTTGAATCAATTTTCTTTTTCTTGAATTCATTTTGCACTAAACACCCACTCCACACTATACTAGCATCAGTACCATACTTCATACTCTCCTCGTGTGAACGGTATCAAGCCATTTTTGGTAGAGTAGCGAGTAGAGTCTACTCTCCTCGCTGCTCTACTCTCCTCAAAACTCTATCCGTGCAAACGGCTCTTAACATCAATTTTGTACCTAAAATTTTTTTTTGTTCTAAAAAACTAGAGTGTCGTTCATCATATACAGGGTGTCCCGGAAAATAGTGCGTTCCTTTAAGGTATGGATAGAAAACACAATTTAGAACAAAAAAGTCCTATACCATTTTTTTCTAAAGTTAACCGTTTCAAAAAAAAAAGATTACATTGGTTTCCATATACCTGAATTTTAATCTTCAGAAAATTAAATAATCTGGCAACATGTTACGCACTGGTGAATAAGAACTCGTTTGTGTCTTACAGTATTTAAAATAATCCAACCTAATACTTACTATTTTTGTTTACTATAATTTTTTTTAAATGCAGTTGAAATATGGCATAATTTTAAACGAATTATACTTACATATTTTAAGATGAAAACACATATTTTAACTGAACCACCACTTTTGCGAACACATGAATTCATAGGGTAACATTCACTTATACGACAAGAAATTCCAGCAAAACATTTTGAAAGAATTTTAGTAGGTATTATGCCTCTCCATTTATTGATCTGCCATAAATAAACAACATAATATCATAATATTACTCATTAACACATGATTCAAAAACATTTTCGGCGTTGACACTAAACAGGATTCTTCTAAATTATCTGTTTACTAAACATGCGACTATTTACGTTTAGATTTTTGTACTTCACAGAGTTGCCAGATTTGAATTTGCCTTCCAAAATGTTTTGTAGTTTTTTGGTCAAACGGTTGAATTTAGAAAAAAATGTTATGAGAGTTTTTTGTTCTACATGGTGCCTTCTACCTATACCTTTAAGGAACGCACTATTTTTCGGGACACCCTGTATGTACTAAAATAAGTACTCGTTCAATTTAAATAAAACGTATATGTACGCAGTGTATTGCTTTAATCTGTACTTAATACGATGATTTTATCTCATTGGAACATCTCGATTGACGAATTGAATTTTTCACGGTAATTACAATTATAATGTTTGTTTGTCAGAATCGATTAGTGTGTTAATTACTGAAACAGATGAATGTCGACATAGAAAATATCATTAAAATTATGACAAGCCAGTTTGATCGGAATAGAAATACAAACCAGTCTTATAAAAGAACCAAAATAACGTTTTCATTAGATGACCTCTTAAAATTACGATTTCTAGTATACTAAAGCAGAAAATATTCTAAATAAAAAACTTCTCGACAAATTATTGAATTTAAAGTTAAAATAATAACTATTGTATACGGAGATCTATAAAAATTAGCGGAACACCTCTTTGGCATGCTATCACTTTTGGTCAAATTGGTCCGCAATTATATTCAAACAATAGACATATTATACATACAGGCATTAAAACTTGAATTAACATGAAAACTTGAAACTTAAAACTGGGTGGTATAGACAATGGTGTGTGGACACGGGGGCACATTCACATGCACATCCACACTCCCCTACAGGCGACACTATATATACACGAAATTTTCGATTTTCTAAATCTGACTGAATTAAAAATTGGACCAACTCCCATCTTAATGTTCAGGAAAAGACTCACCCATTCATATGTCGACCATCCATTTTGGTCCACGGGTGTGGATTTTAAGGCCCTTCCTATTTAGGGTCTGTTTTTCGTTCTCGTCCCCAAAACTCCCAAAAACTTCGAAAATTTAACTCCGACCTTTACGGCTTCTGATAGTACTGATTATTACCTTTCTAACTCATGTCTAATTTTGAAAATCGGTTATACCATTCAAAAGTTACCGAGCTCAGAAATATGACTCAATTTTTATTTAAAAAAGGAAAATGTTTGTCGATATGTATGTATGTATGTATGTATGTATGTATGTATGTATGTATGTATGTATGTATATATGTATGTATGTATGTATGTATGTATGTATGTATGTATGTATGTATGTATGTATGTATGTATGTATGTATGTATGTATGTATGTATGTATGTATGTATGTATGTGGAAAAGTTAAACCGATCTGAATTTTTTTTTCTGTTTGAAGAGGGGGTCAGGGCCGATTCATAACCGATGTAGTTTGTGACTTTTGACCACCCATAAGCCAGCTATAGGACTTGGTAGGGACAAAACGGCATATTTTTTGGGGGTATATATCTTCGGTTCAAGAAGAGACAAGAGAACCGCAAATACACCAAATCAATAGTATTGAGTTAAGCTTTCAAATGTTGTCTAAGCCGCCAGGATCAGATATACACACGACTCAGTATAGCTGAAAAACTGAAAAACTAAACTTTAAAAATTTTGGTTTTTCGACAATTACTTAAAATTTCAACCTACGAATTGCGTCAATAACTAAGAGTTTGTAGAAGGACTCTAGGTAAATCTAGAGGTGCTTATCTCTTATCGGGGACTATTCGAATTTTTAAGTTATAGGCTTCATAAATATGATCAACTCTATTTCTTATGGGAAAAATGTTTTTTCAAGCTCAATAGTTCCTGTAATAGCTTCAGTTAGCATACTTGACCTTAAATTCATCAGATACTACTTGTCAATACGTTTCAAACTCATGTTTAGTGGTCAAAATCGGTTAAGCCGTTTAGAAGTTATTAAGCTACAAAATATAATCCAATTAACGATTATTACCTAAATGGTTTATGCAGTTGTAGTGGTTACGACGCTAAATTTGATCTGGCAATGGGCAATTCGAGTTCATTTACCGGTCATTTCAATATTTTTTTTCAATCTATTTCGACTAGAAAAAAAATCTAGTGTACATTCGATGGACACTAGATCATTTGGGAGATAATGCGACAACGGCGACTATTTATAAAGCTTAACGTGTAATCGAGAAACATTGCATTTAACTTCATACATTTAATTTATAAATAACTTTAAAAAACTCCTGATACAAGAATAAAAAAACCGCTAAACGCCGTAAAAATGCCGCTAATGCAAAACAAAATTCTAGTTTTACTTTAAAAGATTTTTCCATAATATTTGCCCAATTTGAAGTAAAACTCACCACAAAAGAGTAACTTTGATACATTTTGAATTTTGAAACTCTTTCATGGTGCGTTTACTTCAAATTTAACAAACATTATGGAAAAATCTTTTAAAATAAAACTAGAATTTTGTTTTGCATCAAAATGAAAATACATTTTCGCGCCACGTAATATTTTTATCAGATTTTTTGTAGCTGGAATATTGCATGCGCCACTCATTTTTACGGCATTTAGTGGTTTTTTATTCTTGTATTGTGTATATGTGACATGAGAAATGAGTAGTGACTTTGTGACTTTCGAAACCAGCTTGAAATTGGAAACATGGAATGCTAAAAACAAGCTGAGGAATTCACATCAAGAGGGCACTGAGTGGAAGAAATTTAGACTATGAGATACGAGATGTTCTTAGACAGAAGATGGAGGATAAGTCTAGAAGATGGAGAGCGGCGACAAACACTACGAAACCATTTGATACTAGATAGATAATATATTCTTTTTCAGCTTGTTTGTATCCACTCCTGAACAAAGGCCTCCCCATGAGTTTTCCACTATTCTCTGTTTTGTGCTATTCGGTGCCAGTTTCTCGCCACTTTTGCTTTGATATCATCTAGCTGTCATTCTTGTGGTCTTTCTCTACTACTGCGACTGTGTTCGCGTGGTCTCCAATTAACAATATTTCTCATCCGCGTGTCTTTGTTTTGCCGTGCCACGTGTCCTACCCAGTTCCATTGTCCATCTCATTTACCCAATTCTTCATATTACATCTTCCACATTCGTTCTGCCTCGAACGTTCTCGTTTCATATATGTTCTCTCAGAGATACAACTTAGCTCATTCGATAGCCCTCTGTTGTTCTTAATCTATTTGCTGACAACTCTGTAAGTTGTCATGGTCTCCATTCCATAACTCATAACAGATAAAATACAACTGTTAAATACCCTTTTCATTGGATTTATCGGTATCTTTTTGTTTTTCAATACATCACTGACTTTTTCTACTGCTACCCAAGTCTTTCGGATTCTTCTAGTTATCTCTGCAGTTTGATTCTCCTTGCCTATTATAAATAGTTTGACCGTATGACCTACAGTCCGTACAATGTAAATACTGTTTCACATCATTATCTACATCAGAGATCTAAGTTGACATTGTTGCCCAATTACAAAAAATTATTCGATTCATCTTAAATCAAATATATCACATAATTATTGCTGTACATTGCTATACATAACACATAGAGTCTAGTAAAATAAAATTACACTACATGTAAATCAAAATGTAAATTCGTACAAGTTGAAACAAATTTTATATCAAAGTTTAGGTGGGTACAAAAGATATTTTCAAGAAAGTATCCAAATCATATAAGGGGATCATTATTTAAATAATTAAAAAGGGGTCATTTTTGCAAAAAAATTACTTTTTTAACTGCTGAGGTTATTCAGTTACTAATGAAGGTCTATAGGATTATTTTCTGCAAAGCTGAAGGGCAAATCTTTCACATAAGATTTACTAAATTAAATTTGACCCCCTATTTATTTAAATTATTATACATAAAACTTTAAAAACAAATTTGCAAAAAATTATTTTTAGCGTTTTAAATAAGCACTATAAAATATATTATTTTACAAAAGAATTTGCTCTATGTTATCAGTATTAAACAAAAAAAAATTGGTCGAAAAGTATTTAATATTTTTTGAGATATTGAATTTGTTTATTAAATGTTACTCTATTTTCAAATGCAAAAACGCGGTTGTTGTCAAAGAAATATTCACCCGTATTAAATCTTATTATTTTTATTTTTATGTATGTTTTCTATAAATGTATTGATAAATTCAAATTTTAATTAAACTTCCCCCTAAAATGGCATTTGAAAATTATTCAAATTTGTTTATAATTTGTTTTTTTAATAACGTCGCAAGGCATAAATATTTTGACATGCCGTTTCGATAATTCGGTTCCTGGGAATTTTTCAATAATTACCAAAATTTTGTCTTCTTTTTTCCTCTTCTTTTTTTTTTCTTGGAGTTATATTACTACGGGCCCTTTTAGGGTTAAGTTTCATTAAGAATGTCGAATCTCTAAGTTTTAGATTCTAGACCTAAGCATATTAAGATTGGTCTAAAATCACTTAAATAAAATGTGGCTACTTACTGAGTTACAGGGTGTTTTATTTAAAAATTTAACAATTATTTTTACCAAGTACTTTCAAACTATTTGACGTATCCTTATCATACTTGGCAGAAAGTGTGGGTACTATACAGTCTACTAAATTGTGATAAATAAAAGTTTCTAGTTAAATTATCAAAATTCGATTCAGGTTCAGCAACCTCTCAAAAATATCCACATATATGTAAACAAACACGTTTTATAAAAAAAATCGGATTTTACAACTACTTTTTAAGGATTTTTAGGAAAAAATCCGCCATTTTTAATCCGCCATTTTGAATTTGCAAATTGTAATGTCAGATTCGGGTTCAGCATAATCAAAACTAGAATAAAAACATTTTTTATCAAAATAAAATGTTGAATTCACCCATATTCTTAACATTATTTATACAAAACAATTGTTATTGTTTAAACAATTAATAAACAATTAGTGGCGAAATTTGTGAGTAGAACTTTTTACTTTAACATATTTATAAACTAACAAAAAAAGTTTTAGAAAAATATAACCTTGTTTGATTTTTTCCGAAACATTGTATCTTTTCGTTCTAATTGCACTCCCCTAATATTCGACCTTATTGAACGTCCAATTTTGTAATGCGCAGGCGTTCTCCCTTTGGGTACAGCGCGAATAGGCCTTGTATATTCGTAACCAAGATCTAGATCTGCATCTAAATTTAGATGTTCTAATCATGAAAGATGGGATTTTAAGAACTCCTGGCATTCAAGTAGCCAGGATAGTTTATAATAGTATTATAATAGAATTTTATAACCATCAACAAAATTAACAAACATCAGAGCCTAAACTTTAAATGTAAAACTTTCCAATACTATCAAGTGATTTGTATAGAAGACCCAGTGTATTTGAGCTTATATATATTATTTGTTAAGAAAAGGTATTAAGCAAAAAAGTGAACCATTATCTTTTGAATCAAATAATATCGAAGAATATCACACAAAAAATACATAACCCAATTATGAGTATTTTAACGTAAAATACTTAGCAAAAATTGGAGTAAATCAAATTTAGGAAACTATTTTACTTTCTCATTAATTTTTTTTAAAAGCTGTTTTGATCTTACAAGATAATTAATGAATGTTCTTCTTTTCACTGAATTGTTTTTCTATTAGATTAATATTGCTCATAAAGGCTGCTGTAATAGTACGTTGTAATGTGATATCTGAGATTTTTAATTACTCATAGGAGTTGAACTTGCACGTACATTCTAACTACTTTCTTCTTATTTTTGCCTATTGGTTGCATTGGTCAGATTCCAGGTGTGAGATATAATTATTTAACGACATTAATTTTAAAATGTTGACCACTTTCTATGGTATGATATAAATATATATGTAAAACAAATTATGTGATCATTTATATAGGGGGCCCAAAAGTAGCGGAACGGTAGAATATTTCGCGAACTGAACATCGGATCGAAAAGCTGAAAAATACGTTTTCAATATTTTTAAAAAATCTATCGAATCACACCAAACATGACCCCCCACTCCACCCCTGGAGGTGGGGTGGAAGATAATTTTAAAATCTTAAATGGAAACCCCAATTTTTTATAGCAAATTTGGATTCTTTACGTAAAAAAACTTTCATTCATGACATTTTTTAGAATTGTGGATAGATGGCTCTATAATCTGAAAAAACGATTTTTCCACCTACCTTTACCGAAAGTATGCTTTTCCTGGCCTGATTGTACTTCGTGCAAATTCGTACTTTTCCTCCCTAGGGAGTAAAAGTAATTTTCCTATCTAGGGAGGAAGAGTAAAAGTGACGTCATGGAATGTCATTGATGAAACAATTTATTGACGCCCCGTACAATATTCTATAATCTATTACGTAGGTAAGTATCTATACACTTTAATGCTTATTTATAGAACACCTTGTATTTTGTAGAATGGTAAAAAAAGTAAATTGATATTTTGATTTAACAATGTTTACATTAATAATTTGACTTATACTTGACAGTTGACAGTTATAATGTACCTACTTGTTGGTTCTAGTTCTCTAATAAATTTTGTCAGTTAGTTACATAAATAAATTATTTAAAAATGAAAATATAACTTATTATTTTTGGAAGGTGGAAAAATTATATGTATAACATTGGAGTAAAGTGCGTTTTCCTCCCTTGAATAACCTTCATTCTCGGGAAGAAAAGTAGCACTTTCCTCTCTTGTTATTCAAATAGCTATATCGTGATACCATAGGTAAATTATAGAAGCAGTATAATATCTTAGTCCAGGAACCGAAGCTTTTCACCTCGCAATTTTTACAGAATGAATCGATTTGCTTGAAAATTTGAGAATACGTAGTGGATAGTCCAAGGATAAAAATCTATACGATGCCGAAAGGCGCATTTACCATCGGGGTGGTTGCCCCCACTTCGGGGGTGGAAATTTTGTATTATATTTTGACTACAAAAGTTGATAAAAACGTTCATTCTAAGTAAAAAATGTTTTATATATTTTTTGATAAAATTAATAGTTTTTTATTTATTCGCTATCGAAAGTTGTTGGGAATTAAATAACCTACAATTTCATATTTAAACATTTTTTCGTATCTCTGATGCTAATCTTTCTATTCTAAAGAAAATGGCATTTTTGCCAAACTACAAAAATTCGTTATTCGCTAACTCCAGTTTTTTTAAAACTAATCATTCTAAGCCAGTCAAATTTCTAGAATTTATTAATAATACATAAACAAAGAAGAATGAATAAGGCCAATGACTAAAAACACCGCTAATGGTAGGGGAGCCCAAGCGGGGATTTTTGAAGTTACTCGAGCGCGTCAGATTATCATATGGGGAGAAACCTGGTACCCTGCAGATGTATCTCTACCCTATATTGGCTCTTAACACAGGGAAGTTCGTTAAGGGGGCCGAAAAAAACTATCCTTAAAAATACTCTAAATTGCCAGATTAACATAAGGTAAGAGTGCATATTAGGTACATGCAAAAGAGTGTATATTTCAAAAATATGACTTTGAAAACTACTAATTTTATAAAAAAAAATGTATAGAACGTTTTTTGCTTAGAATGAACGTTTTTACCAACTTTTGTGGCCAAAATATAATAAAAATTTTCCGCCCCGAGATGGGGTGGCAACCACCCCCTTGGTAAAAGTGCCTTTCGGCATCTTATAGATTTTGATCCTTGGACTATCCACTACTTATTCTCAAATTTTCAAGCAAATCGATCCATTCTGTAAAAATTGCGAGGTTTTGTCCTATTTTAAGCTTCATTACTTGGACTATCTCGAGAAATACACTTCCAAATGAAAAACCAAAAAACACATGTTTAATATTTTTCAAAAACCTATCGAATGACGCCAAACACGACCCCCACTCCACACTCTGGAGGTGAGGTGGGGGTAACTCTAAAATCTTAAATAGGAACCACAGTTTTTATTGCAGTTTTGGATTCCTCATGAAAGAATGTAACATTTATTCGAAACATTATTTATAGTATTTTTCCCATTATAGCGCCCTCTATCAACAATTCTAAAAAATGTTTCGAACAAATGTTACTTATTTTTTCATGAGCAATCCAAGTCTGCAATAAAAAGTGGGGATTCCTATTTAATATTTTAAAGTTACTCCCCACCCTATCTCTAGGGCGTGGGGTGGAAAGTAGTTTTTGGTATTATTCGTTAGATTTTTGAAAAATATTAAATATACATTTTTTAATTTTTCATTTGGAAGTGTATTTCTCGAGATATTCTCCTTTTCATGAACATTTTTCAGTGCGTCACAAATTATAGAAAAAAAGGTAAGTCCGTGATAATACACATTTATGACATTTATTCTAACGTGACATTTTAGTTAAATCTGACAGTTGTCATATTTTATTTTCAATTTGGAATAAAACCAAATCAATTGTGTCTATTGCATTTATAAAATGGTATTTTTTTTCATTTGTATAGTCTTATAAATTGTACAGATTATATTGATAATATTATTATTTTATTTAATAAATAATACTTTTTTGATTATGGCGCCATATATCGACAACTAGAATAATCACCGAACTAGAATAATTACCAAAGTATTCACAGACGTGCCTTTTTTTATGTCACATACAATTTAATGCGTTAGAGAGAAATCGAAAAACTGTGACGCACTGAAAGATGATCATGAGAAAAAGAATATTAGACCGTTTCTATAATTTACCTATGGTATCACGATAAATCGTTATTACCGATTATAGCGCCATATCTCCACAATTCGAAAAAATGTTTCGAATAAAAGTTACTTATTTTAAACGTAAGGAATCCAAATATGCAATAAAAACTGGAGGTTTCCATTTAAGATTTTAAAGTTACCCCCTAACCGACCTCCAGGGGGTAGAGTGGAAAGGTCAAGTCTAATGTCATTCGATAGATTTTTGAAAATTATTTAACACGTATTTTTCAGTTTTTCGATCTGATACTCATTTCGCGAAATTTTCGACCGTTCCGCTACTTTTCGGACACCATGTATAACCTTCAAAATTATAGTTATAGCTATAGCTATTAGCTATGTAGTTTAGTGTATAGTAGGGTGGGCCGAAAAAACTTTTTTTTTTATTTTAAAAGACGCTATAGCAAAAAAGGTGCGTTTTTATGTAAAAAAAATAATTAACAAAAAATTTACGTAAAAAAAAACTTTTTAGCCGGGCTCAGGGGCCCTTCAAGGGGCTATTTTTTTAATATTATTTTTTTTAGGGGCGCTACTGAAAAATACCATTGTTTTAACCTCCTTATTACCCAAAAAAAATATTATACAAAAAAAAATATTTTAAGCCGGGCCCATGACGAATTTTCTAAGCTGATAATATCAGTCCGCCCTCTAATATGATCTGCCTATTATTTTAAGGTCGTTGAACTATGCGTAGTCGGACCAACGCCTTTGGTTTAAGTTTAATTAAGTTCCCTGCGAGTCTTTGTCTAATGCGGACTGTTGTTGCGGAGTGCAAATCGTTTAAAAGTAGTTGTTTTGACTGTTTTTGTGGACTTTTAGTTGTTTTTTGTACGTTTTTAGTGTTTTTGTGGACATATAAATTCTAATTGTGATTAGAACGTGACATAAAGTTATAATGCCAAACACTTTAGTAAAAACTCGTGCTAGTGCCACGTGCCCAATATTTGGCAATTCAAAAGACATTCTGCCAAATGCATCTCAGCTTCCGACGTACGAGGATGTGATGAAATGTTATTTGGAGGTTCGATTAGAGTTAAAAGGCGACGGTAGTAAGCAACCGCCAAGTGCTACAGTTGCCAAGATTGTTGCGAATAAAGTAGAGCATGTGTGGAAACGTGCTTCTCTACCTATAATAACTCATGAAAGAATAATTAAACTAATTTTGAATTATAATAAAAAATATCAAAACATTATTAAACCCATAAAAGGAAAAATTTCAAAGTTTTTGCAAGCTAAGTTAGATACGTTTCTAGGAGAGTCGAAAAAGCTTTTTGATATATCAACTTGTAAGTGTCTCGTTTTGGAAACTTGCTGTTGCGAAAAAAATAGGAAGATTCCGAAAATAGAATGGCCCTTCTTACAAGACCAAAGATCTGAGAGAAAAATGCAATTTGGAGAGATTGACCAACTTGTGACAAAACAGATACAAAAAAAAGAAGAAAGAAAATACAACATCTTGAAAAGAAAGAAAGAAACCGAAGAGCCAATTCCAAGTACAAGTGGCCTTACAAATGTAAATACTACTAGGCAATACATCATGAATATAAACCAAAGTTCTAATGAAAGTTCAAGCGAGGAGGAATACCAATGTCCAGTTTCAGCAAAACAAGAATCCCATCCTCAAGTATCAGTGTCGAAACCCAAACAGATGCGACTTAGCTTAGCCAACACTGCCAGAATAGCAGATCAGACTGGAACTTATAACAGGGCTGTAGCTAAAATTGTCAATGCCGTGTTGGAAGACTTTAATCTAATTTCAACAAGTGAACAAACGAACGTAATAGATAAAAATAAAATAAGACGAGAATTACGTAAAAGTCGACAAAAACTACAACAAAATCAGGAAAACAAGACTATTGTAGGTCTATATTTTGATGGGCGAAAGGACCAAACTCTTTCTATGGTAAATAATAAAAAAAATCTTCAACAAGAAGAACACATTTCAATTATAAAAGAACCTGGTAGTATATATTTCGCACATATATCTACAAAAGGAGCTTCTACTGCAGTGAATATAAAAAATGAACTTTTAAAATGTTTAGATAATTATCAGACGGATATAAGTTTTTTGTCTCTAATCGGTTGCGATGGAACAAATGTAAATACGGGATGGAAGGGAGGCATAATTCGTCTTATGGAAACTCATATCGGAAGACCCCTTCAGTGGAGTATATGTCTCCTCCATACAAATGAATTGCCTTTACGTCATCTTCTTCAAAATTTAGATGGCGAAACCAAGGGACCTTATAGTTTTTTAGGGCCAGTGGGTTCCCAACTGAAAGACTGCCAACAAATGCCAGTAAAAAAATTTAAAATTATAGACACGGAGCTTCCAGAAGTAACAGCAGATATTCTAAGTACTGACCAAAAATATCTGTACAACATTTGTTCTGCTATTAAAAATGGACATTTTTCTGAAAGTTTGGCAAATAAAGATCCTGGAAAGTTATCCCATGCTCGCTGGCTTACTACAGCCAACAGGATACTACGACTATATGTAGCCACCGAAAAACCCATATCAAACCTAGTTATTTTATCTGAATTTATTATGAAAGTTTATGCCCCTGTTTGGTTTAATGTTAAAACACGACCACTGATCTATGATGGAGCACGACATTTATGGAAAGCCATTAGTCTTTCCAGAACTTTTCCACCTAAAGTTACCAAAATAGTGAACAAAGTCTTTGCCGACAATGGATATTTTGCTCATCCTGAAAACTTACTCTTAGCTATGCTAACCGACCAAAGGCCTCATATAAAGGAATTGGCTGTAAGGAGGATAAAAAAATGCAGAATGCACCCAAGTAATGAAGTGAGAGTCTTTAGGGTACCTTTAATCAACTTAGCCGCTGAGGATTACATAGATTTAATAGACTGGCAAAAAACAGTGATTTCAGAACCACCTTTGACAGTTTTTTTAAAAAATGAAGATTTAGATAATTTTTTAAAAGGCACATTTGTGTTTGATAAATTCCCATGTCACACTCAGGCAGTGGAACGCTGTGTGAAGTTGGTGACTGAGGCCTCCACTAAAGTATGTGGCGATGAGTCCAGAGACGGATACGTTCGACTAAAGTTAGAAGGTCGACAAATGTTACCCATTTTCGATAACAAGTCGCAATATTTTGAAAAACGGAATGTCACCTAAATTTAAAAATATATGGGTGGGAGGGTCCCCAATTGGGAGGAACTCCAGGTGCAGATAGCATAGGATTAAGGGACGTGGTGGTCGGATGATTGCGAGAGACGGAAGCTGATGCGTGATGACGAGCGACTGAGAATCGGGCAAAAGAAGGACATCGGGGAGAAGTCATGCCCTAACGGGCGATTCCACCCTGATGCCCTAGTATGAGAGGGGTGGGGTTTAGCTGGTCCCGGCCACATCGGAGTTACGGAGGGCAGGGAGGTCCGATTTAGGGCCAAACTGGTCGACGTGACACTGATGAGGTTTCAGCTCAGGAACCCAGCACTGTTGGAAATGTTTACCTCCGACGTCTGTTTGCAGATTCCCCACCTAGTGATGAAAAAAAGGTGCAGATACCTCCGCGTGGTGGGTTCTGGGTTGATTAGTATATTTTTATATAAAAAATTATACTAATCAAGCGAAAGACTGCACATTTATACAAATATGTTAATTTATGGTATATATTGAATTTTTAAAAATTTGTTTTGGTTCATGGGGCCGGTTAAAATGCTTTCTATTTTCTTTAATTTTTTTCTAGTAACATTACTGATTAAATAAAAAAGATTTTAAGGTAGCGCCCCTAATTTTTTTGGAAAAAAAATTTTGACCCCTAAAGTGGCCCCTGGGCTCGGTTAAATATTTTTTTAAAAAATTCAAATTTTCTACCTGCATGAGTAATATCCATATGCACCTTTTCCAAACTAGCGCCCTTTATTTTTTGCGACTTTTAAAAAATTTGCCATTTTCGGCCCACCCTAGTGTATAGTGATACTACATAGAAACATTATTTAACTCTTGAACCTTCTTTTAGGTATACATATATTTCAAATTTTAAAAATAAATAATCACATTAAACGTCTAAATATGATGATTGTTATCGTTAGTTTAAAAATTGATATAAACACCTCCAAAATTATACGTTTATGTGAAAATAGGGCAAAGCAGCTATTTAAAAAAAGAAATATAAAAAAAGAATGTGTGTGTACTTTGTACACACGTAAGAAGTTATACTTCTATTATATGATTTAAACGAAATTAATATACTTTTTATTTATATTTTGTTTAAATATTAAAGTAATTTATACTTACTACTTCTCAAACATGTTTATTAGAACAGTGCCAAAAATTAAAATAATAAAAGAATAAAACAAACACAAACACATTAAACAAGCCACAAATGATGTCTGAACATTAATTGTCGGAAATTTTTTTAACTAAATACGTATTTTCTGAAAATACAATTATATAATAAATATACTTGCAATCATAAAATGTATTAAAAAAAACAAAAAAGAAAGTTTCTATTGGGACTCGAACCAGCGGTGACAAGCGCGGTTGGTATTGGAATTCATTCGCCTTCAATGCTTAGCCATGGACACTATGTGTCATTATTTACGAAGATCGACTAACTAAACGGATTAAACTTGTGATATTTTGAAAATTGATCAAATTATTTTAATTTTGAATTGAAATGATTTAGAATTGAAAAAATACAACAAAACATAGAGTAAGGAAACAATATATTAGGTGAATATTGATAGAAATTTTGATGGTAATCAAATTATATAAATAAAAGTATTACATACTATGTTATGTAAAAAACATTAAAAAAGTATTACATATTACGTACCTGTTGCTTTTAAAAACTATTTAAAAGTCACTACAATATTATAAACTTTTTTGTTTCTGTCCTCACAACAATAAAACTAATATATTATACATTTGTTTACCTTTACCTTTACCTCCAAACTACAGCTGCCATATCGGATAATTTTTGACATGTCATTTGAACGTCCAATCAGAACAAAGTTATAATGCGCATGCGCCGGGCTGATAGGTTTTAACATATAAAAAATCACCCTCTATCGCCGGTAAAGAAGTATAACTTAAAAAAAAAACAACAATAACATATTAATAAGTGAGCAAAAAAGTGCTGTCCTCAAATAGGCAAGGTGCAAAGTCTTGCTTGCCTTAGACTGACAGCAGCAGTTAGGAGCATATTATGAACAAAAGCTATGGATAATGACTTCAAAATGAAATTAGGGATACCATGATGACTTCTGATAATACAACACCCAGATCTAGACATACAGTATCTTTCCAGGTAGACATTCACCCAGGAGAGAGATGGGTCAGAAGATAGATTCAACTCAGGTACCAGATATACTTGAGAATATACTTTTTTTTTTAATATTTGAGTCAAAAATGTATGCAATCTTGCATTAATTGCGTAAAAATAATCAACATGAGAGCTTTTGAATTTAAGGGAGTAGGCGCAAAATCTTGGTCCAGTGCTATTTAAATACATTCATTTTTTCGAATCCTGATAAAACTAATACCTAAGTATTTTTGAAAAATTTAAATCTAGAATGAACGACTACATTATTACCGAGGGCCGAAAGTCCCTTGAAACTTCTATAATGTTTATTTTAATAAGTTATAGGGGTGAAAAAACGAGAAAATTTAGTGTGATTTTTAATTTCAAATGTTTTATTCAAAAGAAATTTTTGTTTTTTCTAGGGACTTTCGAACCTCGATAATAATGTAATTTTTCAAAAATATTTATTAGTTTTCTCGGAATTCGAAAATAAAAAAATATGAAAAAAATATTTTTAAGAAACGCTTAGTTACGAGTTACTAAAATTAAACATATAGCAAAATCAACTGAA
The DNA here is from genome assembly GCF_917563875.1 of Diabrotica virgifera virgifera. Classification (NCBI taxonomy): domain Eukaryota; kingdom Metazoa; phylum Arthropoda; class Insecta; order Coleoptera; family Chrysomelidae; genus Diabrotica; species Diabrotica virgifera. The sequence goes on along the minus strand of NC_065448.1, from coordinate 109,201,409 downwards.
CAGCAAAAAATAAAATAAATTGAAAAAATCTAACAAATTCGTCAAAGAAAAATGTGGCGCGTCGTCATCGAATAAACGGTTTTCGCACCACGCGTTTCTTTAACGAATGTGTTAGATTTTTAAAATTTTTTTTATTTTTTGCTTTTTAGTTGATTTTTTTATAATGTCTTTAATTTTATTCACTCGTAACTAAAGAAACGCGTTTCTTAATAGTTATTTATTATATAAGTGTTAAAAGTACACGTTTAAGGCACGCATGTGAAAGTTTACAGAATGAGCGAAAGCGAGTTTTGAAATTCACATGAGTGCCTTAAAAATGTACTTTTTAACACGCATATCATACAATATTTTTTCTACAAACGTAATTACAGGACAATATCTACAAATACTTTTACTTGAACTTGACTGACATTCCAATTTTATATTTTTTTGACATTACATCAAAATTGAATATACGGTCAATACGAACTGCAGTGCCTTAAATTTTTTTTAAAGCACTAGGGCCTTAAAGTAGCATTTTTAACGCTCGTATGGAGTGCTACAAATTGCATTTTTAACACGGTTGTAGAAAAAATATTTTTTTCATATTGTTTTATTTTTTACTTTTTAGTCTTATACTTTTCAAACATTAAAATATATCGTCATGTTTATTAAAATATGTATAAAACATATGATGTACAAACATGAAAAGTAGTCGGAATCGGCAAATAATTTGAAACCATATTGTTTATTTATGAAGCATAACGTAAAAAATGAACGTTAAAAGTGAAATTATGTATAGTTCATATAATTAGCTACAATCTGTAAAAGTTTTAAATTTCTTCATTGTAAAAAACAAGAGAATTTAAGCATTTTCCATTGAAAACTTTTTTTTGTAACAATTAATAAACAAAAAAAGTTTTTATTGACTATTCGTGTATTGTTCCCGCGAATGCACATGTCTGCAAATTTTTAGTCATTTGTATTGAAGAGAAGGCAGTCAAGTTAACGTCCAAAAATTTGACCCAAACGATTGAACTATAGAAAAGCGTTTAATTCATTAATACGACAAATTAAATTCTAATGTCAATTACAGCACAAAACGTCTCTACCGGTGGTTCTTCTAAGACTACGATAAAAACACGATTTTTTTTATTTCGAGTTTTGGTTGAACTTTTGTTTCGTATCGTATTGAAATTTGACACGAATAAACGCCGATTTATATATAAACAAATATATGAGAGTTCAAAATTTTAAACTTTATTGTTTATTTATGAAGCATAACGTAAACAATTAACGTAATAAGTGAAATTATGTATAGTTCATATCATTAGCTATAATCCGTAAAAGTTTCAAGTTTCTACATTGTAAAAAACAAGAGAATTTAAGCATTTTCCATTAAAATCGTTTTTCTTTTATTTAAACAATTAATACACATAAAAAATTTTTATTGACTATTCGTGTATTGTTTCCGCAAATGCATATGTCTGCAAATTTTCATTCATTTGCATTGAAGAAAAGTCAGTCAAATTAACTCTAAAGGTTTGATGCAAACTATTGAAGTAAAGAAAAGCGTTTAAAAATGAATGCATTTAAATAGCATTGGACCAAATGAATATATATTATCTATATATTATATATTATATTATATATTATCTTAGATAATCAGGAGGATATAAGCAATCGGCTAGTGTGGGAATGCCGAAAAAACTTATACATAGAACTTCGGAATACAACAGTCTCATACTAGTATGAGTGCCAGTTTGTTGGGGAATTCAACACAATAAAACAGTTACTGGACTTACCCAGAAGCTATCCAGCAACAAGTATACCATACTTTAGTCGAGAGACGGTCGTATAAATACCAAAATGCATTGTTGAATGCGGTCAAGCTAATGGAAGAAATGCTTGAAAAAAGCTTTGATGTATTGCGAAAACGAAAGAATCAGTCCATAATCATAAATATCTAACAGGCGGCAAATACTCCTTGTAGACTCATATAGTCATCAAAACCATCGTACCCATCTACCAGACCTGTAGAATCTGATACATTATAGATGTATAATTGTCTAATTGGCTGCAGTATGACAGGTTTATGATAGACAGCTACCAGAAAACACAATGATAAACAACACGGTAGAAAAAATTAGGAGATATCGATATCAAAAACTGAGATTATAGTCTAAGATGGTTAGTAGGTACATAAAGGTACAATGTTCAAAGTCAACAAATAATATATTATCATCTAATATAAAGAATTGCTGAGTATCAAGCTTCATAAAGCAATAGCTGAGTAAGTAAACTGAACGGAGGTAGTTACGTAATAAACTTGTGTATAATTGATGGATTCGACCGTTACTTGATGGAAGTTCATTTTATCTAATAATAAAACACTGAAAACGTTTGTTTTCTATACTTCCACAGAATTTCTTATAACTAAGTGACTACAGCTGTTTCGACAGAGTGCCTTTCTCAAATGATATAGTTTACAATGTGTTTGCCTTTTTAAGTCTTCAACTGAAGAGGTTGAGGAGTGGGGAGCTGTTTGTCTCGAGTTGGTCATTCAGAATTATACCTGTATTTTTTAGTTTATTAATTTCCATAGATTCTAAAAAAGATAGCTTAAGGCCTTTATTTTGAATATGCAGAATTTGAAACTCTTCATTGAAAGAATGATTATGATCTAGAAGGTGAAGTGCGTATGTAGAAGTGTCTGTTTTTCTATTGTTGAATGCCCTTTTGTGTTCTGCTATCCGTTTGTCAAAAGTTCTGCCAGTTTGACCGATGTACGTTTTCGGACAGTCACCACACGTTAGTTTGTACACACCACTCTGTAGTTGCTTTCTCTTTCGGCTTTTATTGTTCTTAATATATTTGCTTAAGTTGTTGTTAGTTCTGAAAGCTGGTGTTATTCCTTTCTTTTTTATGTATCTGGCTATTTTTGTTGTTATCTTGCCAGTATATGTGAGAGAGCAGAAGGTACTGGGTTCTTTCTGTGGTGGTGGATACACTAATTTCAGGGCTTTCTTATGGAGTTTTTGGTTTAAAATTTTGTTAACTGTTTGTTCTTTATAGCCGTTGTTTACTGCTATTTGTTTAATGATGTTTAGTTCTATCTCGAAGTTATTTTTTGTCATGGGAATTTCTGTTAGTCTATGTATCATGCTATGGTAGGCTGCTAATTTGTGTTGTGTAGGATGGGATGATGAATTGTGTATAGTTGTGTCAGTATGGGTAGGTTTATGATATACGGAGAACTCATGTTTGTTCTGTAGTCTGGAAATCGTTACATCTAGAAAGTTTATGGAGTTATTCTGTTCTGTTTCTATTGTAAACTCAATATTATTATGAAGTGAATTAATATATGATAGAAATTGGTCAAGTTGTCTGTTAGTTCCTGTAAAGCATACTAGTATATCATCCACGTATCTCCACCAATATAAGAACTGTTTAAATACGGGATGTTTAGAAATTGTTGTTTCAAGTTGGTTCATAAATATATCTGATAGCAATGGGCTTAGAAGATTACCCATAATAAGTCCTGCACTGTTGTTTGTGTATATTTGATTATTGAATTCAAAATAGTCTTGATTTATGCAAATTTCAAGAAGGTGATCATTGCATCTGAAATTTTACACCTTCTTGAAATTTGCATAAATCAAGACTATTTTGAATTCAATAATCAAATATACACAAACAACAGTGCAGGACTTATTATGGGTAATCCTCTAAGCCCATTGCTATCAGATATATTTATGAACCAACTTGAAACAACAATTTCTAAACATCCCGTATTTAAACAGTTCTTATATTGGTGGAGATACGTGGATGATATACTAGTATGCTTTACAGGAACTAACAGACAACTTGACCAATTTCTATCATATATTAATTCACTTCATAATAATATTGAGTTTACAATAGAAACAGAACAAAATAACTCCATAAACTTTCTAGATGTAACGATTTCCAGACTACACAACAAACATGAGTTCTCCGTATATCATAAACCTACCCATACTGACACAACTATACACAATTCATCATCCCATCCTACACAACACAAATTAGCAGCCTACCATAGCATGATACATAGACTAACAGATATTCCCATGACAAAAAATAACTTCGAGATAGAACTAAACATCATTAAACAAATAGCAGTAAACAACGGCTATAACGAACAAACAGTTAACAAAATTTTAAACCAAAACCTCCATAAGAAAGCCCTGAAATTAGTGTATCCACCACCACCGAAAGAACCCAGTACCTTCTGCTCTCTCACATATACTGGCAAGATAACAACAAAAATAGCCAGATACATAAAAAAGAAAGGAATAACACCAGCTTTCAGAACTAACAACAACTTAAGAAAATATATTAAGAACAATAAAAGCCGAAAGAGAAAGCAACTACAGAGTGGTGTGTACAAACTAACGTGTGGTGACTGTCCGAAAACGTACATCGGTCAAACTGGCAGAACTTTTGACAAACGGATAGCAGAACACAAAAGGGCATTCAACAATAGAAAAACAGACACTTCTACATACGCACTTCACCTTCTAGATCATAATCATTCTTTCAATGAAGAGTTTCAAATTCTGCATATTCAAAATAAAGGCCTTAAGCTATCTTTTTTAGAATCTATGGAAATTAATAAACTGAAAAATACAGGTATAATTCTGAATGACCAACTCGAGACAAACAGCTCCCCATTCCTCAACCTCTTCAGTTGAAGACTTAAAAAGGCAAACACATTGTAAACTATATCACTTGAGAAAGGCACTCTGTCGAAACAGCTGTAGTCACTTAGTTATAATAAATTCTGTGGAAGTATAGAAAACAAACGTTTTCAGTGTTTTATTATTAGATAAACTTGTGTATATTTATTTTATCGGCTTATAACTTGGATCAAAATACTTCGAAATCTACGAGGAAAATAAACTTCGTAGCTGACTGTATACCAAAAATCACAAAAATACGAGATTTATTGTAAGAGGTATACGGGTATACCTATGTAAAATACCCTAAATAAGGGTTACATTAAAACATAACGTTTTCGGATTAAGAAATCCATCATCCGTGTTAATAAAAAGTCAAAACAAAGCCACAAACCTCAGCCACCAAAATATTTTGGGTAAAAACGCTTTAAATGTTTACAGTTATGTTATGTTACATAAACATGCTTAATAGTCCTGTCGCCAGGGGGGTACAACGGCCTCCTTTATTCAGATGGACTTACCCAAGTTTTTTTTATGTATTTTGACCCGTAGAACACGAATTTTTTGGGTAACAGTTGATCCGGATGTCGATAAGATTGTTATAAACAAAGAACTTGAGTAATTACATAACAGCGATTTCTCGCAGAACAAAACATTTTTTTGTATTTTTTGGGTCATTCTAAGCAAAAAATGTTCCTACAAGTTTTTTCGTAGGATACATAGTTTTCGAGATAACCGCTGTTAAATTTAAAAAAATCGAATAGTTGCAATTTTTGAACCCGAATAACTTTTGATTTAAAAATAAAATAGCAATTTTGCTTACAGTATTTAAAAGTTCAAGTCAAATTATATCGGTTTTGATTATTTGCATTGCTAAAAATTTATTTTTTTATTGGTAAACAAAGCTGTAAACACATAGTGTTTCCCGTACCTAATACATGCGTTTTAATACATCCTACGTAGATATTGCCTCGCTTGCACTTGTACCTACTCTACCTACTTGTTCGATTTTAAATGAGAAATCATTGAAAACATCACTCACGCACTAGGTGTTTATTACTGTTTATAGCTTTGTTTAAGAATAAACAAATTAATTTTTAGCAATGCAAATAATCAAAACCGATATAATTTGACTTGAACTTTCAAATGCGGTAAGCAGAATTGCTATTTTATTTTTTAATCAAAAGTTATTCTGGTTCAAAAATTGCAATTTTTCGATTTTTTGGAAGTTCAACCGCGCTTATCTCGAAAACTATGCATCCTACGAAAAAACTTTCCAGAACATTTTTTGCTTAGAATGACCCAAAAAATACAAAAAAATGTTTTGTTTTGCGAGAAATCGCTGTTATGTAATTCCTCAAGTTCTTTGTCTATAACAATCTTATCGACATCCGGATCAACTGTTACCAAAAAAATTCGTATTCTACGGATCAAAATACATGAAAAACACTTGGGTAAGTCCATCTGAATAAAGGAGGCCGTTGTACCCCCCCTGGCGACAGGACTATAAATATATTGCAGATATACATGGATATTGCCCACGGCAACATAGGACTCTTCTCATGTGGTTAGAATGTTTGAGGATTAAAACCTCACATATAATAATACCTATAATAATGGCCAACTTGAGCCGAATTGAGTTTGGGTATTTGTGGTGACATAAAATATTTTTTTGTTCAACACCTCCATTTTTCGATGGTGTGGTAGATAGACTTTTGGAAATATTGCTCATTTGATTCGATATTTCACTGAAATTGGAAGAGAGACTTTCTAATCCCAACTTAATCTCAGTGGAATTTGAATCTTGGATTTGAACCTTAATAGTCTCATCTGAACCGCCGAAAAAAACTGACGATATATCGAAAATATCATGTTCCATCAACTTTTCAATATCAGTATCAATTTCAGTATCAATTTTTTTAGGTAGCGGGTAGGAACTCCTTTTCGGATAGTCCTATCAGGGAAAGTGAATCAATCACTGCCTTCCGCAGATTCCAGGTGTTTCCTGACACGGGAAACTAGTACCTGCTAAGGGTCCCTTGTCCAAGGTCACGGATGAAGTCCATAACGGCATCCAGGGCGGATAAGAAGGTCTTCACCACGGTCTGGAGGGCGGAGGTGCCAGCCCCATGGTTTTAGGGATTGTATAAAACTAGCACTGGAAAGTGGCAGCTAGCTGATCCAAAACTAACCACAGGCAGACTGAAATGGCTGTGAATTAGACAGCATGTGGCGTGGTGACATTTACTGAAGCAACGCTGTAGAAGGTAACGGGAAACCACTACACTAATATTTTCTCAGGAAAATTACATATGCTCATGGAACCAAAGATATTGACCTCTTAAATGGGGAGAGGGTGCTAAGAATCCCCCGGAGGAAAACAAAAAAATAGGAACATGGAATGTGAGAAGCTTATACGAAGCGGGAAAGACCGCAAATTTGATTCAGGAAATGGAGAGACTTAACATAGTGTAACAAAAGATTACTTTTGACTGACCCTCGTATAACAGGTCCCATCTCCACAGACGCATTCCACGTGGATCTTTCTAGATAAGGCGCGATGTAGCGGGACAGAAGACGAGAAATTCTCCGAATGTCTGGCGATAACTAGAGATGAGCGTGGAACGTTCCAGAATAACAACTGGGATATACATAGGAAAGGATCTTGTAAATAAGTTTAGTGTATAATATAAATTCGTCTGTAACTTGTATAAATAAATTCGTATACACGAACCGAGGGTATTATTTTAACGGTAATTACACTGCAGTGGTGTCGGTGTGGAGTAAATTAAGAGAATTTTGAACTTTATTCGTCGGGAAGAATTAAAGTGCGTTAATTGTTTGGTATTCGGAAAGACTTTTGAACTTTATTCGTCGGGAAGAATTAAAGTGCGTTAATTGTTCGGTATTCGGAAAGACTTTAAAAAAACATTGTGAAAAGTACGTGTTTGCTGACCAAATATGTTGCTAGAAGAACTTTCCTTAAAACAGCTCCGTGAACAATTAGAAGAGTACGAGTTAGATGCCAGTGGGTCCAAGAAAGTCCTGAAAGCACGACTCGAGGAGGTCCTCAAGAAGCATGGAGATGAGCCAAAGACGTTCCACTTCTAGTCAGCGGAAGAAGCAGTCTTATCGAAAATAATGGTCGAAAGTGTTTCTCAAAAGATCGATGAAACATCTAAGATACATAATGAGAAATTCGAAACCATTTCTCAAAAGACCGATGAAACTTATAGAAAGAACAACGAGAAACTGGAAGAAGTTTGTAAACAGATCAACGAAAAACTTGAAGAAGTTTGTAGACAGAGCAACGAGAAATTTGAAAGTGTTTCTCAAGTAATTAAAGAAGTTTCCAGACAGAGCAACGAGAAATTTGAAGGAGTTTCTAGAACATTCGATAAGATGCAGAAAAGTGTAGACGACAATAAAGAAATGCTAGAAAAGAAGATTAAAGAATTAGAGAGCATGATAACCGTTACAAAAGTACAACCGTAAGTTAATGCAATAGCTTTAGATCCTGTAGTGAAAGATCAACTACCGAGAGACGAAACGTCGCATAATATGAGATTCAAATTACCATCATTTGATGGAAAGTCCTCTTGGTCCATATACCTTAGACAATTTGAAGCTACTGCGACCGCCAATCATTGGACCGAACAAGAAAAGGCTGTTTCCTTGACTGCTGCTTTACGAGGTGATGCTGCAGATCTACTAAGGTCAATTCCTAAGGGATAAGAAAAATGTTACCAGACCTTGTTCACTCGTCTAGAAAAACGCTATGGAGATGCCCATCTACAAGTATACAAAGCACAACTGCGAAGTAGAAGTCAACGAGCAAGGGAGAATCTGCAAGAATTTGAAGCAGATGTGGCTCGTGTGGTGAGGTTGGTTTATCCAGAGGTGCCAGATAGCATTCTAGAAGAAATTTCAGTGGACACCTTCGTCAATGGGCTGAAAGATAGTGAACTACAGAAAGCTTTACGATTAGCAAGACTGAAAGTTTTAGACGAAGCACTTACTATTGCCTTGGAACACGAAGCAGCTAGCCAAGCTTCACGAAACAATCAAGTACTAACCGTGGAAAAAGGCGATAAGAGAAAAGATGAACGTTTGGTTGAAATGGTACGGAGGGTGATTCGTGACACGATGACGAAGAGATGCGTGAATAGGGCTGGAAGAGTTCGTTCAAATACAGATGCTTCCTCGATACGGCCATGCGGTGAAAGTTGTAATCACCGGCTTAAAGTAGAAGAACAGCTTTGCCCTGTAAGACGAACTACCGTCGTTAATGAGCAATGGCAGCCCCAACAGTTACAAGACGCCCAAGAAGATGATCCATGTATAAAAAGAATATTGGATTAAATGCGGCAAGGTGAGAGACCTGGTTGGCAGAACATTAGTGCATGTAGTCCAGAAGTCAAGGCCTACTGGAGCCAATGGAATTGCCTGGTACTAAAAGATGATCTTCTGTGCAGAACCTTTGAGAACGATGATGGTACAGAATCTAAGCTGCAGTTGATTGTACCTAAAAGTAAAGTGTCAGAAGTATTGTGTCAGTTGCATGACGGTACATCAGGTGGACACTTTGGTATTACGAAGAATCTGCAAAGGGTTCGAGAACGGTTCTATTGGGTGAACTGTAAAGATGATGAAAGAATATGGTGCCGGACATGTGAACTGTGTGCATCCGGTAATGGTCCAGTTGGTAAAAAGAGAGCACCCATGAGACAGTACAAAGTTGGTAGTCCTATGGAAAGAGTAGCAATCGACATTGCAGGTCCATTTCCAGAAACCGATGCTGGAAATAAATACATCCTGGTAGCCATGGATTATTTTACCAAATGGACCGAGGCCTATGCATTACCGAATCAAGAAGCTGCTACCGTTGCAAAGGTACTTGTTAAATAATTCTTCAGCCGATTTGGCGTTCCCTTGGAGATCCACTCCGACCAAGGGAGAAACTTTGAATCAGCTCTTTTCCAAATCGTTTGTAAATTGATTGGTGTCAATAAGACCAGAACAACACCCCTGCATCCTCAATCAGATGGAATGGTCGAGAAGATGAACCGAACTATGGGTAAAGACTTGTCCAAAGTTGTATCTGAACATCAGCGGTCAGCGAGATTGGGACCAGCACATTCATTTATTCCTGATGTCCTATCGCTCGGCCGTGAACGAAACTACAGTTCAAACACCAACCTGCCTGATGTTGGGTCGTAAAGTTCGTTTGCCCTGCGACCTGGAATTTGGCTGCAGACATTCCGAGGAACATGTTACAGGCGAAGAATACGTCGACCGCCTGAAGTTACGAATGAACAACATTCATTAACTTGCCCGACAATACATCCAGATAGCCAGTGACAGAATGAAAGATCAATATGATTCTCGATGCAAGAATGAAAGCTTCGAAGTAGGTGATCTTGTCTGGCTTTATAATCCACAACGTCGTCGAGGCTTGTGTCCTAAACTGCAAAGACAATGAGAAGGTCCGTATGAAGTTAAGAAGAAAATAAATGACGTAATATACAGAATTAAGAAGTTGCCTAACGGTAAACCAAAAGTTATTCACATAAATCGTCTTGGAGCATATGCTGGCTCAAATGAAACAGAAGAAGCACGAGTCCTCCAACAGGAGATGAAAGATGCCGCACAGCCAAGTTTTAAGGAATTTATGTCAAATCACGCAGAGAGAAAACGTGCTAGATTTGGCGTGACTGCAGAAGTTCAGCAAGATCTGTTTAGTGTTCCAGAAAACGTCTTTCTAGACCACTGTGTTGCCCAAGACCTTGAGATGATTAAAGGAATCTCGTCCGTATTCAACAGAAAGTTGGGCCGCCTGGACGAGTTAAGAAACTAGCAGCCTAAAATTGGAAGAATACTGCGATTGGAAGATGATCCTCGATCTTTGCTGTATATGGTGACGAGGAAGCCTTATACGGACACGCCAAGCCACGAGAACATATGGCGTGCTTTAACCAATTTGAAGAAAATCGTGTGTAATTATGACATCAAAAATTTGGCTTTACCAAAAATAGGCCATGCAGTAGAAGATCTGGATTGGAAGATTGTGAGAAGCATGCTTGAAGTGATCTTCAGAGAGACCAGCGTACGATTTACTGTGTGTTGCCTTAACTCAAAGATGTCGTACCCTTCAAAGACAGTAGACTGTTACTTCTTTTTGAGGGGTGTATGCAGAGCTGGAGAATCCTGTAGATTCCGCCCATTTAGAGTTGCCGATCGGGGCGCTCAGATCTTAAAAGGGGAGCAGTATAACCAAAGATTACTTTTGACTGACCCTCGTATAACAGGTCCCATCTTCACAGACGCATTCCACGTAGATCTTTCTAGATAAGACGCGATGTAGCGGACGGAAGACGAGAAATTCTCCGAATGTCTGGCGATAACTAGAGATGAGCGTAGAACGTTCCAGAATAACAACTGGGCTATAAATGGGAAAGGATCCTGTAAACAAGTTTAGTGTATAATATAAATTCGTCTGTAACTTGTATAAATAAATTCGTATAAACGAACCGAGAGTATTATTTTAACAGTAATTACGCTACAATAGATATACTGGGATGCAGTGAGGTAAGATGGCCAAATGCAGGTACCTGTGTGATGGGTAAATATACAACATGCTACTCTGGAGATGAAGGCACTCAAAATAAAAATGGCGTGACCAGAATCACATCTAATGAAATTGGAAAATCAGTTTCTGGATCTCTACCAATATCAAATAGAATAATGCTAATAAAAATAGATAGCAAACCCGCCAACATGAATATCATACAGATATATGCCCCAACTATTCAAAGCACAGAAGAAGAAACAGAATAATTTTATGAAGAACTAAACAAAACTCTATTGCAGACAAAGAAGCATGAAACGAACATAATATTAGGAGTCTTTAACGCCAAGATTGGAAAAGGAAGAGAAGGTGATACGGTGTGTGAGTTTGTCCTCGGAATAAAAAATGGCAGGGGAGATAGACTGCTTCAGTTCTGTAAAGAAAATCAGTAGAGTATAATGAACAGCTTTTTTAAGTTACCACCCTGCTGAACGCCTCTACACATGGAAATCTCCAGCGGATGGAATAGAAGGACGCATCAAAAGAAATCAAATCGATTACATAATTGTTAACAATAGATACAAAAACGCAGTAAAAGCATGCAAGTCATATTCCGGAGCTGACATCTCCACCGACCACAATTTTTTCTAGCAACAATAAGGATGGAATTTAAAATAATAAAAAGAAATAAGAAAATATTACTTTAAAAATGAATAACCATTTTCAATTTCGTTGCAAAACGAAAATACAGCCGCATCATATTCTAGTCCAATCAGAGAGTGCAGCAAGCACTTCTACCGGTTTTGAAACTTATTAGTCTCTCATCAGGAGGCACATATTCTGCTCTCTCTGACTCAACTAGGACAAATTCCGGAGTGCAGTCACGGATTGCAACGAATGAAATGACAGGGATGCCCTACCGACAACTGCTATCAAAAAACTAAGTTTTCAATCTAATAGCACATAAAACAACATCCAAAAATGCTATTCTACATCCTACCAAAATGAAAACAACGGGAACCTTCTGTGGTAACACCTCCGAGGCTTCTACAATTTGCAAGCCATAATGGATGCTGAGACTAAGGAAGATGAGGGAATTTTACAATTTATAAATCACGTCCCATCTGCTCAACGCGGTAAAGTTCCAACGAGAATGGTTCCCTTCGTACTCCAATTGGAGTAAACATGTAAATCAAAAATGAATAACCATTTTCAATTTCGTTGCAAAACGAGAATACAGCCGCATCATATTCTAGTCCAATCAGAGAGTGCAGCAAGCACCTGTACCGGTTTCGAAACTTTTTAGTCTCTTATCAGGAATCACATATGCTGCTCTCTCTGACCCAACTAGGACAAATTCCGGCGTGCAGTCACAGATTGCAACGAACGAAATGGCAGGGATGCCCTAGCGGCAACTGCTATCAAAAAACTAAGTTTTCAATCTAATAGCGCATAAAACAACATCCAAAAATGCTATTCCACATCCTACCAGACTGAAAACAATGGGAACCTCCCCTGGTAACACCTCCGAGGCTTCTACAATTTGCAAGCCATAGCGGATGCTGAGACTAAGGAAGATGAGGGAATTTTACAATTTATAATTCACGTCCCATCTGCTCAGCGCGGTAAAGTTCCAACGAGAATGGCTCCCCTCGTACTCCAATTGGAGTAAACATGTAAATCAAAAATAAATAACCATTTTCAATTTCGTTGCAAAACGAAAATACAGCCGCATTATATTCTAGCCCAATCAGAGAGTACAGCAAGCACCTCTACCGGTTTCGAAACTTATTAGTCTCTCATCAGGAGGCACAAAGTTATTAACCCAGATAATCTTACAGAAGAATCCACTAGAAATAAAGTAAGGGAAGAAATGCATAGACACTTGAGCAAAAGACCAGTAGTGTAGGAAACAGAGGTTGAACCTTGCAAAATGAACACAAGTCCGGTTTTATTTTTTTTCTGGCATATCAAGGGGTGCATATTTTAAGACTAACTTTTTCTGAAAAAATTTCGCCCCGGAACCCCTCTTTTCACCCCTTTAAAGGGGGTAATTTGTGGTTTTTGCAGAACGTAGCCCTTCCTGTACCTTTTACAAAAAAATTTTTTTATAGAAATATGAAGAGGACTATATTTTCTACGATTTATTTCCGACAGCATCTCTCTATCATCCACCGTTTAGCAAGGGTGGCGCCCCAAATTTGACAAGTTTTTAAAAAAGATGTTTTTAAAAAATATATATTTTTCCCTAACTGTAACGGAAATTAAAAAGAAATTCTGCGGAAATTATTCACAAGTAGATGATTGATTTTTTGGTATAGGTTTCACTTAAGGGTAATTGCCCTTTTTTTAATTACAGGGTGTTACATTTAAAAAAAACCCTTTTTATACCATCTGAACCGTTTATGCTAGAGTAAAAAGACTTTCAACGATTACCCATGTACTGGTGTTATTTACAAATTTGTATAATGCACCCCCATTTTTCCCCGGAACCACCCAAAAAAAAAGAAGAATTAATAAATAAAGTGATTTTCTTGGAATCCTTCACACACAATGCCCTTCATTAATATGCTTCATATATCATTTTGTGCACGTTATTATTACCCATGCATGGACACAATAGCGATTTCCTAGTGCAACCGCTGTAGCCAAAAAAAAAAAACAAATAAAATGGGGGGTTGAAAATTTTTTTTTGTTTTTTGCTTTTTGATTCATATGGGCATATGCTTCATCAATAGTGTTTTTCAAAAATATATATGGTTATTGCAACATCCCTGCGGAAACCACCCCTATCCTTGAAAATATACTGCAGAAACTACCCCTATACCTTATCGAGCAGGTTTTTACGATTTTCTCATTACCTATTCATTTTTTAATCAAAACTTATACAAGGTTAAAGTCCACTATTTACTCTAAAAATTAGGTCCTATTCATTTTTTTCGTTTAAGCAACCGTTACGGCACAGTGGCGCCGTAAACCTCATATATGCTTTGGCGGGCTCCAGTTTTTGTTTTTTTTTTCGTCATCTGTTCGTTTTATTGATAAAGTACTTATGTAAAATAAAACAACACAGTGTAACCTACAAATCATGACCTATGCACATTTTACATTCTTTGCTCCCCAAAGCCACAGTGGTGGCCCAAAATAAATTTTTTCGCCACCTCCACGAATTTTATTGCGTTAATGCTACCTTAATAGCACAATATTCACCCCTAAGTGGTCGCTAAGCAGTGGCGGATCCAGGGAGGGGTGATGGGTGCGATCACCCCCACCCCTCTCAAACCAAGTGATATTATATTTGAAGATTATAAAAATATTCATTTATTTTTATAGAAATACTTATATTAATATTATTTTTATAAGAATGACTTTTTATGCTTTAGCGACAGTGGCGGGGGGGGGGGGCATCGTTAAGAGGGGGGGTGCCAATTGGTAAAATTTCTATAAAAATAAATGAATATTTTTATACTCTTTGAATATAATATCACTTGGTTTGAGAGGGGGGAGGTGATCACCCCCATCACCCCTCCCTGGATCCGCCACTGCTTAGCGACCACCTAAGGGTAAATATTGTGCTATTAAGGTAGAATTAATGCAATAAAATGCATGTAGGTGGCGAAAATATGCAAAAATTTATTTTGGGCCACCACTGTGGCTTTGGGGAGCAAAGAATGTAAAATGTGCATAAGTCATAATTTGTAGGTTACACTGTGTTGTTTTATTTTACATAAGTACTTTATCAATAAAACGAACAGATGACGAAAAAAAAAACAAAAACTGGAGCCCGCCAAAGCATATACGAGGTTTACGGCGCCACTGTGCCGTAACGGTTGCTTATACGAAAAAAGTGAATAGGACATAATTTTTAGAGTAAATAGTGGTCTTTAACCTTGTATGAGTTTTGTTTAAAAAGAATACATAGGTAATGAGAAAATCGTAAAAACATGCTCGCCAAGGGATAGAGGTAATTTCTGCAGTATATTTTCAAGGATAGGGGTGGTTTTCGCAGAGATGTTGCAATAACCATATATATTTTTGAAAAGCACTATTGATGAAGCATATGCCCATATGGATCAAAAAGCAAAAAACAAAAAAAAATTTTCAACCCCCCAATTTATTTATTTTTTTTTGCTACAGGGGTTGCACTAGAAAATCGCTTTTGGTATCCATGCATGGGTAATAATAACGTGCATAAAATGATATATGAAGCATATTAATAAAGGGCATTGTGTGTGAAGGATTCCAAGAAAATCAATTTATTTATTAATTCTTCTTTTTTTGGGTTGGTTCCGGGGAAAAAATGGGGGTGCATTATACAAATTTGTAAATAGCACCAGTACATGGGTAATCTCTGAAAGTCTTTTTACTCTAGCATAAACGGTTCAGATGGTATAAAAAGGGGTTTTTTAAAATGTAACACCCTGTAATTAAAAAAAGGGCAATTACCCTTAAGTGAAACCTATACCAAAAAATCAGTCAATTATTAGTGAATAATTGCCGTAGGATTTCTTCTTAATTTCCGTTACAGTTAGGGAAAAATATATTTTTTTTTAAAACATCTTTTTTAAAAACTTGTCAATTTTAGGGCACCACCCCCGCTAAACGGTGGATGATAGAGAGATGCTGTGGGAAATAAGTCATAGAAAATATAGTCCTCTTCATATTTTTATAAAAGAAATTTTTTGTAAAAGTTACAGGAACGGCTACGTTCCGCAAAAACCACAAATTACCCCCTTTAAAGGGGTGAAATGGGAGGTTCCGGGGCGAAATTTTTTCAGAAAAAGTTAGTCTTATAAAAAGCACCCCTTGATATACCAGAAAAAAAATAAAACCGGACTTGTGTCCATTTTGCAAGGTTCAACCTTGGTTTCCTACACTACAGTACGGTCGACACAAACTTTCGAGAAAGACTTGGCGCTATATTGAGAAAACACTGACAAGAGTAACAGAATAACTTAAACAAGAGACACGAAAAAAGAACCAACCATGGATGACAGAAGAAATTTTAAACATGATGGACGAAAAAGAAAATACAGAGGTAAAAATGAAACAACATACAAGTAAATACACAAGAATATCAGAATAAAGATCCGAAAAGCCAAAGAAACCTGGCTAAGTGAAAAATGCCAAGAAATTGAAGAGTTGGAACAAAGGCATGATACTTTTGACCTACATAAAAAAGGAAAAGAAGTCGCTGGATTATGGAAACAAACACATATGTCTTTCATCGAAGATAAACATGGGAACCCGCTACTGAACATAGAAGATCAAATAGGCGTATGGAGAGAATACGTGGAAGAGATGTTTCAAGACCAAAAAAGGATGAACATTTGTATACAGGAGGCGTCGATGGACCTTATATCACGAAGACAGATATTATCAAAGCAGCAAAGCAAATAAAAAACGGAAAAACTATTGGGGACGATAATATCCCAATTGAAATAATAAAGATATTATTAGACCAACACATCGAAGTCATGGAAGATATATTTAACAAAATATACGAAACAGGCATAATACCAAATGATTGGCTTACATCCGTGCTTATACCACTATCAAAGAAGAGAAACTCTCTACCAAGAAATGTGAAGGCCATAGGATTATTAGCCTAAAAAATATGAAAAAAATATTTTTAAGAAACGCTTTTCTTTAGTTACGAGTGACTAAAATTAAAAATAGTATAAAAAAATCAACCAAAAAGCAAAAAATAAAAAAAAAAAATTGAAAAAATTTAACACAGTCGTCAAAGAAAAGCGTGGCGCGTCTTCATCGAATAAACAAACGGTTTTCGCCCAGCCCTTTTCTTTTTTTTTAATTTTATTTAATTTTTTTTTAGTTTTTGCTTTTGATTGATTTTTTATAATATTTTTAATTTTAGTCACTCATAACTAAAGAAAAGCGTTTCTTAAATTTTTTTTTCATATTTTTTTATTTTTTACTTTTTAGTCTTACACTTTTCAAACATTGAAATATATCGTCATGTTTATTAAAATATGTATAAAACATATATGATGTACCAACATGAAAAGTAGTTGGAATCATCAAAAAATTTGAAACTTTATCGTTTATTTATGAAGCATAACGTACCTAAACAATTAACGTAAAAAGTGAATTTATGTATATAGCGATACACTTAAATTACTATTTTTGCTAATTTTATTTTCTGAATTTTTAATAAATTTTCTCAAATCGAAACAACATTAGTCATTTAAAATTCACATGTAATACACAAACCATATGCCAACAAGGGCCGTTGATTTCGAGAAACGAAAATATGTCCTTAAATAGATTGTATAAAATAAATGTTTTTTTTTCAAGGAAACACTAATTGATTACGATGCCAAATTGCCACACTCTTCATGTCAACTTCTTAAAATACAAAAAGGTTCATCTTTCTCTCTGCAGATGCAGCAATTTATGACCCTTCTGGCCATTATCGCAGAACAGCAAACCAGTTGTAGTTAACATAATAGTTAGTGGTCCGGCAAATCAGTCTCTGCACAGCATGCGAACGATTCAGACACACCCTCGCTCTCGCTAACAATAACCTTTCGAGATATAAGCAAAACACCACGCTTGTTTGCCCAAAATAAATAAATATATTACTGTTCGTTCTTACACTTATTAATTAATTCCGTCAACACACACAACCGGAATAGGTATAGTTCATGTTATTAGCTACAATCCGTAAAAGTTTCAAGTTTCTACATTGTAAAAAACAAGAGAATTGAAGGATTTTCCATTAAAATCGTTTTTTTTTATTTAAACAATTAATAAACATAAAACATTTTTTTATTGACTATTCGTGTATTGTTCTCGCGAATGCATATGTCTGCAAATTGTCATTCATTTGCATTGAAGAAAAGGCAGTCAAATTAACGTCTAAAGATTTGACGCAAACTATTGAACTAAAGAAAAGCGTTTAATAATAATAAAAGACAAGATTCTGAATCTAAATATTGTAATATTCCTCCACAAGAAACTACAGAAAAAATAATAATTAATGCCTACATTTAAAAGAAGCAGCTGTTAAACATTCGTTGAAAGATTTGCATACTTTAATTAAATTATGTTTATTCGTTTATTCGTATGAACAATATATCTTTAAGTATATATTAAAAGTTACTCTAACTATTGTTACTTTAGCCAGTTTTGCTTATACAAATTAAATAATTTTCTTATTGTTTTTGCTATAGGGTATTATTACAGTTGTTATGCACCAATGCATCAATTATTAGTCATCAGTCAGTCAAAAACATATATGTATAACTTACAGCGCAAAAAGAGATGTACTCCCGTTTGCCGACCTAAGTACTTAGCATTTTAACCACAACCTCTTACTCATATGTAAAACATTACTCATGATGCGTGCATACACTTATTATTTATTTTCATTATTATTCCACATAGAACGTGTAAGCATTTTCAGAAGAAGCTTATGATTCAAGAGACGAAGGACATTTAAGTGCTATTATAAGGAACTTATCGTAGAAAATCTTTGCGTTCAATATTCTAGGTATATAGAATAAATATCATTTATCAATGTAAAGGAATTTATCAACGAATCAGTGTTTTGCTAGAAAACAAAGACATTAGAAGGATGATATAATATGAAGAATACAGGCTTGATTAAGTCGTGAAAGAAGACGTATCTTCTGGTTAAACAATTTGAGAGCTTGATTTAACTGCACTTCTGCTGATCTGTTTAGAGCAGCGGTATCGAAAGTGCGAATTGCCATGATGGTTGCCAACCTTCTTAGAGGAGATGGCGCATGAAGCAGAAGAAGAGACATTAATGGGAGACATAAAATGATAAAGTGTATTAGAGAGAAGAAAATAGATCATGAAAGTAAAGATGATTTAGATTTTATTACAGAACAGGGCCTCCATTATGTGATACGTATTTCGGCTTAAATTTAGTCTCATCGGAGCACGTGTGAGCACGTGTGTAGAGGCACTGAACTGGAATAAAATCGTCTCATCTCTTCGGTGCAATTATTAAAATAATTACCTAAGATGCAATTAGCACCATCTATTAATAGTTAGACTACTAATAGTTAGAGGCAGGGACTAAAATTCGAATTGTTATTCTTTGCGCATTTTAAAATTTAAAATACACAGCAGAACTGTGGTGAATTATTAGTCGACAAGGGGATCTATAATTGCATCCACGATTTGTGATAGTGATAACAATTCATCTAGGTAACTATTGACCATTGAAAAAAATTTATCGATCATGTATTATTATTATTTATTAATGGCTTTGACATAGCCAATTAGCCAGACTATTTGTTTTTTTTTGTATGGTATTACAATAACAATTTTAAGTTAATATCTAAGCCTACTTATTATCTAAATTTACAGGGTGTTATAATATATTAATGAATACATTTTTAAATTTTGTGTGATATTTTTACAATTTTTAATTTTATTATCTAAGCCTATTTAAAATTTAAATTTACAGGACGTTACATATTCGTAAAGACATTTTAACGTCTGCTTATTTTTTGGAAAAAGAATTTCGTTTAAATTGACAGGTAAAGGACAATTTAGATCAATTAACTTTTCATACATCACTTTAATATTTTGTCTGTACTGTCCACACTCCAATATTAGGTGCTGTAGATCTCCCATTCCACCACAGGCGCAATATGGGTTATCACTGATACCTATGCTGTGTTTGTATGCTGGGGTGAGTGCGTGATTTGACCTCATTCTGTTTATTGTTTTTATAAATAGCCTATTTGATTCTTGTTTAAACCATCTCTCATTGGGAATTAGTGGTTGGCATTTTCTAAAATTTATTCCCGTTGTACTTTGGTTATATACACGTTGCCAATTTTGTTTGCAATGGTTTTTACTGATATTATCTATATCGGTTACTGGTAGAAGTATGTTGTTTATATTTCGCTTGGTTAAAGCTGCAGATTTAGCTAATTTGTCGACTTCTTCATTTCCAAATATTCCAGAATGTCCTTTAACCCAACAAATAATAATTGAACTGCCCGAGGAAGTAATATCATAATATAAACTCTTAATTTCTATCTCAATGTGGTTTAGACTTTTTGTCGATTGGATAGAAGTGAGTTTGTCCACAATACTTCAACAATCGGTGAAAATGATATAATTGTCCATACCAATAGAGGCTATATATTTTAGCGCAAGTAATAAAGCTGATAATTCGGCAGTATATATTGAAGCTTCATTAGGCAATCGGCATGATTCTTTGTATTCAGAATTCCAGTGATATATTGGACTTCCGGTTCTATTTTGAATTTTGGAGCCGTCAGTAAAAATATATTGAAACATAGGCCACTTGTCTTTAATTATTTTGTTGATAATACTGCCTGGAAGGTTTGAATCCATGTAATTTGTTTGTATTATCTTGGAAAAGAGAGTTTCAGGAGGTTTAGTGTAAATTGGAGGTATTTTATTTTTGTATATTTGGTGCTCATACATTGTCAATTTCCTATAGCTTTCAACGTATATGGGGGTTTTTTAGTACACCAATATTTGTGGCTTAAATCTAAAATATTCAAGTTACGAATAGTCCTTAAGTAGCTGACGTTTTTTGAAATAGCTCTAGCTACAAACTTATCTGTACAAAACTGTCTACGTAGAGTAAGTGGTGGTTCCTTAGCTTCAATCTCAATAATAGTAATAGGAGTAGATTTTAAGTAAACGAGACAGAGTCTCAAACATTTATTCCTTTGGATTTCAACTTTATTAAGATATCCTGTTGACGCAGACCCATATAAATGACAACTATAGTCGAAAATTGGTTGACTCATTGAGCGATAGAATAGCAATGCAATATTCGGGTCAGCTCCCCAACCAGTTCTACAAAAAGCTCTAAGGATATTCATAGAATTTTCTGATTTCTTTATAATATAATGAATTTGATCCTTCCATAACAATTTACGATCCAAATACGTCCCAAGATATTTAACACAATTTTTTATCGGAAATTCTATTCTACCTAATTTGAAGGTGCCTTGAGGAATTTGGCGTTTTTTGGAGAAAAAACAAATTTCGGTCTTTGTCGTTGATATGGATAAACCTAGAGAATGGTAATCATTTTTTACACAATATAATGTAAATTCAAGTTGACGTCTACAAATGTCTAGAGAAGAATGGGAGGTGTACAACACAACATCATCTGCAAATTGTAAAATATTAGAGTGTGGAGGTACTATGTGTTCTAAATCTATATTGTACAATGAAAAAAGAAGTGGACTTAAAATACTACCCTGTGGTATACCTACACTCGTTAACCTTGGTGGTAAAAGGTTCTCGTTTATTTTTAAGTAAGTCCATCTATTCTTGTACAAGGATACAATGAAATTTGAAATTTTAACTGGCATTCCAAGATCTACTAATTTTTTATAAAGAATGTCTAAATTGATGTTATCAAACGCTGAAGTTACATCTATAAATGCTGCAGCTGTCGACGCCTGATTTGTAAATTGACCTGTAAAGAAGAGACTAGGGAAGTGAGAGCATCTTGTGTAGATCTGGATTTTCGAAAGCCGTACTGAGATTTGGGAAGGATATCTTCGGACTCAAGCCAGTATTCAAGCCGATTTTTGATTAATCTCTCTAGAGTTTTTAGTATACAGGAACTTAAAGATATAGGTCTGTAAGATTCAACTTTGTTATCTGGCATTCCTGTTTTTTTATAGGTAATACAATATAGTCCTTCCATGCTTTGGGAATTCAATTTTTGTTTTGATATATAGTGTTAAAAATTTATAGTAATGATAGTTTGTATTCTGTAGGTAGAAAATATAGCATAGAATATGATATACAGTCCATCCCTGGAGATGAACTATTATTTTGCTTGAGTCCATGATTTAATTCCCATAATTCAAATGGTTTCTCTATATTGAAGTTTTCTCTGGGTACGGTAACTGTAGCTTCATTTATTTGACTTGGAACCCAAGGAGGTGAAATCTTGAAATGGAAATCTTCTATCCATGCAGCTTCGGTGTTTATCGGAAGTTGATTGGACTGCTTTCGGTTTTTGTAGCGATTTACTTTCTTCCAGACGTCGCTGATTGGAGTGTTGGAGTTTAAGCTTTCGCAGTAATTTATCCAAGTTTGTTTTTTTCTAATTTTAAAAGTTTTCTTTGCTAAGGCATCTAATTTTTTGTATTCAATTAGATTGTAAAGATTAGGATTTGCTTTATAACGTCTATATGCTGTTTTGCGGTTATTTGCAGCTGATTCGCAGTTATTATCCCACCATGGTTTTGGTAGCTTGTTTGTAGGATATTTGTTATTGTTGTATGATTTTGGAATTGAAATGTTTGCGCATCGGTTTATTTCGGCAACTAATTCTTCATAAGTTTGTGGTTGTTTTCCCGAATAAAAGTTCGATGAATACAAATTCCAGTCTGCTTTATGCAAATTCCATCTTTTGTGTGTATTGTCACCAGGTTGTATTGCTTGTTCCGAGTTTTCCAAGGCGATGATCAAGGGTAGATGATCAGAACCATGTGGATCTTGAATAACAGACCAAGTTAATTTAGATACAATGTCCTGGGTACATATTGTTATATCGATTGCTGACGGGCTGGAAGTTAGTGCAAGAGTTGGAGAACCATCATTTAAGTATAATAGATTACATTGTTCTATCGCCTCTAATAAAACTTTACCGTGAGTATCATTATTTTCGCAACCCCATGCCATGTTGTGAGCGTTGAAGTCTCCACCAATGATGAATGGAGAAGGAATGTGTTGAAAAAAATTGACCCATTCTTCAACCGTTACTCTAATACCTGGTTCTTTATATACGGATATTATATGTATAGGTTTCTTGATACACGAAAGTTTAACAGCTATGCAATTATAAGTAAAATTATAATTATCCAATAAATTTGTCTCTTCTGTAATTATTTTATTTTTAATTAAAATTGCTGTGCCTCCGTACCCATCAGGGTGATCAGATCTAAAACAATTATATCCTGAGAAGTTATAACATTTTTCTGGTTTAAACCATGTTTCTGATAACATGGCCACATATACATTTTTTTGAATAAGTAAGGCTTCTAAATTTGGTTTATTAGAAACTGCTGAGCGACAGTTCCATTGTAAAAAGTTTATAGGTTTAGTTGTGTCTGACATGATGTTTGAAATAATAAGTCTTCTTGTGAGATCGCTGCCGTACTTAAGTATTTATTAATATGTTGTGTAATCTCTGTTTTTGATTTGTCTAAATTTTCAGTGAGTTTTAATGAACTAATTATATTAAGAACCAATTCTAAAATTACATTATTTAATTGTGATGCTACTCCTTGTGTTTGCAAGTTTGTTGTATTTGTATGCTCTGTATATTTAGACGTATTATAAATACCACCTTTTTGTCTAGGAATATTTTCTTGAGAAAGTATTTCTTTTCTAGCTGATTCCAAAGGATTGGGAGAACTTGGCCGGTGTCGCTTAAAATTTATTTTTTCTGGGTTATTACTGCTGAAGAACATTTGTGAGGAGAATTTCTTTGATGATGAAGCTGATTGATTTGGAATTACTTGATAAGATTGCTCATTCTGATTAGAATTGGTTGGTAAGGAAGAACTGCTATTTCTGGCAGCAATATTGGCATATGAAACTTTCGGAATTTGTTTACATGCATCAAAGAAATTTAGATTTAATGATGACATCGTATTCTTAATTTGTTTCTGTCTAGAAAATTCAGGACATGAACTTAGGTGTGTAGTCAAATGATTACCTTGACAGCTGAAACAAGTTGGAGTATATTCATTTACTGTACAATCTTTTGTATTATGGAAATCATGACATTTGTTGCACCTGGGACGTGCTTTACAATTAAATCCAAGGTGTCCAAAACGGAGACAAGAGAAACATAATAGAACTTTTTGAACATAGGGTTCAACGTCTTGGATCACTTTATTAATTGTGATATATTTAGGAAGAGTTTGTGCTTTAAAATTAACAATACATGATTTTGTTGGAACTTTGTCTATTATTGTTTTATCTTCGATATGTTCCTCTACCTTTCTATTTATTCTTCTAACCGAAACTACTTCGAACTTACAGTGCATATCATATTGTTTAATTTTATTTTTGATATATTCTTCTGAAAATTCTATATCTATGTCCCTAATTATACCCTGTCTATGGAGTATAAACTTCGGAACGTAAACATCTAAATTGTTGTTTGTAAACAATGAGCAAGCTTTTTGATTGATTAAAAAATTGGCTGATTGGTAATCTTTAAATTTAATTCTAATTCTATTCTTGCCTATTGAATCAATACTAGTAATTTTGTTATCTAAATTCGAAAAATTAGAGAGTATAATGTCGCCAATTTTGATAGCATTAAGCTGACCTTTAAAGTTCGGAGTATTATTTTCTATATATGCATGGAAAGGTCCTACGTCACTGCTCTGATATAGGAAATGTTCTCTTATATTGTCTGTAGAATTATCAGATTTATTACTTACAGTTTCTCCTTTATTTTTTGATTTACCGTCCCATGTGTTATTTATATTGATGTCACTTTTCTCTATATTATCATCTTGATCCATCCTGTTAATATCTGGAAGTTTATCTGGAGGTCTCCCTGCATAGTCCATATTAAATTTTAAAGTTTTTAATAATTGAACACTTTGTCGCTTCTAATTGACGTCTCCAAACGGAAACCCCAAATGGGGTAAAATAGATTCAAATACAATTAACTTCTAGGTTTTTCTTGGTCACTGGCAATAAAAAACTATTAAGGATGTAATAGATCGAGTTTTACAAGCCCAAAATATATTATTTCGCTATTTAAATAGTAATTTTCAGGAGCTGTTTTTTAGATGACTGTATTTGACATCTACAAAAGTCAAAAGTGTATCGATCATGTAAAAAGAAATTAAGAAAACTATAATAATATGTCATTTCACCATACAATCAAACCACTGGTAATACATGTCGACGATCTTGATAACAGTGATATTTCGGAATATGAACTACGTGAGTGTGAAAGTGATTTAGAAATGTATTTTTTTTAATAAATTTATGTATTGTGGTATCATAACGTGCATTATATTTATTGTTCTGAAGCTATTTCTTTGTGGCGTTTATGCAATTTATTATTGTAATTGGAAAATAAGTCACAGATAACGACATCCGAAGTAGAAGTCGAAAAGTCAATAAAATCATTTTTCAAGTTAAATCTTGACTTCTTAAAGGACCATCCAATTAGAATATAGGCCTGGATCCCGTGTACCAAAAAAAGTTGATTTATAGCAAGCTGAAAATTTGTTAATAGCTTAAGGGTGTCTAGTCCGACAAACTTTGATGGACGGGAACACTGGAAGAGGGGAAGTTTTAATTGTGGAACAGGATAAACATTTGGAACGCCAGGCTACGAAAACGTTCCATGTATTTTGTCGGACGGAACTTCCAATTGATTTGTTTCCCTTTAATTATACTCTCATGCAAAAATCAAACTGGTATTTATTACCAACTGGGCATTTTAATAAGTGAGACGTAGAACATGTCAAATGTCAGGAATGATGACAGATGATATATAACAGTCTGATTTTTTTACGAGAGTTTAAAGAAAGGGTAACAAATCAATTGGAAGTTCTGTCCGACAAAATACATGGAACGTTTTCGTAGTCTGACGTTCCAAATTTTTAACCCGTTCCACAATTAAGACTTCCCCTGTTCCAGTGTTCCCGTCCATCAAAGTTTGTCCGACTAGACACCCTTAAGCTATTAACAAATTTTCAGCTTGCCATTTTATTTGGTACGCGGGATCCAGGCTCAATAGTAAAATGCATTATATTGGTATTTCTGATATTTTGTTGCTACACAAGCATTGAGGGTGAAAATAGTAATAGTTATGAGTACAGTAAGGGGTCTAGGACGTTTCATCGCCGCCGTTTCGATGCCGCCAGTTCATCGCCAGCCGATTCATCGCTGGCCGATTCATCGCCAGTCAATTAATCGCCATCTGATATATTTCCGAATTTTCGACAGTTACAATTATTATTTGTTTTTAGTATTAATTAGGAATTATAGGAAATGCGAGATATGACGGCGATGAAATGGACTGGCGATGAACCGGCGGCATCGAAACGGCGGCGATGAACCGGCGGCGATGAAACGTCCCATTCCGACAGTAAGAGAAATAATGATGATTTTTTTTATGAGAATATTTGATAATTTTGATTTTGTTTTTAATAGTAATGTAGACTTTAATTTTACGAATATGGGTAAAGATAACAGAATTGTAAAGGTAGGTCAGAAAAACGAACAAACTGCAATAATAATAAACCAAGGCATAATTACTCATACTTGTAATGTTAGGGAAAGTCAGGGCAATAATAGAACAAAGAGTATTGGACGGGACCGTGGTCATCGGCTGACCGCTGAAAGCACATCGGCGGATGTTTCCAGCTCTAGTCAAATTAACGCAAAAAATCAAAATACAACAAGTAATACTGAAATAACAAGGCGCTACGATGGAGTCATAAAGATTGGAGGTACGGAAGAGACTAGAAAACAGGATAAAATAAAAAAAGGTGAATAAGTACAACAGGAAAAAGGAAAATAAGAAAAGTGGAACAATTTTAATTGGAACTTGGAATATAAGAACATTACTTCAAAACAGAACTACAAAACCTTACTGAACAAATAAAAATCTACAAAATATGGACATGAATATGGAAAATATCTAACAATGTCATGATAATTCAAGAGGTGGACAAGGTGGAATGGGCTTCATAATAAGTGAAAGATACAAGCATGCGGTAAAAAGCTTTACTAACATAAATGAAAGGATAGCTATTCTGAAAATGAAAGGCAAGTTCTTTGATATTAATTTCATTAATGTGCATGCACCTACAGAAGACAAAAAGCAGAAGAAAAAGAAAAATTTTATGCCAGATTAGACCGAGAAGTGTCAAATATAAACAATTATAGCGTTAAATTAATTTTAGGAGATTTAAGCGCAAAAATAGGAAGAGAGGAATTATATCAGGGAACCATAAGTAATGACAACGGGCAAAGAATCATAGATTTTGCAACAGATAAAAAATGGTGATAAGCAGTACAAAATTTCCACATAAAAATATCCACAAAGAAACATGGGTTTACCCCGATATGAACACAAGAAACCAGATCGACCACGTCTTAATAGAAGCAAGACATGCCAGACATTTAAGATGTGAGAAGTCATAGAGGGGCAAACAGCAGCTCCGATCACCACCTTGTGCTAATTAAATATAAACAAAAAATTACCGCCAAGGAAACAGAGAAAGGTGAAAGAAAGATTAAATACGCTTCAGATATATTGGACTCTAATGAGGAAAAGAGAGCAAGATATGAAACGAAAATAGAGAACATAATTGAACAATGTAATCAAGTAAATGGAAATCAGGTGATAAATATCGAAAATAAATGGAGGGTTTAAAGAACCTAGCCAAAAAAGATGGTATGACAAAGATTGCCAGAGACTAATGGAACAAAAAACCAAACTAGGCTTAAAATGCTGAACAACAGTACGGAAGAAACCAAAGAGGAATATACTACAAGAAGACGACAATTAAAAAAACATCTAGGGTTTAAAAAGAGGAAACACAATGAAGAAAAGATTGAAAGGCTAGAAGAACATGAACAAAAACATGAAATAAAACTATTCTATAAGGAAATAAATCTTAAAAAAAAGGTTTCCAACAAAGAAAAAAATTATGCAAAGACAAACATGGGGCCTTAATAGCAGACGAAAAAGGAGTGCTAAAACGGTGGAGAGAACATTTTAAGGAACTGTTGAACAAACAAAATCAACGTTACGAAATAGAAGAGCTAAGATTAGTAGGAGAGGCTGAAGTAGACCAATATGCACCAACAGAAGCAGAAATAAAAGTAATAAAAAAATGAAAAATAACAAGGCCCAGGATACGATACAATAACTGTAGAAATGTTAAAATACGGAGAACATAGAATACAGAGTGAAATATCAAAGTTAATACTAGAAATATGGACTACAGAAATAATGCCTAAACAATGGAAAATTGCAGTGATATGCCCTATACTTAAGAAGGGAGATAAGTTAGATTGCAATAATCACCGGGAAATATCACTACTAAACGTTGGATACAAAATATTTAGCAAAATATTGGAAGGAAGACTAAATAATATAATGTAATAAACAACAAGGGATTATCAAGGAGGTTTCAGGAAAGGCAGGTCAACTATAGACCAAATATTTACAGTAAGGCAAACGCTGGAAAAATTCTACGAGCGGAATATCGAACTATTTTATCTATTTGTAGATTTCAAACAAGCGTATGACTCAATATTTAGAAAGGTATTATATAGCGCAATGGTGCCAAAAAAACTAATCAGATTAGTAAAAACTATGCCTAAGCAACACCAAAGCAAAAGTAAGGATCCAAAATCAACTGTCCGATGAATTTAACATTAATGAAGGTCTAACACAAGGGGATGCACTGTCAACAACACTTTTTAACCTTGCGTTGAAACAAGTAATCAGGAAAACTCCTATAGATAGGGATGGTACAATATTTACAAAGCTCAATCAGGTCGTTGCCTACGCAGATGATATAGACATAATCAGCTGGACATTAAAAGACCTAGAAAAAATTTATACATATTTTAAAGAAGCGGCACATACTATGGGTCTAGAAGTTAATTTTTCAAAGACAAAGTACATGATAACAACTCGGGAAAAACTACAAACGAAAGGAAACATATCTCTGAGCGGGAAAATATTTGAAAGAGTAGACCGTTTCAAATATTTAGGATCAACGATAACAGAAGGAAATAAAAACAGTGATGAGGTAACAGCAAGAATTTCACTTGGGAACAAATGCTTCTACAGCCTACAAAATATCATAAAGTCAAAATCAGTATCTATTATCTATTAATTCAAAAGTAAAAAATATACACAACAGTAATGAGACCTGTAGTAATGTATGCATCAGAAACATGGACCTTGACTAGTGAACAAGAGGAACAACTTTTTAGATGGGAAAGAAAAATCTTAAGGAAAATATATGGACCTATACTGGAGAATGGAGAATGGCGTATAAGAATGAACCACGAAATAAATAGAATGTTTAAAAGACCGACTATCATAAAAGAAATACGAAGTAAACGACTGAGTTGGTTAGGACACGTAGAAAGGATTGATGATAAGAGAACTACCAAAAAAGACTTAGAAAAGAATTAAATGGGAAGAGACCGGGAGGTATGTATAGAAAGAGACGGATTGATGTTATTAATCAGTATTTAAAATACCTAGGAATACGAGAATGGGAAAAACAAGCAAAGGAAAGAAACACATGAGCAGCTATAGTCAAACAAGCAAAACACACATAACGCCAAAAAGACCTCCTCAAAAAAGAAACAAGAAAGTAATATTTTAGATAAATATCGTTTAGAACTTTTGAGGAGTTATGCGTGTGGCTGGCCTCCACACCAGGTAACACTTTAAAGCCTAGAAACCCCAACGGGCGACCATAGCCCTCCATGGGCTGTCAGCGGTCACCGATGATGATGATGATACACAACCATTTGATATTAATTTTACTGAACTATATACCAATGGTAACTTTAATAATTTTTTATATACAGTGGAACCTCGATAAGTCGGATTAATCGGGATCGTGACCGATCTGGATTATCGAAAATCCGGGTTAGCCGGAGAATATTGTAAAAATTAATAAAATACGGTATACTTAGGGATAAACTCCATTATAAATGCAAACACATAATATACATATGCACAGTACATCTAAATTACGTACAGTTGTATAGTTTATTTTTTATTTCTTGCTAAAAAACTCAGTCAAAGTGAAAAAATTTTTGTTTTGTCTGATGAAAATCGGTCCGGGTTATCGGGGCCGACTTATCGGGGTTCCACTGTAATTTTATATTAGGTACTATTTTTTGTTACTTAACCGAAGTCGACTCATATCACCGTATCTTTGTGTCATTTACTGGTTTGCCAGAGTTTACGCTTTCTACGTTTTTACACACTTTCCAGTCTCAATAATTCTGAATTATCCAGATAGGTGAACCAATATGAATCAAAGGGCTACTAGGCCAAGTTCTGTAGATTGGTAAATAGCCGCAGTAGTCACAAGACCAAGCAGAATTAGATTGTCTATTGATACCACATATTATGTATATCCAAGCAACTCAAAGCCAGTTTAGCACGTTCGGTCGTACTGAAAATATAACAAAGGTTTAAGGTCATATACTTACCTAAGTCTTAGTCATAATATAGATCAATAGGCCGAACATTGTGCTCAAACTATTTTTTTGTGGTATCTAAATGCAATTTTCTATTTTAGTTGACAACAGTTTACGATTTTCCTTTGAAATTAAATATATTTGACGTTTAGATTTTAAATTCGGAAATTTTTATTTTGATAACGACAGTTTAATTTTATTTCAAAGTAAAATTTTGCTTCACTCCTAACTAAAATAGTAAATTATCAACAAAGCTATCGATTTCTCTATTAGAAACGATGGAAGGGCTTCTGTATAGGTACATAATCATCATCATCATAGGTACATAAATCATCCAATATGTATGAAATATGCATACCATCCTACGGACTCAGCGTTGGATAATCTAAATACGCTTGTCGAAGTTAATATAGGAAAAAGCTAATATAAATGGCTACTCCTTTAGATATTCAAGGGGCATTTAATAACGTTACCAACAACTTAATGGTTAAAGCAATGAGTAGACGAGGCACACCTTCGGTATTATGCAGATTGAGAAGAGCATCTCTGGAGAATAGGATAATAGTATTCACTCTGGGTAAAGCAACCACCAAAGCAAGAGCAGGTAAAAGCTGTCCACATGCTGGAGTTCTGCCACCTCTACTTTGGGTAATCTTGGTAGATGAGCTCAAAAATCTGTCCACAAAATACTTATACTCTCGATGTTTCACTGACGATACAGGGGTCGTGAGCAAATTTACCCAGGCGGTGTCTGGCAGAATGCAAGCAGCCCTAAATATATTTGATAATTGGTGTAAACAAGAGAGACATACTCAATGCTCAACAAACACAACTCCTCGTTTCCGCAAAAAAGACAGTATTACAATTCCTAAAACTCCGGTGCTGCACCAGAGATTTCATTTGTCAAAGAAACAAAATACATAGTGGTCTAGTTTGAGCATGTGCTCACATGGAATACTCACATACTGAACTTCACAGTGAAATCTACTATGTTCTTGGGCAGATTTAGAGGAATGTGTCCATATACAAAAGGATTATTAATAATAAACTTTCTGACGTGATGGACAAAGACGCAGCAAGTGAAAGCAATAAGGGTATCAAGTACTATACAAAAGCTAGCATGTCTGTGTATTGCGGGGACCATAAAACAACTCGTACAGTTGGGTTGGAAGTCCTGATGAATCCACCACTACTTCATATCTTATAGGGCGAATCCGGATCAGTATTGCAGAGATTAATATAAAGTCAGCAATACATAATAGTCCAGAAAGCCACTGCGCATTCGCTAGGAAAAATGTTACGATTCGGATTTTTTGCACAATCTAACTCAAAAAGGACCCCTTTTAACAAATTTGCATGTTGCCAAGTCCAAAAGTGGGTCAAAATTTTTTAAACGTTTTTTTTTCCTAAAATTATTTTTTTTTGCATCGAACAAGGTTTTTTTTAGGTTGTTTGGATCATTTCAAACCGAACAGGTCTTTAGTGACTTTTCTCTAAAGTTGATAGTTTTTGACATATAAGCGATTAAAAATTAAAAAATTGCGAAATCGGCCATTTTTAACACTCAGAAACTATGTGAAAAACTAAAAATCTCGATGTTGCCAAGGTAAGAAGATATTCTTTGAACATCGATTGATGAAATTCCGAAGAGTTTTTTGCATTACAATATCAAAAACACCTTTGTTTCTTAATTGCCAATCAAGCGGGCGCTTGATTGGCAACCGTTGCATGTATATGTAACATGCATAAATATATGCGCGGAAAAATATTTCGATTCATTTTTTTTTTCACCATCTTACTTGAAAATATCCCCTATTAACAAATTTGTATGTTGCCAGGATCAAAAAGTCAAAATTTTTTTTAAACGTTTGTTTTTTGTTTTTCCTGAAACTAATTTATTTGCATCGGACAAATTGTTTTAGGTTTTTCGGATCATTCCAAATAGAAAATATCTTAAGTGACTTTTCTGTAAATGTGATAGTTTTCGAGATATAAGCGATTGAAAATTTAAAAATTGCAAAATCGGCCATTTTTAACCCTAAAAACTATGTAAAACACCGAACATTTCAATGATACCAAGGTACGTAGATATTCTAAGAATATCGATTGATGAAGTCCCGAAGAGCTTTTTGCAATACAATATCGAAAACGCCTTTGTTTTTAATTGCTAGTCAAGCGGTCGCTACACTATTTTTAACCGTTGCATGTATACATATTGTATATAATATGCGTAAATATATATGTGCGGAAAATATTCTGATTCAATTTTTTTTTCACCATTTTGCTTAAAAAGGTTCCCTATTAACAAATTTGCATGTTGCCAGGATCAAAAATGTGTCAAAAAAATTTGAAACAATTTTTTTAAACTTAAAATGTTCTCCGATTACATCATATACACATGCAACGGTTGAAAATAGTGTCGCTCCCGCTTGATTAGCAATTAAAAAACAAAGGGTTTTTCGATATTGTATTGCATCGGGATTGCTCTTCGGGATTTCATCAATCGATATTCTTAGAATATATTTACTTACCTTGGTATCATTGAATTTTTTTTTGTTTCACATAGTTTTTGAGGATTACAAATGGACAATTTTCCAATTTTTAAAATTTCAATCGCTTATATCTCAAAAACTATCACATTTACAGGAAAGTCACTTAAAATCTTTTCTATTTGGAATGATCCAATAAACCTAAAAAAATTTGTCCGATGCAAAAAAATTAGTTTTAAGAAAAAAAAAAAACAAAAGTTTAATTTTTTTTTTACTTTTTGATCCTGGCAAAATACAAATTTGTTAAGAGGGGATATTTTCAAGCAAGATGGTGAAAAATATTGAAACGAAATGTTTTTCCGCACATATATTTAGGCATGGTACATTATAGATGCAACGGTTGCCAATCAAGTCCCCGCTTGATTGGCAATTAAAAAACAAAGAGGTTTTCCATATTGTATTGCAAAAAACTCTTCGGGATTTCATCAATCGATGTTCAAAGAATATCCTCTTATCTTGGCAACATCGAAATTTTCAGTTTTTCACATAGTTTCTGAGGGTTAAAAATGGCCGATTTCGCAATTTTTAAATTTTTAATCGCTTATATGTTAAAAACTATCAACTTTAGAGAAAAGTCACTAAAGACCCTTTCTGTTTGAAATGATCCAAAAAACCTAAAAAACTTTGTTCCACGCAAAAAAAATCAACTTTAGGAAAAAAACAAAAAAAAAAACGTTTAAAAAAATTTTGACCAATTTTTGGACCTGGCAACATGCAAACTTGTTAAAAGGGGTCCTTTTTGAGTAAGATTGTGCAAAAAATCCGTATCGGAATATTTTTCCTAGCGGATGCGCAGCGGCTTTCTGCACTATAAGTCAGACTTATTGCGCTAAATATAGAAAGCTAATCAAGGAGCTAAGAATATACAATGTAATAGGGCAATCCATTTAAGCAACAGCTACGAGATATAGATGTGACAATAAATTTAAAATTAATATACCTGACAGGGAAGAGTGGAAGGGAGGTGCACCCATTAAAACGGAAGCTACTTAGTACACCGATGGCACAAAAACCTCGAAGGGTGTAGGAGCCTGTATACTAGAGATAAGGCACACATTAAGTGTTCAGTAGTAGACAGGAACAATTGATACATTTCCCGGTAAATCTATTTATCTATAAGTACGTCAGAATTTTCCAGGCAAAAATAACGGCAATTCATCACTGGGTGGAAGGAATAAATAAAAATGCAGAAAAGAGCGTACAGTAATTGTCATCTTCACAGAGAGCCAGAAATCACATACGGCACTTAATTTTAAGCTAGTAGGAGATTATGTAGCTGTCTTAAATATAAAATAATTCAGTCAATTTGTACTCTACAAGCTCCCTAGTGGGAAAGTTTTGGGGTAGTTCTGATTTCTAATGTATTTTGGGCTGCTGAATCCGAATATGAGGTTTGCCGACAAAATATCTTGACGGAGCATTGAAAAAATCGCGAAAAAAGCGAAACATTTCTGTTTTTTCCGCTTTTTTGCCCGAATTTTGAAAACTAATCCCTTTTAGTAAATGGTCTGTTAATAGAAATTAAAGTACTTAAAATTCTCTACAAAAATCGGTATTTAGTTTTTTTTCAGACGAACCGTTCGGTCTAAAGTGCAAGTTGAAAATTGCCAATTTTTAACGGTATCGGCCAAACCCACTTTTTACATTCCAAAACTTTATTTTTTATTAAAATGCTGACATTTGATAAACTGCTAGTTTTCTGTACAAATAGTAAATGTTAGTTCATAATATGAATATGGTATGTCTCTTGTCACAGCTTCCATGAATCCATTCCATCCTAAAATACCAAGAATGTCTCTACTTTTCCCTTAGAGCCACAGAAGTTCAGGCACAGATGGAGTCACAGTTTCAGTCGGTGTGAACATGCCCTTCGGATCTGTTATCTTGATTTCTGATTAACCTTGAGGTATTGCCTTGAGTCAGGTGTACGACAACGCTAATTTTAACGTACATCGTACATACAATCGACGGATACCACACTTTTCACGTCATAGAAGGCATTTCTTGTGTTGCACCAAAACATGCAGTAGCTCCTAACCAATTCATCCCTCGGTTAAAAACGAAACCCACGCCTGAGGTTTATGGAAGTCGGGAGCTGTTCATTTAACTTATTTTAAAAGGACAAAACCTCAAGGTTTATCAGAAATCAAGATAACAGATCTGAAGGAAATGTTCACACCAACTAAAACTGTAACTCCATCTGAGCCTGATCTTCTGTGGCTCTAAGGGAAAAGCAGAGACATTCCCGGCCTCTTAGGATGGAATGGATTCATGGAAGCTGTCACAAGAGAAATACCATATACCATATGAACTAACATTTATTGTTTGTGCAGAAACTAGGAGAAATTTATCAAATGACAGCATTCTAATAAAAAATAAAGTTTTGGAATGTAAAAAGTGGGTTTTGCCGAGACCGTTAAAAATTTGCAATTTTCAATTTACATTTTAGAGCAAACGGTTCGTCTGAAAAAAAAAAGTAAATATGTACTGATATTAGTGGAGAATTTTAAGTACTTTAATTTCTCTTAACAGACCATTTACTGAAAGTTAATAGTTTTCGAGGTTTAAGCAAAAAAGCGAGAAAAGCAGAAATTTTACGATTTTTTCGCGATTCATTCAATGTTTCGTCACGAAATTTTGTCCGCCAACCTTATATTCGGATTCAGCAGCCAAAAATACATATAGAATGGAAGATATCAGAACTACCCCAAAACTTTCCTAGTCAAATACAATTTTATTGAATTAAAATAGGAGATCGTAGCAAGGTTACGGTAGCCTGGATACGGGGGCATGAGGGTCATATAGGAATGAAAAAGTAGATGAAATTCCACAAGGCTCATCAATGGTAGTCGTTGGACTGAAAACCTGCTGCGGCGTTGCAAAGGCTGTAACAAGCATGGCTACAAGAAAATGAACAGCTCACAAATCTCTGGAATGGTGAAGGAATTTACCATGACAAAAACAGGCGAAAGAGTTTATTACACAACAATCGCCAAAAATTATGGCATACCTAACAAGCGAAGTTGGGAAAACAGTCAAAGCCATAGTAGGAATGTCAACAGGACACTGTACGCCGAATAAGCAGTTGAAGCTAATAGGATTAGCAGATAATGATCTATGCACATTCTGCCACCTAGAAGAAGAAACAGCAGAGCACATTTTATGTCAGTAAAAATGTGCGCTTCTTTGCATTATAAGAAGAAAAGCCACCGGCAAAACGCTACATAGAAGGTTCAGTCTCGAAGTTATTAGAACTTTTAGAAAGAGTCGGATAGACAGTGTCATCTAGAGAAAGAGGACCACAATATATCTGAAAAGGTCGCAGTGAGATAGGCCAAAAACACCTCCTTCTATTCCTCAGCCTAATTGAAATCTTGCTGATCTGGTTTTATATTTTGAAAACGATTCTTAAACGCCAATAGAATCCATACATTGACTATTGTACCAATTATTCTTCCCAACGTAGATTTATTCTAACAGACAAAAATATTAAACTTTTTAATGAATGCTTGTTTATAACAACAAGATTTTTTTACAAGGATCTCCTCTTCTTTTTCTTTTACTTGTTGGAGGTCTTTCGATCTGTTTAATTCTAAAGCTGCCTCTGGTTAATTTCCTGGTAGTTGAACCGGGCGGGTTGTTTTCAGTAGTAATCGCACAAGAGCTTTAAAATTATCGAATTTTTCCCGAGTGACACTTTGACAGTTTTAATTTCACGACCCAAAGGGGAGTGAAATTCTGTCAAAGTGTCACGAGGGCAAAAATTCGATAATAATTTTAGAGATGGAGTTCAATTTGTTGCGATTATTGCATGAATAAAACTGTTCAAAACCAAAATTTTATTGTAATTTATTTATGTAAGTACAAATTAGCACAATTAAACACACAGTTGTTATACAGTAGGAAAAATGAAAGAATACCCATTAACGAACATATAAAACACGCTGTATTTTCCTTTCACCGTGTCACACAAAAAATTGGCCAGCGCAAGTACATGTAATAATTATTATTGTTACATGTACTTGCACTGGACAATTTTCTTTGTGACACGGTGACAGGAAAATACAGCGTGTTTTATATATTCGTTCATGGGTGTTCGTTCATGGGTATTCTTTCATTTTTCCGACTTGTACATATTTGACGGTGGAAAGTCATCACTTTTATAATTTTTAAAACATTAATTGTTATTAATGTCACTAAATGTATTTTTTCGTAGCAACGAAAGGCATCTGACTTAATATACTTGACGACAGGATATTATCAAAAATTATCGGGTATTCATATAATATCACAAGAGAGTGAGAATAAATTGAAAATAATGCGACAGTTTTTCGAAAATTTGTTGTCTGGCAATAGACACGAGAGCCAGGAGGGCTCGAGTCGCTATTGTCCAATGACAACAAATTTGAGTAAAAATGAAGCATTATTTTCTTATTTATTCTTACTGTCGTATGATATTCCTAAGATTATGTTTTAATGGGTATATTATGGATATTTTCTTATATGTGACAGTTGTCAAAACTAGGAAACTGGTTGCCATTAAACAGCAACAATCTAGTTAAAAAAATTCTATCGGTAATTTTCTACAGTAGATAATTCTCAGTATAATTTTAATCTGATTGGACATAATTAAACACGTGATCAAATTTCGTACTATACGATTGGAAGTTAAAATCATCAAAAAATAATCAGTTTAATTTTTATTTCTGTAGCTTTCTATTGGTCAGAATCTCCGATGAATGAAATAATCTAGGGAAATTTTTGGGAGTCTATTCTCATCCATTCGTCTTACATGGTTGTACCACATCCTCTTGCGCTGCCTTCCATATCTTATAATATCTTGAATTTTGCATTGCTCTCCAATGTCTGTATTTCTAACTCTGTCTCTTCTTGTTTTTCCCACTATTGTTCTTAGGGTTTTCATTTCGGCAACTCTTAGCATCTGTTTCGTTTTGTTGGTGTCTTCGCGCACTTCTATGCCATATTTCATGATCAGTCGTATGCAAGTCTTGTAGATTCTAATTTTACTATCTGTGCGCATATAAGGATTTGACCAGACTATCTCCCACAGACATCCTGACAATGCAGATGCTTTGTTGATCTGACTCCTCAGGTCCTTTACTGGGTCGTGAGTGCTTGATATATATATATATATATATATATATATATATATATATATATATATATATATATATATATATATGCCCAGATATCTGAATTGCATCACCTGTTCTATGGGGTTGTTCTCAACCACTAACTTACATACATCTGAGCGGATCTTTTGCTATTGCCATACATTTAGTTTTGTTGGTAGAAATGTTCATATTTAGTTGGCGGTTTACTTGAAAGAACTGAAAGAGCTGTCTCTGAAGATCATCTTCTGATTCAGCAATAATTGCTGCATCATCTGCGTAACACACCATACCAATTCTTTTGTTGCCCATTCTATATCCGAGATTAAGAGATGTTACTTTGTTTATAATTTTGCCCATGAGTAGGATAAACAAGAAGGGGCTTAAACTGTCTCCTTGTCTAATTCCTCCCAATGTTGGAATATTTTCAGTGAACTGGTATTCTGCTCTAACTTTGGTTACTTTGTTGTTATTTAGGTTATGGACTATCTTTGTTATTTTGGTCGGTGTTTTATTTTCTATTAATAGATTTAGAATGTCTTTCAGGCGAACTCTGTCAAACGCCTTCGTCAGATCAATGAAGCAAATATACGCTGGCATGCCAAACTCTATAGCTTTTTCGTTTATTTGTTTTATTATAAATACTACGTCTGTTATAGATCGCCCCTTTTTAAAACTTTGTTGTTCTTCAGCATTAGTGATTTGTCTTTCCAGTTTGTCCTTAAGAATTCCCGTGAAAAGTTTCATCGTTGTATTTAAAAGGGTTATTCCTCTGTGTAGTTTTGTGGGCAAGCTTTTTGTCCTTTTTTAAATATGGAGAATGTGATGCTCTTATGCCATTCCTCTGGTGTTTATGTTTCGTTTACAAGGATCTCCAATTGTTTATATTTAGTTTTATATTTATTTTTATTTAATTAAATACGACTCTTAACCGTTTATGACTACATTGACCGTTCCATCACAGTATAAAATGGTAGTGTATGTGCAAAGAATACACAATTTATAAACGTTCAACGACATTAGTGCCCATCGGCGTAACTTATGAGGTTCAAAGCATCAAACCTTAAACTTGAAAAAGAACGAGATATGTTTAATTCAGCAGAATCAGACGATAGATGATACTTGAGTGGATTGGCATTCCGTTGAAGCACTCGGTTTGCCATTCTAGCAATTGAACCACCAACTTTGACGAATAGCTTAAACTTGATTTATTATGTAATATTTTTCTTTAAATATTATGGCATGCGAAGGAAGAAGCCATCGTTTGATCGACATAGAAATTTGAAATTTAAAAACTAGAGAAGAAATAAGATGCCTTATTAATATAAACATTATCTTATTACGGAATATAGATATATCTAAAAAGAACACACATACAGAATAGTACAGAAAGAGCTTAGAGAGGCGAAAGAAAGAAAGAGTGATACAATTTAGGAAATATTTCAAAATTAAATTTAAGGACATTAAAACCTGGCATATTTCTTTTAGGTTTGTGATGAAGTTATCGATTTCATT
The DNA here is from genome assembly GCF_917563875.1 of Diabrotica virgifera virgifera. NCBI lineage: Eukaryota > Metazoa > Arthropoda > Insecta > Coleoptera > Chrysomelidae > Diabrotica > Diabrotica virgifera. The sequence continues at coordinate 109,161,709 of NC_065448.1, read as the reverse complement.
TTTTGGTTCTGCTGTCATGATTTTTGTTTGTTTATATTTTCAAGCAGAATATATTTTTGGGATGTCCTCATCTGCTTGGTTGCCTAGTTTTGAGTTTGCAGTTATATCTTTTTTAACAACGCTTGTAAGTTATTTTGAAACCGTGTAATCAGAATTATTACAAGAGTAGCGCTCACTACTAAATATAAATTGGTAAGTAATAAAGAAAAAGAATATGGATTTAATAAATTTCCAATTTACATAAATATCAATTTATTGCAAGTTTTCCGCTTATTTAGAGATTCATGATATCAAATTTTTATTCAGGGTTCCTAGATTTCAAATATTAAGCTGACGCACTATAATTATTTTTTTAAGTAAATAGCAATATTTATTATTGTTGAGTATAATATATAGCCAGGGAGGTAGTGTCAAATTTGACCGGAGCATTTTAGAATGGCTGCTTTCTTTTTATTTAGTTAGGTATTCCAAAGCTTATTAACAAATGATGTGTCAGCTGGCCCAAAAACCGGGGATTTTAGACAAGAAAAGGTAAAATATGAAACTTGATGGAAAAACGCTACAACTTATGTCAAATATTTATCTACGTGACTTACAACTCAAATAGCCTTGCTGACTTCTCTCCTAGGTTTCACTCAGGCAATCCGGGTTCAAATCCTGGTGATGAAATTTTGTTTTTGTTTTTAAAATTTACATTTTATTTTGAAAAATAAATATTTTTATAATACCACATTTGTATTATTTATACGAGACAATATAAAAAATCTGTATGTCTTTTATAGAATTATGCATAGAACTTATGAAATAGAAGTATGCATTTGATCATAAATATTATGATTTACCTTAATAAGCAAAGTTGTTGTAAATGAACGCCTGAAGCTTCCTGAGTTAGTACGACCAATCTAAGTGAAAAAGGGGGTTGCCCTCCCCACCCCCTCCCGACATTTTTTTTATTTTTTGGACAAACTGTTTTTTCTTAATGTAATATGATGTAGAACCAAAAGATACATACAACCCTAATTTTTCACTTTTCTATCACCAACCCCCATTTTTTAATAGGAATCTAAATATTTCCCTGTTCCTCTATATTAGGTATATTAGGTATATAAAAATGGATGTTTGTCTGTATGAGGACGGAGTTAAATTAATACTAAATAGCTTTGTCATGTGTCATGAAATATATCCAGTGGTTACAGCAAATTCCTTCCAAATGCAATATATCCAATCGAAAATAGCTATCGAAAGTGTGCAAATCAATCAACACACAATAAATCCAGTATTCCGCTGAATAACGACCTTATTATAAAATAATTATTTTTCAAAATAAAATGTCAATTTTAAAAACAAAAAAAAATTTCAACGCCAGGATTTTAACCCGGATTGCCTGAGTGAAAGCTAGGAGAGAAGTCAGCAAATCTATTAAGAATTTTAAGTCACGTAGATAAATATTTGACATAAGTTGTAGCGTTTTTCCATCAAGTTCCATATTTTACCTTTTCTTGTCTAAAATCCCCGGTTTTGGGCCAGCTGACACATCATTTCCCTGGCTAATAGGTGTTATAATTTTAAAAGCGGAATATTAGTTAAATTCTAATGATTTTATTTTACACGTGGTAATAAAAAGGTTCGAAATAGAACAACCTTATGTGATATACTGAATATTATTCACACAAAAATTATTGAAAATTAGATTGTAAATACAGATAATAAGATGACACGAAAGGCAGTTTACTCGTGTTAAGAATATAAACGTAGAAAACGAAAGAACAAAACCACAAAAAGTTGAAACAAAAGGAAAGCTCTGGAAAGATACCCCCAAATTCTGCTAGATATATGTATACAAAGCAATTTGTCTCGGATAGTGGATATACCAGTGGATACTAGATTTAAAGTGAATATAGTTCCCTCTCAAAAAAAGCTCTTTGATTGACATCCGTTACATGTTTACAGTTGTTTTGCGGTTATACAGGGAATCCAGAAACCCTTAGATAATTTTACGTCAATTTAACCCAATTCATCTACATAGTCCAAAAATGCTTCCAATGGAAGCTAGAGCTCTTTATAGATGACGTCTTGTAATTAGTTTTTTAATTTCAACGGAACGGTTCAGAATGAGCTATTTAAAATTAAAAATCACACTAAATTTCCTCTGTTTTTATTTTCACCCCTGCAACTTCTTAAAATAAACATTATAGAAATTTTCAGTGACTTTCGGCCCTCGGTAATAATGTAATCTTTCATTCTGTGTTTAAATTTTCTAAAAATACTTAATAGTTTTCTCAGGATTGGGAGAAAATGAATGCATTTAAAAACATTGACCCGAAATTTTGCCCCTACGCTCTTTAAATAAATACCTTTGTTGTCGTTCCAAGTAGGTACTTTGTAGATATAAAATTCTACCTTTACAAAATTTCAAATATGCTTTTTCCATCAACTGAATAATTGTAAATTTGTGCCACTATAGCAAAAGAATTTTAATTTGAAATAAATTTAATGAAAATTTTTTTCTTCACAAAAGGTACTTATAAAAGAATAAAAATATTGGTATACAGCCAGCTAAAGGAAATTCTTCCTTGTGAATTTTAATTTGGTATCGTACTGTAATTCAACATAAACTTAAGCATAATAAATTAATCTATGCAAGACTAACATTTTTACCACATTCTGAGGTAAATTATGACGTTTCATTTGGTTGATAAACGTGAGTCGGTGTTTTTGAAATGTATGCTTTTTGTCTATAATTTTCCCACTTGTTCATCTAATAACTTCGTCACGACTACAGATGTTCAATAATTGTCCTCGATTCAACATTTTTTACTAATAAAAGTTTATTGGTTGTTACATCATAACTGCATTTGTCCATAACCTTACCATCACCCACAAATAACTGGAACTTTTTCAGGTGTTGCGGTGTAAAACGTAAAATTGACAAATACGTTATACTGCCGGTATTAAAAGGGCTGATTAAATATAAGACATAATATACAGGGTGCCTGGTAAAGAATGGGCCATAGCTTAACCTTAGATTCTTCTTCTTCTTCAAGTGCCATCTTCGTTCCGAAGGTTGGCGATCATCAGGGCTATACGTATTTTCGAAACTGCTGACCGAAACAATTCGTTGTTGCTACAGCTACACCATTCCCGTAGATTTTTTAGCCAGGAGTTTCATCTTCTTCCTATGGACCTTTTTCCTGCTATCTTCCCCTGCATAATTATTCGAAGCAGTTCATATCTTTCACCTATTTTAATGTGTCCCAAGTATTGCAGTTTTCGTTTTTTGATCGTAAATATGACTTCCTTTTCTTTATTCATTCTTCTCAAGACCTCGATGTTTGTGACTCTCTCCGTCCATTATATTCTCAAGATTCTGCGATACATCCATAGTTCAAATGCCTCTAATTTCCTGGTATCAATCTTTTTAAGCGCCCATGACTCCATTCCTAGAACAGCACAGAAAGTACGTAACATCTCATCAGGCGAAGTTTCATTTCAAGCCTCAAATCTCTTCCACAGAACACTCTCTTCATTTTAGTGAATATGAATCTGGCTTTTTCTATTCTTATTTTGATTTCTGCTGAGCTATCGTTGTCTTCATTTATTAAAGTGCCTAAATATTTGTATTTGGTAACTCGATCGATAATTTCATTGTGTAAATATAAATTTTGGACATTTCGTGTCGATTTCGATATTACCATAAACCATTTCGATATTAGTTTTCTTTATGTTCAAAGATAGTCCATATTCTTCGCTGCAGTCTGCTATCTTATTCACTAATGTCTGTAGCTCTTCAAGTGTTTCTGCGATCAGAACGGTGTCGTCGACAATTCTCAGATTGTTTAATCTAACACCATTTATTTTAATACCTATTGATTGCTCAGAGAGTGTTCTATTCATTACGTCTTCGGAATAGAGATTAAACAGGGTTGGTGACAGTATACACCCTTGTCTCACACCTCGCTTTATTTCAATTTCTTTAGTGGTATTATTCTCTACTCTCACCTTAGATTCCTGAGCTTATAGTATGTCGATTTAAGCTAACTTACCTTGGTACGAAAGTTGATAATAACCGAAATATTCTTCTTTTTCGGGTGCTATGTCCGTTTATCGAACGTTAGCGATCATGTTGGCTATCATAACTTTATTCGCAGCAGATCTGAAGAGCGATTCCGAAGTGTGACCAAACCATTGCCTCAAATTTCTTAACCAAGATGTTCTTCTTCTTCCTCGACTTCTTCTGCCTAATATTTTACCCTGCATAATTAGATGTAGAATGCTGTATTTTTCCGGATGTCTACAAACATGCGCAAAATACTCGAGTTTTCTAGACTTTATCATTTTTACCAGTTCTCTGCCTTTCTTCATCCTGCTCAGAACAATATCATTACGCACCCCTAATAACCGAAATACAGGGTGTCAAAGTTAAACTTTAATTTTATTTATTCTTGAATATTTCCTGACAGGCATGGGATAACAACACGAAATTTGGTAAGCGGGGGTTTTTTGGGATGAGAAATCTAAATGCGCTACCAAAAATGATGTATTACCCAGAAGGCGCCACATACGTCTTTCAGCGCTCATTTAATACGTTCATTTTTTTATCCCCCACTCTACATACTTTTTGGTATAAAAAAAGTATACTACATTCATCTCGCTAAACTCAACTGTTTTCGAAATAAACGCAATTTAAATCTGCGATACAACATAATTTTTTGCATAATATCATTATAGTTAGACCCGAAAAATAAACTTGAAACCATAATAATTGTGCCAGTTCTCATATTTATGTCATTACATCGCAAATTCCATTGCCATTGCCATTTGAAGAAATTTGCGATACATTTTTGGAAATTTTTATGGTTTTAAGTTATTTTTCGGGTGTAACTACAATGATATTATGCAAAAAATTATGTTGCCTCGCAGATTTAAAATGCATTTATTTTGAAAACGGTTAAGTTTAGCGAGATGAATAATACCTTTTTTAAGTAATAACATTATGAGAATGAAAGTTTTGCTTCAAAAAGTATGTAGAGAGGAGAATAAAAAAATTGAACATATTAAATGAGCGCTTAAAGGCGTATGTGGCGCCCTCTGGGTAATACATGATTTTTAGTGGTACATTTAGATTTTTCGTCCCAAAAAACCCCTGTTTACGAAATTCCGTGTTATTATCCCATGCCTGTTAGGAAATATTCAAGAATAAATAAAATAAAAGATTTACTTTGACACCCTGTCACACACATTTTTAACACACTTTTTGTTGTGTGGTATGTACTTCAGGTAAGCTCTTGTTTTTCTTACATTTTCTTTCAGATTTTTACAGAACCATGGAGTTTTTCGCTTTGAAAGAAACTTGCTTATATTAATCTTTCTTTCATTCAGAGCTTCTTTAGCAGAGACGAAGATGTTTGCTTTAATTTTTGTACAGCTTTTCTCGATTTTATCGACATGAATAACGTAATGTTTTTATATTTTTTGCTATTTTTTTATACAAATACATTATTATGTCGTTCTTCAGATTTTAACTTTTATCTTTGTGGTATATTCTGTAATTTTATTTTTTGATATATAAATGTTTTATTCTCACTTTGCACAATACTAGTATATGATGGCTTCCTATTACTGCCAATATTAGAACTCACATCCAAAATTTGGAAAAGGGTTAGCTTTCTATTTAAAAGAATATAGTGGATCATAAATTTTTATCGTCTGGTATTTTCAAAGGTAAACTTGTGTTGACGAAAATCACCGTTTTCATTTCTAGGACATCCTCGTATTATTATATCGTTGTTTTATCCCTAGTACTATAATATCATTACTACAAGAATCTAACATCAGCTACACTCTAATCAAAGCCTTAAAAATCTATATGAAAATTCTACATCACAAGTAAAAATTGGCAACACACTATCTAAAAAGTTCATCGTTCACAAGGGTCTGCGCCAGGGCTGCTGTATTTCATCGACTTTGTTCAAGATATAATATGTTGCAAAAGCACTAAACCAGTGGAAACGTAAATGCCACGGTATGAGTATAGACCTCGGAGAGGTTTGTATATACCCATAATATGTATATTAATATGTGCATTTATGTAATATATATATATATATATATATATATATATATATATATATATATATATATATATATTTATATATATATATATATATATATATATATATATATATATATATATACCTTACAATTTGCTGATAACCAAGTCATTATAACTAATGATAAAGACGATCTACAGTATATGGTAAGAAAACTAAAGGAGGAATATGAACAGTGGGGCTTGGAAATGAATGTGGAAAAAACTAAATACCTACCCATAGGAGCTGAGTTATCCACTATCGAACTAGAGGATGATAAGGAAATCACATCCTGTAGTAAATACACGTACCTGGGAGTAATCTTTGATAGAACGGGAAAAGACGATGAGGAAATAAAGAAATGGGTAACACAAGCTAGAAGAACAATTGGCTGCCTAAATGGAATACTTTGAAGCTCCGAAAGAGAAATACAGCGAAAATACAATATCTATGAAACACTTATTAAAAGCAGCCTACTTTACGGAGCAGAAACTTGGAGAATAACTGAGAACAACAGGAAAAAACTAGAAGCTGTAGAAAGGATGTGTTTAGAAGATCGTTAGATATATGAGGTAAAGAGTTCGAAATGAGGAAGTAAGACGACGAATTGGAATAGATGGTTACTTAACAACAGACATTGAGAGGAAACAGTTGATTTGGTATGGTCATGTTCAAATAATGGAAGACACAAGATTGCCCAAAAAGATTATAGTGGGTACCACCAAACCGCAAAAAACGAGGAAGACCCAAAAAGACATGGAAAGAAGGGGTAACCAAAGCAATGAGTACAAGGGATCTTAGAGATGGACAATGGGATGATAGAAGGACGTGGAAGTTAAGCATCGGGCAACGTCGAAAAACGTTCTAAAACCGATACATACATACATACTATATTGAAACAAGTAAGCGATGGACTACCCAGCTAATTGAAATAATATTCGAAAATATTACCCCAACTAACCAAGATAGCCATCGTTACACCCTTAGCTTAGCTCAGTCACTCAGGTGTGTGTTCGTCTTGTCCTAACCTTAGATATGAACTATGAAAATTTAGAATGGTAGCAAACAAAACAACAATATTTAACCAATCATGTTTATTGTTCATAAAGATATAATAAAAATATGACTTAGTAAATTGTATTAACAAATGTATTCAAATTCTTGCCAAAAACTAACAATTCTGGATTATACTTATGGCTTTTGGTAGCTGATGGTATCTTCTTGATGTTGAATGGTACTGCTGCTAGTTCTGCAACTGGCTCTGGAGACGTGGATGTTCTAGGCTACCAGGCCTACAGGTGTTGGTTGGTTGCAGTCAAGATGGAATGTGGTTGCAGTCTAGATGACATGTCCCTCGTTGTTATATCGCCGGCGATTGAGGATTCCTGAAGCTCCCGGAGGGAGGACGTTGATTTTTATCCCAAAAACTAGAAGAGTAAAACACATATCAACGATCAAGAAGTTAATAACCAAAGTGAGCCAGTCTACCATTCTTCAAGATATAATCAAAAAGAGTAGCAGATGACAAGAACAAATTACTTAAATGAAATTAAGATGAGGAGAATAGTTAAAATTTGATTCACACGTGCATATTAATAGATGAAAAAAAAATATATAAAAACCAAACACATGATAGAACATTTGAAGGTTAGATATAAAAAATGTTATAAGAAGGAATGGAATGGATGGAATATAATGACTGTAAGAAATTATTAAAAAAAACTGTATAACTCACCCCAAGAGGAAGATTTGTTGAAATAGAAATGATTTATTTTTGAAGCTGCTCTGCCTTTTAAAACATTACCCCTCCATTACTAATTGTCACTCTCATTGACATGACAGCGCAAAGTATGAGTAGATGGGCAACCATGTTACGCATTGAAAGTCAGATACTTAGAGACTATGAATGTATGGGGTGCGTTCAGTATGTTCAATCGATAATTTAAATGAAAGAGATATATTAAATAGAAGATAATAAAAAAGGATAATAAAATGATAATAAAAGAGGATAATACAAGAGAATAATAAAAGAGGGCGCCAACCGATTTTTAAAGGGGAAATGGGTGAACCAAATAGAAGAAGATAATTATTAATGAAATATTAAAGGAAATAAGATAAAATAATTATTTAAAAATAAAATATCAAAGATGTGACGTTTGTAACGTTACAATATCATTACTAACAAGGTCAATCATAACTTATACATAATTAACATAACAATGTAAATCTTTCATAATTGTACCACTTTTAAAGGGTTTTTACCGACATATTTGGTGGCTGAGCATATTATAATCTTGTTTCAGTATGATGATGATCTTGTTATATCTAAAACGTCCTGTGATTGTGATGTAGCCTTTTATGGTACTTTTGAATAACTATATACCTTTTTTAAAGAGTTTTAATAAATACATTTTTTGAATATACACTTATTCTGTGGATTTTCCTTTACTGTGCTCTGGAGGTGTTCGTAGATTTATCTTGTATTTGCAGTTCTGCTGTTGTCAGATGCATAAACCGCTATCAAATTTAAGGCCATAAAGGCGCTTTCCTACTCATGTAGGTATTCCATAAAACAAAATGGCTAACAAAGGGACCAAAGAAGCATGTATATCAAATTTATACCTTGCCAACATATAGTTAAACTAAATTAAAAATAAAAAGTATCCAAAGAAAGTTGCAGCAGGTTTATATATCTAAATACGCGAAGCAATAGTAGGTATCTTCCATTTCATACAAGAAGAGAAAATCATCTTAGGTACATCATATTTAGGTATATTATCTTAAGGACCTAAACAATGAGTTTAGGCAAGCTCTTGAATTCTTAAAACCGTTTTAGACTAATAATTGTCTTAAAGACTATAATAATACAATCAAATTCAGTTTATTGTATTGAATATTTCTTATATTAAAAGCAAATTCTCCAAATATCAGATATCAGACCGGTAATGAAAGCACTAGCAGAAGATCTCAAACCGTATTTTAAAGAAAAGTTTATATGTAATTGGACTAAATGTTGGGAAGAAAAATCTTCAAAGTTAAAAGAATAAAACCAAATTTTGGACGACGGAATAACAACTCCCCTAGCCGTTTCTTCCAGGTAGTATTAACCAGGCTTCGATTAGGACACAGCAAACTTACACATGAATATCTAATGAAGAAGGAACCTCAACCAAAATGTACGAGTTGTAATATGCCGTTAACTTAACAGTGAAACATTTATTAACAGAGTGTCCCAAATATAGTGTTGAAAGACTAACTTATAACATCCTTTCAGTTATAACTGAGATTTTTAGTGTCTGTACCAGTGAAAATATTGTGAAATTTTTAAGAGACTGTAACATATTGTACCACATATAATTATGTTATTTATAGTCATTATTGTATACACTAAATCCACCCGCTAATAACCAATATGGTTGATGCGGCTTACTTTAAATAAAAAAAAATATTTCTTATATTGTTAGTTATAATCTTTTTAGATATCTATATTGATGTTTTGTAATCATTGTTATCATTAAAATGGTTTATCTATAACATTTATTACGATTTTATGTTTGTTGATTCCGTGGTATTTTATTCGCATTTAATTTTATTGTATACCTACTGTAATCGGTTTTTGCACCGACCAAATAGTAGTTTATCATGCATAATAACCTGACAGGATACGGTAGGTTAGTATCGAGATAAAGTCATCCAGGAAACCATCTAAACCATACGTGTTGCATATATTAACCTTTCGCATTGCATCTTGTTACTCGCATTTCAACACAAACATAAATTATCCCTAGGAGATAGCTGTTACCCTTTTCCTTATATTTTATTTAACAACTTTCGTCTCGTTTAGTGATCGCGTCGTGCAATCCGATTTATTTTGCAACTGCCAACTATCAATATAAACTTCTAAAAGAGGTGCATGAATGTTTCAAAGCGGTCAATGCGTTGTATTTCAGAAATTCTCTATAAGGAAATATGTCATTGTTCAGGAGCAGTTTTGTTATGTGTTGCAGTTGACAAGAAAATTTATTGTAGGTGTATATCCGGCAGAATCGAAATACGTGTGAAAGAGAAGATAGGTATATATAAAACAAAGTTATTTAAATCAAAATTTTTAGTACAATACTGGGCATTTTTAGCGAAGCTACAAATAAACCTATTATCAAGAACAACAGATTACTTCTAAATTCGTTATTAAAATGTTTGACTAAACAATAAAAGATAAGTTAAAATGCAACAACATAATTGTTATTGAACAAGATTGGAGGCACAAACATCAAAAATGCATATTTACTACAGGGTAATAAGCTAGAAATAGACCATGTTTGGGACACTCAAAGATCCAGGTATCTGACTACTTTTTTAGTTATTGTAGATTTATAGGAAGAAAACCTATAGGTCTGGATCCCGCGTATGAAAAAAAAATTGATTAATAGCAAGCTGAAAATTTGTTAATAGCTTAAGGGTGTCTAGTCGGACAAACTTTGATATATGGGAACACTGGAACAGGGGAAGTTTTAATTGTGGAACAGGTTAAAAATTTGAAACGGTCAGACCACGAAAACGGCACATGTATTTTGTCCGACAGAACAGACTTAAACTCTCGGAACAGAGATTAAACTCTCATGCAAAAATCAGACTGCTATTTATCACCAAATGGGCGTTTTAATGAGTGGAACATGTAGAATATGTCACATGACAGGAATTATGACAGGTGATAAATAGCAGTCTGATTTTTGCATGAGGGTTTAATCTCTGTTCGGAGAGTTTAAGTCTGTTCTGTCGGACAAAATAAATGTGCCTTTTTCGTGGTTTGACTGTTCCAAATTTTTAACCTTCCACAATTAAAACTGCCCCTGTTCAAGTGTTCCCATATATCAAAGTTTGTCCGACTAGACACCCTTAAGCTATTAACAAATTTTCAGCTTGCTATTAATCAACTTTTTTTTCATACGCGGGATCCAGACTTATTACCTGTTTCCCGTCTAGAGTTCGCGTCCGTTTTTCATTATTAACAATTTAGTGCAAACATCGCGATTTTTTCGATTTTTTGCACCCCATTCAAAAGCTAAATAGTTGACATAAAATTACAAAATTTAATTTTTTAGAACATTAAAAAACCTTCAATATGCCGATTTTTGAAAGTTAAAAGTTAATTTGTTGCTACGCAAACGGCAAAATAAGTGAAATTCGTGATTTGTTAATAACTTTTACTAAAATTACCTTAAAACTTTAGTGTTTCATCCAAAGTTGGGTATTGGGGTACTTAACAAACCCTCAAAATTTGAGACCGATCCATTAATTAGTTTGTTATTCTAATTGTTTATCCCAGAGATCTTTATTTTACAATTACATAAGACAGAAAATAACGAAGATAGGGCAATTCTGCGTATGCCAAATAAAAGTAGAAAACTAATGCTATCAAAATGTTCTAAACAAAGATAAAAAATAATTTAATATAGCATAGCCACCTTTACTTTACAAGCCATGAAGAGAAAAAGGCAACGTCGCAATTGATGACGTCCGTAGTCCGACTTTCGGACTACCTACCGCTTTCGAAACTACGATTTTAAAGTACAAATTCTGGTAAAATTTATAGTATTTTTTGAGTCGAATAAGAAAATATTATTAATTAGAAGTTTGTACAAAATAATATTAAAAGTAATTCCTTGTAAGTAACGTTTATTATACAAAAAAAAGCAATAACAAGAATATAAACGGGATTAATTTTTTTCGAATCCTAAGAAAACTAATAAGTATTTTTGAAAAATTTAAACGCAGAATGAAAGATTACGTTAGGACCGAGGGCCGAAAGTCCCTGAAAACTTCTATGTTTATTTTAATAAGTTACAGGGGTGAAAAATTAAGAAAATTTAATGTGATTTTTAGTTTCAAATATGTCATTAAAAAACATTTTATTCATTCTAAGGGACTTTCTGCCCTCGGCAATAAAGTAATCTTTCATTCTGCGTTTAAATTTTTCAAAAATACTTATTAGTTTTCTCACGATTCGAAAAAAAAATGATTACATTTAAAATACAGGCGTCAAAATTTTACATTTTGTTCCTTTCCACTTAAAGTTTGTCGCACTTATTTAGAAACACCCTGAATTGATAAAGAACAAATCTAGTTGTTAAACATAAGCGAATTAATAAAAAAAAACAGAATGTTAAGAAAACCGGAGTCTATAGTTGGGTTTTAATTTCAGTATTTTATAAATGCCCGGTACACCATAAAAATTTAACTGGTTAGCAACAATATTATTACAGCGGTATTGTAATAGAATTAGGCTATAACATATTAAAAAATCACTTAAATCTGCCAACAGATTTAGGAAATATAAGACATTAAAAATGACAAAATTTTTAAGTGGACGGATTTCTTTATGCACGCAAGTTTATATAAAAATATATTATATTGAACTAAAATCATCTTAATAACATACCTTTAAATGTTCTTTATAATTTAGAGCACGAAATATTGTAAAATATTTCAGTTTCTCTGTAAATACAGTGAAAATTATTTAAAAACAAATGAGAACTGTCAGAATTAATCGGTCTACCAATAGATGTTGCCAAATTTCAACTTCATGGCTTGTTAAGTAAAGGTGGCTATGAATATAGTCAAAAATCCTAATGACAAATTTGTGAAATTTTGTAGTTTATAAACATTTAGAATTACTTTAAAAAGATTGTCCGTAGAAAAAATCATTTTACATGTTAAAAAAGCTGGTATTTTACACGAATTTTTAAAAATGTAGTTCAATTGGCGACTAGTCGCGGTAAGTGAAGGGGGAGCTGGGAGCCGACAAATGCACGAGTTCAAAAACTAAAAAAGGCAACTTAAAAGTACTATCATTTTATATATCTTGGGATCAACTAAATATATTTTGATCGTTCTTTTTTTAATCTGTATGTAAATTTTTCTATACATTACAAATATGCAATTTGTCTAGACATTTATTAATTAATAAACAGTCTAATTTGTTTAAACAATTTTTTAAAAAATAATTTTTTCCCAAAAATTCATGATTTTAATTAATCATACTATCGTTATTAATCATAGAAAAAGTTAAGGTATACTTTAATAAATAAATTATCTTCAATAAATAATTATCTAATAAAAATGAATTATTTATTAAAATGTGCTTTAACTTTTTCTACGATCATTAATGATTAGAAAAATAGATTTTTGTAAAAAAAATATTTTTTCAAGAATTGTTTAAACAAATTAGACTGTTCATTAACTAATAAATTTATAAACAAATTCCATATTTGTAATGTACGCAGAAATTACATACGAATTAAAAAAGAAAGATCAAAATCCATTGAGTTGATCCGGAGATACAGAAAATTATATTCGTTTGAAATTGCTTTTTCGGTATTTAAACTCGGTAGATTTGTAGGTTCCCCCTAGTAATCGTTTGAACTACATTTTTGAAAAATCTTAGAGGGTGCTGTGAAGGTACAATGTTTGTGCAAATTATATGTGTTTATAATAATTATTATAAAAAAATTAGCTGTGAATTAAAAAAAAACATATGGCTAACTTTGTCCCAAATGAACCAAGGCTAAATTTATTTTATTTAAAAATTCGTGTTAAAATACTATCTTTTCGAATATATAAAAAGATTGTTTCTACGGACAACATTTTTAAAGTTATTCTAAATGTTTATAAACTACAAAATTTCAGAAATTGGCATTAGGATTTTTGACTATATTAATTATTTTTTTTTATTTTTTTTAATACGTTTTGATACTATCACTCTTCTACTTTCACTTCGCATACTCAGGATTGCCCTATGTTCATTATTTTCTGTCTTATCTTATTGCTCACTATAGGTCTCTGGGAAAAACAAATAGAATAACTCTTAAACTAATTAATGGCTCGGTCTCAAATTTTGAAGGTTTGTTAAGTACGCCAATACCCAACTTTGGGTGAAACAATAAAGTTCTAAGGTAGTTTTAGTAAAAGTTATTAAAAAATAACGATTTTCACTTATTTTGCAGTTTGCGAAGCAACAAATTAAGGTAGTTTTAGTGAAAGTTATTAACAAATATCGACTTTCACTTATTTTGCAGTTTGCGTAGCAACAAATTAACTTTTTAACTTTCAAAAGTAGGCATTTTGAAGGTTTTTCAATGATCTAAAAAATTTAATTTTGTAGTTTTATGTCTTTGGCATGGGGTGAAAAAATCGAAAAAATTGCAATTTTTGCACTAAATTGTTAATAATTATAAAGCGGACGCGAAATCTTGGCAGGAAATAGGTAGGATTTCTTTCTATAGGTCTACAATAACTTAAAAAAAATGTTTGTGTACTTTGTACGCACGTAAGAAGTTACACTTCTATTGTATTTTATAATTTCAACGAAATAAATATACTTAACAGTTACAGTACCAAAAATTAACAATAATTACCAAAAATTAAAAAAAAAAATGAATATGAATCGTCCGGAATTTGAACCCGCCATCTCTCGATCTCTGGTCCAATGCTGTACCAACCGAGCTATGAAGCCCCGTGCTATTGACGTGTCAGATATAATTACACATCACGGTGACAAATAGATCGAAGTGAAGTATAAAAATAGATATTTTATTATCTTACGCCCGAGGAAGACAAATTAAAAGACACAAAAATTATAATAAATAATACATTTACTAAGAACACTAATATATTCTTTTAATGACTTATTTGCGCTGATACATACTTAATTTGAAAGATTAGCAACGAACTACATACTGTCTGTCTGCGCATGCGCAAGGGAATTATAAAATTTTACCCTTGATCGTAAAGAAGTATAACTTCAAAAAGTAGTCAGCTACCTGGATCTTTGAGTGTCCCGAGAAATTCCTTATTACTCTAAACTAATTTGCACTTTGTAATCATTTTTGGTTACATGATCAACATACAGCAACTGAGTTACTAAAAATTATATAAAATAAGTACTCATTTTAGCAGGTTATAATAATTATTGGAATGTTTATTTTAAAAGTATTTTGGCACATACCTCACCACTCATGGGAGAAGTGTATTAGCCAAATTAAAAATGATTTACAGGAAAGTAAAAATTTTTTACTTCAATCATAAAACAAATGAACAAGAAGAAGATACCGCCCAGTTACAAGCCACTAACAAACAACAATGGATGAAGCACTCTGGGGATCTAGGGTATAAGTCCAGCAGTTGTATGGATGAGGATTTAAAATATAACTTAAAATGGACTTACCATATACGAGTTCAAGAAATTATGGCGGCGATCACATCACATAATATAAAACCAACAAGAGCAGATCAAATGAACATGGAACTGAACATGCAGGTCTGGTTCTGAACATCTAGAAGAGTATACGTAGTCTTAAAAGTACAATAGATTCTGAAATGTGTACTGAATAGAATATTAAGTGAAAAATTAACGAATATTGGTTAATTTTCAGAAACTGAAATAAACTTTTCTGTTAAGTATATTAGCATATTTACAATGTGTTTAGGATAATCTTGTTCTTTAGAGTTTAGACAATTAAATGCGTTTTTAAAGTTACGATTAGATCTCAAAACTTCTTTTATATTAGTGAGTGTCTTTGTCTTACAATATTAAAGGAGGATAATCTACCAAAATATAGACTACCTACAGATATACCACAGTTCAAACAGTTACATAAAAACCAGACGTAAGGTAACTATGAGTTAGTCTGCTGTATCCTATATGAACTATTTTGCATATCTGGCGATCAGTCATAACTACCACTTTGGGATAATTAGCCATTTCGTTTCCTTGAAGACCAATATGATATGGAAACCAAAATACCGAACTTGCTGTTTTTAATCGTTTAGATTATATTATAAACATTAAATTGAGATCAGGTATTTTGGGACCTTTGGGCTTCAACACGAAGTTCAACCACGTTTTATATTTTATGCTTCTTTGTGTACTGAAAATGTCATAGAGATAACCAAAAAAGGTAAATCTAGAGCTAAACGAAGGTGCGTTTTTCTGAAAATCGAATTTTTCTTATTGTGTGCAACTTTTACAAGGTAAAATTTTTCGTTTTCACGACTTGCCCTTATATTGCCCTTATTATCAATATTAATCCCCTTTACCAACATGTCCTGCCTAATCGTCTCCCCCCACGTCTTCTTTGGTCTTCCTCTCCTACTCCTTCCAGGAATTTGCACTTCAGCTACTCTTCGTATTGGATGATTAACGTCTCGACGTTGAACATGACTAAACCATCTCAACCTATGCTCTCTCATTTTTGCATCAATTGGTGCCACACCTAGACTTCCCCTAATACAGGTACTCATTTTTAATTTTATCCTTTCTTGTCACTCCACTCATCCATCTAGGCATTCTTATCTCCGTCACATGCATTCGTTGTTCCTCTTTCTTTTTCACCGCCCAACATTCAGTTCCGTACATCATAGCCGGTCTTATAGCTGTTTTATAGAATTTTCCTTTCAGCTTCATTGGAACTTTTCTGTCACACAACACACCACTCGTTTCCTTCCACTTCATCCATTCAGCCCTAATTCTACTGCATGCATCTCCATCTATTTCTTCGTCACTCTGTAATACCAATCCCCGGTACTTAAAACTATTGCTTTTTATAATCAGTTTACCATCCAAAGATACCATTTTATTTGTAGTAACTCCATCTTTAAATGAACATTCCAAATAC
Organism: Diabrotica virgifera virgifera; assembly: GCF_917563875.1. NCBI lineage: Eukaryota > Metazoa > Arthropoda > Insecta > Coleoptera > Chrysomelidae > Diabrotica > Diabrotica virgifera. Next base: position 109,144,947 of record NC_065448.1, on the reverse strand, counting down.
TCTGTCTTTGTCCTACTAAATTTTAAACCTTTTTCCTCCAGAGCTCGGGTCCACTGCTCCAGTTTTTATTCTAAGTTTCTTTCACTATTTCCTATTAACACGACATCATCAGCATACATTAAGCACCACGGAATGTTACCCTGTAGTTTCGCAGTTATCTGGTCCAAAACTAATGAGAATAAATACGGACTAAGCACCGAGCCTTGGTGCAATCCTACTTTCACATGAAATTTATCAGTCTCTCCCACACCTGTCCTAACACTAGTCGTTACTCCCTCATACATATCCCTCACAATCTTTACATATGCACCAGGGACTCCTTTCTAATTGAGTGCCCACCACAGAATCTCTCGAGGAACTCTATCATATTCTTTCTCAAGATCAATGAATACCATATGAGCGTTTGTTTCTTTACTCCTGTATTTTTCCATCAACTGCCTTATAATGAAAATTACGTCTGCTGTTGATCTGCCCTGCATAAAGCCAAATTGATTCTTGGATATGTCGGTCTCTTCACGTATCCGTCTATCAATTACTATATTTTCATGGTGTGGCTAAGCAGTTTTATAGCCCTGTAGTTTGTATACTGCTGTATAACTCCCTTGTTTTTGTAGACAGGTACTAGTATACTGCTTCTCCATTCGTCTGGCATTTGTCCAACTTCCATAATTCAATTAAATAAACCTGCTAGCCACCTTGTTCCTGTCTCTCCCAGTGCTTTCCATACTTCCCCAGGAATATCATCTGGTCCTATTGCTTTTTATTTCTTTATTCTTTGAAGCACTTGAGCCACTTCCTCGTTTGTTATTTTGGTGACCATTGCTGCTACTGTCTCCGTTGACTGGACAGGCTGTCTGCCAAATTCTTCATTTAATAAGTTGTCAAAGTACTTTCTCCATCTCTGTTTGTCATCATCCTTTTCGTGAACTAGTATTTTATTATTTTCATCTCGGATGCATCTAATCTGATTAAAATCTTTTGCTTTCGTTGCTCTCTGTTTGGAAATTTTATATACCTTCGTTTTGCGTTCCCTGGTATAAAGTTGATCGTATAGGTTTGAATACGCCTCTGCTTTAGCTTTTGCTACTTTTACTTTTGCTTCCTTTTTCGCGACCATATAGTTTTGAAGATCTGTATTGGATCTGGTTTCTTGCCACTTTTTATATAATTTTCCCTTCTCTTTTATTTTTCCTTTAACTCCGTTTGACCACCACTAAGTCTCTTTATCATCAAACATTTTTCCTGACCTTTTCCCCAGTATTTCAATAGCAGTCTCTCTAATACTACTGGCCATTTTTCTCCAAATTGTAGTAGGGCTTCCTTTCATGTTCCAACATTTTCTCTCTACTACTCTTTCCCTGAGTAGAACTTTTTATCATCTTTTAGCATCCACCACTTGATTTTTTGTGGTCCTCTCCGATATTTTGGTTTAGTTTCACTTTTTACTTCGATATCCAGAACAAGCAGCTTATGTTGTTGGCTTACTGTCTCACTAACTATTACCTTGCAGTCCTTGCATTCACTTGTGTGTCTTCTTTCCTTATCATGAAATAGTCTATTTGGGATTGATGTTGTCCACTTTTGTACGTAATAAGCTGAGTTTCACTCTTTTTAAAGAATGTGTTAACAATCGCCATATCTAATGGTGTTGCTAATTCAAGCATATCATCTCCAGCTTCATTTGTAGTTCCAAAGCCTAATCCCCCATATATTGCTTCGTATCCTGCCTTGGCTTGGCCCACATGTGCATTGAAATGTATATTATATTTGAATTATTGTGAGAAAACATTAAGTTTATTAACATAAAACTTTTGGCGATTGGATCTAGTGTCCGCAGTCATATAAACAAAAAAAAATATATATCATAAAACTAAGCAGAAAAGTTCTTGTTAAGTACCTAGTGGTTGTACAAAACATGTATTTTCTTACGTTTTTAACAAGAAAAACATACAAATATAATTTGGCTATTAAATAAGTCGTACATGATAGCCATAAATCTAAAAAAATTCTGAAAATAACGAATTTTAGCATTTTTGCAGTAACTTTCCAAATTTTTCTCTGTTATATTTTTAATTTGATTTTTTACAGTAAAATTTTACTTTTTTAACTTTACATAATAACTGTATTTCTAAAGGAAACATCTTTAAAATTCATTCTTAGTAAGCAGAAAAACATAACTTTTAGTCGATTTAGCGGCTTGATCTTACAACTTAGATAGCAATAAATATAAGACATTTATTTTTTGCTCTGAAATTCCTTACATGAATTAATTCGTCTTCTTTTATGGAAACACCGATAGCTGTCATTAATGAGTTGACAGCCAGCTGATCTATTTTCCTCTGCTTTCTCACATGTAATTGACTCCGTGGCATACCGTTATTCAGCTCGCTATAACTCCTTTTTTCTGCTTGTGGTTTTTATTATGGGTGCACTTAACAGAGACGGAGTGAGATAAAAGAGATAATATTGTATATTTTGAAAGAATATTATATAAAAACATAAATTTTATCCAGTCTTCGAAAAACTAAAACAAAACGTAATTAGACGAGACTGCGAATGTGACATTGAAATAACGTAGGTCGGCGATTTTGCACCCACTAAATTTGGTCCAACCATACCTACGAATATTCCTCCACTTTTACCTACCTAGACTCAATAATAAATGACAACAACAACGTCAGTCAAGAAATACAAGCATGGATTCTTAGCGGTAATAAGTGCTTTTATGCATACAAAACCCGGCATTGCGAAAGACTCACAAAGGGTTGTAACGCCATTAGAAGAAGAAGAAGAAATTTGGTCCAAAGAGTTCTATTAAATAACCTTCTTACTTTTTATTATCAAGATATAACGATTTGGCCTAATTAGGGGAAAGGTGGGCAAAATGGAGTACTTAGGGTTTAAATAGGGATTAAAAAAAAATCTGTAACTTTCAGGGTCTTCAAATAACGAAATATAATTGTTATAGTAGTAACGATTTATTGATATAACTTAAAGTTAAAAAAAAGGTAAAAGTTTTTCTTATTACATGAAAAAAAAAGTAGTGCTTCATCATCCTCATCTTTTACACCTTCACATGAATTGTGAGCCCACTTGAGGCAACTGGAACAGCTTGTTCATCTATCTGTGGAACTTGAATAAAAATCAACGCAGTATAAGCTGTCAGTCTTTGCCTTTTGAATCTGACTCTACTTTTTTAGTTTTTTTTTTCAATTTCGATTTTATAGTCATCTGTGATTTGGTTTGATCACCATCTTTCTTTTTGTTTACTTCGCCTACATAGCCTGCGTTTTTTCCTTACGGTTTTTTCGGCTTTTTTCTGTGGCAATTGCCGCTTTTTTGTGATACGCGTTGCTGGGTTTGGTTTACTTTAGGCACTGCTTCGATAGCGTTGGGACTTACGAACTTAAAACTAGAGTTACTTTCTTTGGAGGATACTGGTTGAGGCTCGAGAGTTTTCCCTCTAGTGGACGGTACAATAGGATCTACTTGATTTTCAGGTCTACTATGGTCGATTTCTATATCAGTTGTAGTTGAACGCAAAATATCTGCTTTATGTTTAAATTGCGATTTATTTTTCTTCCTTTCTGTTCATTATGTCAACATGATCTCTCCATACTCTTTGGTTTGGTTTGACGTCTTAAAAATGAAGCATGTTGTTGGGAGCTTGTAATCAAACACTAGTACGTGTGTTTGATTGGAGAGAAGTGATTTTAACAAATTTATTCCAAATGAAATATTAACAAAGGGGTACGTAAATATATACGAAAGTAGAATAACAATGAGAAATACTAATAATACTAGAACTAATGGAAATGCCTGGAAACTACGAAATTGTATGTATCTTAATAATGTTGCGCGCACTAGGAATTTCTGATCTTTCCTCCCTTCCGGCTTTTACCGGGAAATATTATATGATAACTGATCTTATAAGATATATGCCCTTATCTTATCTGTTGGATTCATGGGTATCACTTGCCTAGATGTATGCTGCAACGCTGCAACTCGATTTTACAACATCCACTAAATTATTTGGCGACTTAAAAGCCTTCTTGGTTTAGATTAGAGTTCCAGAAGCTGGTGAAAATTAAACGAATATTTTAGCCACAATTCATTTGTTAATTAATAATTTATGGTTGCAATAATAACCCAAATAATTATGATACACTGATTAAACTTTGAAATCTTATAAAGATGAGATACCTATTTAACATTTTGTCGACAAAATATAAATTGTTTATTTTTTTGCATAATCTTTAAATGTTTAACAAAAATTGTTATAAACAAATTAACGTTTCTCAGAAAGTTTTTATTATATTATAATTTAAAAAAATAGCTAAAATGCGCATTCCAAATATCTTGAAAATAAATGCTTTAAAACTTTTTTGCAACCATTTGTAAAAAAGTTATGAAACAGCAAAATTAACATACGATTACTACGGTGTTTGTAATTTTTTTAATTCTTTCAAAGCGTAGAAGTGAGTTTAAAGTACAAGCTAATTACTTCCAAAAAAATATCGATTATAAGTTTAATGGTTATATTTTAATTAAAGATTATAAATATATTTTTTTGTAATTTACACGCGCGAAAGTAGAATAATACAGTAATGTAGCTAAAATTTTCACTCGGAGCAACGACCGGCGGCCGACCGACGTACTTTAATAAATAATGTATGCTGCGTGTCAGTCGCTTCGAGTGAACATTTTAGCTCCGACTCTGTATCAGGCCTACTTTTGCGCTAAAAATTACAAAACAAAGTATTTTTAATCTTTGATTAAAATATAAACATTGCACTAATTTTTGACATTCTTTGTGAGTAATTTGATTGTACCATACACTCACTTTTAAGCTTTGAAACAATTAAAACAAATTATAAACAACGGAAAAATTGTATATTTATTTTGCTGTTTCATAACTTTTTTGCAAATGGTTGGAAAATTTTTTTAAAGCATTTATTTTCAAGAAATATGAAATACGCATTTTAAGTATTTTTAAAATTAGAATATAATAAACAATTTCTGAGAAATGTTAATTTGTTTATAACAATTTTTTTTAAACATTTAAAGATTATGCAAAAAAATGAAAAATTTATATTTTGTCGACAAAATATTAAATAGGCATCACACCTTTATAATCTTTCTAAGTTTGATCAATGTCTCATGATTATTTTGGTGGTTATTGCGACTGTAAATTGTTAATTAACAATTGAATTGTTGCTAAAGTATTTGTTTCATTTTCACCGGCTTCTGAATTTATAATCTATACCAAGAAAGCTTTTATTTCACCAAGCTATATAATTATTAATAAATAATTACTGGCCAAAAAAAATTATTTGAAAATTTGAGATTTTGTTGGGAAAACCCACATTTTCCGAGGAAAATTTTCGTCGGAGCAAATCGGGAAAAACATTCCTCTATGTAGAATTAAATTGGGGTGAATTTTTATTTGAGTGTTCTTGGTGTAAAGTTAAAATCTTCGGAGTTATAGAGCAATAATTGAAAATAAAATACGATTTGTCGGCGCCATTTTGTTTATAAAAAAAGTAGCACACTATCTGCGGACTTTGCATACCCATATTAATAATATATAGGATCTTATAATTCGATTCCAGTAATAAAATTGCTGGTAAGTAACCTTTCTTTGTACTTTACTAATTAGACCAGCGTATTATAACTATTTTTTTTTCAAAATTTAAAAATTATGCAAAAAAAGAACAATTTATATTTTGTCGATAAAATATTAAATAAGCGTATCATCTTTATAATCTTTAGAAGTTTTATCAATGTATCATGATTATTTTGGTTATTATTGCGATCATAAATTGTTAATTAACAATTGAATTGTTGCTAAAAGATTCGTTTAATTTTCACCGGCTTCTGGTATTACAATCTATACCAAGAAAGCTTTGATGTCACTAAGTTATTTAATTATTGATTAATAATTACTTACCTAAAACTTTAATTGAAAATTAGAGTTTTTGTTAGGAAAACCCGCATTTTCCGAGGAAAATTTTCATCGGAGCAAATCGTGGAAAACACATATCTATGCAGAATTTAATTGCGGTGAATTTTTATTTGGGTATTTTTGTTGTAAAGTTAAAATCTTCTGAGTTATAGAGCAATAATTGAAAAAAATACGATTGGTCGGCGCCATTTTGTTTATAAAAAAAGTAGCACAATATCTGCGGACTTTGCATACCTATATTATTAATATATAGTATCTTATAATTCGATTCCAGCAATAAAATTGCTGGTAAATAACTTTTCCATGTATTTTGCTAATTAGCCCAGAGTAACAATCTGACCGAAATAGGAATACACGTGAGCATATTTTTTCTGCCTCCTTTATAGTCAAATTCTTCACGAATTTTTTGTATAGTGGGCACTTGTTTTCAGGTCTATTATAACTGAAAAATACATACACAACACTAAAATTCGTAAGAGATTCGTTGAAGAATTTAACTGCAAAAAAGATTGAGAAGGAATGCTCACTATTGCTCACGTCTGTTCCGATTCCGGTCGGAGTGTATGCTTTGCAAATATTTTTAAAGAAAATTAAATTTAAAAATAATATCTAGTTCAGAAAAGGGAAAAACTGTTGAATATTTCTTATATACTTCAGCTTCATTAACGGTCACAATTATTTTGATTAGTCATGAAGATGCATATTAAGGTTAATTCATGGTATAGCGTTGAATATCTGAATATTTTATACGTAGCTACTTATTAGATCACTGGGTAGAGCAACATGATTCATAGCAATATTTAATAAATACATTATTTTAAATTAGAATATTAGTTCACATTATTAAAAATTTCATAATAATCTAAACTGTTGATATTAATATCTCATGGCCTTATTCATTATCATCAACCTCAGAAATTCCATCCATCGTCTGATTTAAGTCTCCGTTAGGTGTGTCCATTCATATCTTTTGCTGTTTTTTGCATCCATTCGTTTCGATTGATGCTATCAGTCCATCTTGTTTGAGATCTGCTTCTACTTCTTTTGCTTAGGTACGATTGGTCACCATTCGAGAATTCGCTTCGTCCTACAGATTAGCCAACACTTAGAAGAATATAATACAACCTTTTGACGAAGCCTCATTACACAATATTACAAATAAGCATATGGCCATATACCACCAGAGAGATATTGTTATTCCAGTTATTATGATGTACTAAACTTAAAACGATGTACTCTAGATCTAACACAGCTGTTAAATCTTTAAGCTTTTAAGCTAGATAGTAAACTTATTACATTATAGTCCGTCCGCTATAACTTTTCCCATGCGGTACGATTCATTTTCAATCAAATTAAGTCAAAACAGAAAGTGAAACCTACGCCGATGTGTGTAGTATATAGTATACAGTATACAAAATGTATATACACATCGTTCGTTTCAATTTATGTTTTGACTTAATTTGATAGAAAATAAATCGTACCGCATGGGAAAAGTTATAGTGGACGGACATACATTACCTCATTACACAATATTACAAATAAGCATATGACCATATACCACCAGAAAGATATTGTTATTCCAGTTATTGTGATGTACTAAACTTAAAACGAATGTACTCTAGATTTAATACAGCTGTTAAATCTTTAAGATTTTAAGCTAGATGGTTAAGGTTTCACAACTTTGCTTACTTTGTATGTGAACTTTTATGCACTTGATTTTCATAGACTATTTGGTTTATCTGAGGACACAACGCTCATAGACTTGCTTATTTATTAACGAATTTTTGTACGACTGTAGATGTAGATGAAAAACTATGTGTATAAAACCTATACCTGCATTAATGACATAAATAACCCACCTACTGATTTTCTTGTTTTAATCCAATTAAAAAAAAAATAAAAAATTGTACCTAAGTCAGGTTTTTATGTTTATATCATACCTATACAGTTATGTATGCATGTGTAACGGACTAAAATTCCCATCAACCTATTTTGTAAGCATAGTACAGGGAACATCCATAAGTTTTTATTACCCTCTCCCCTTTCCGTCGTAAAGCGTTGTTTACAGTTGACCCCCCTCATACCGATGCACGTCGCAGTTGCAACTCATGACCCGATTCTTTAGAGATTTTTTAAAATTCAATGTTATTTCTGGATTTTTTAAAGTTAGCCCTCCAAGTTTATTTAAGAATGTATCCAAATTAGTATTACTATGTAGCTCATTAATATCGCCGTATTTTTTTCTCTCAATTCACTGTACAACTAATAATTAGCTTTATTGGGACAAAAGACAACACTTTTATCGGAGTTCCTATGCTTTCTTAACTGCATCATATAAATCTTAATATTTATTTTGTTTTGATTCCAATGCCATTTCTTTTATTAAGTACAAACAGATACAATCTACTAACTAAATAGAATAGAATATTTTATTTCTATTCATTCTTGAAGAATTGTTTCACACAGATTATTCAGTAAATAAGTGAACAGTTTAATATTTACTGCTTCCAGACGTTGTTCTGCAAAGAAGCTTTTGTTTAAAGACATAGAACAATGTTTTATTGTTTGTTAGTCTGTATAAAACTGCTAGCAATATTATTAAGGCTGTGAGTGATAAAAACAAAATGAAAAGTGTGCGATAAAAATAATATACTAATTTTTTAATTCTAAAATAGGATATATATTTTATATTCGTGAACTTCAAACGACGTTGGATGTGCACTCATGGCCCCCTTCCCCCCATCGTATACCGTCGTAATAAGCAAAGTCCCTCTTTTCTACGACGTAGTTTATGGATGTTCCCCTTACGATATTACTGGGTTTAATAAAACACTGAAATATTTGCATAAAATTGGATAACTCCAAGTAGTTGTCGAGAAAACTTTTACAATGGTGTACAAAACTTTTAAATTTTAAGTAGAATAATGAAGTAAACACAACAAACGAAATAGCATAGAAAGGGCATAAATCCAAAAAATTTGAAACCAAGGCAGGATTACGACAAGGAGATCCACTATCAACAATTACATTCAATCTTACACATCAGAATAAACATGCAAGAAACGATATTTAAAAACGACCACTAATGCAAAACATTTGCAGATGACCTGACATTATTAGCATAAAGCAAGAAGGACTGCAAAAGTTGTTACTTATGTTCTATATAACGTAACCGCTTCCTTATTTTATATTTCCCTAATTTTCTATCGATTAATCTCTCTTCCTGTTCTTAAATAATTTATATTAATATAACGATGCTTTATTTTTGTTTATTGTTTTTATTCTTAAAATCAAAATAATTGGCGCTCAATTTCTTCTTTTTAATTTCGGTCTTGTATATTAACTTTTCGATGCCTCTGGTATTTCAAAATTTCAACAAATATACATACACTAATAATTAATTTCCTTATCGATATCCCTATATACCTACTTCTTGCTACTTTAATCTTTAAATATTTTGTCCCGGACACAACTTAAGTCTCTTCCGTCGTCAACTGCTCCAACATTCTCCAAATATAAATCGACATCTTTTTCGTCCTACTGGAAGGTTTTCTGATATGTAATAAAAACACTTAGTTTTATTGCTGTAGCTAAGAGATATGTGTGAAATGTGTGAACTTTAATTTCTTTTTATTTTAATATTTTAATAGAAATATTTATTTATCTGCTTGAATATTATTTAAATTTACTTTCTATTTAGTAGTAGTTTTAATATATTGTCCTTTTCATAAGCATTTTTCAGTGCATAACAAATGATAGGAAAAAGGGTAAGTCCGTGATAATACACATTTATGACATTTATTCTAACATGACATTTTCGTTAAATCTGACAGTTGTCAAATTTTATTTTCAATTTGGAATAAAAACAAATCAAATGTGTTTCTTGCATTTATAAAATGGTATTTTCTTTGATTTGTATAGTCTTATAAATTATACAGATTATATTTGTAATATTATTATCTAATTAAAAAAAATATTTTTTTTATTATGGCGCCATCTATCGACAACTAGAATAACTAACTTACTGTCTGTAATCTCAGACGTGCCTTTTTTTCTGTCACATACAATTTAATGCGTTAGAAAGGAATCGAAAAACTGTGACGCACTGAAAGTTGATCATGAGAAAATGAATATAATTGGCATTCTTTTTATTTTATTTCGAAACCCATTCTCTACTTTTTTTATTAAACTTAAACTTAATAAACTTGTCTCTATCAAATGTTCCTTATGTCTGAAAGTAAGACTTTTCGTAGAGCTTGGACACTTTACTTGACTGCACAGAAAACTTAATGTTGCTTCATTTTTAGTAATTTGTGTCTTCTTGGAACTTCCTGGTCTTCCTTGGCAATGACGCCTGCATTCCGGCTCCTCGTTTTAGAAAAATGAAGCAGCAGTAAAGCCTACATTCCGGCTCCTCGTCTTAGAAAAATGAACCAGCGATAAAGCCTACATTCTACAAGATGCATTCCAAATCTGGAACACCGTCGACTTTCACTCCAGCAGCCCTATGTGTATGGAACTGCAAGTTAAGTGTTTCATGCTAACATTTTTCTTTGAACATTAGGGCCTTTAGCCACTTTTGGACCTTTAGTCACCTTTTTACCTTTGGGCCTTCAGCCACCATTTTATCTTTTTGCCTTCAGCTAATTAATTTTATTTTGACCTTCAGTCACCTTTTTGAGGTCTTCAGACATTTTGTACAGGACTTGCTGTAACGTAGAGGCAAGTCAATTTATTTCTTAAATAAAATATTTGTTTAAATTCTTGTCTTATGCTTTGATCTCCTTTGTGTTCGTCCTTGCCACAATTATTTATCTCAGGGATTAGCCGAACTACCTCTGAAAAGAGCTAGCCAGGGTAGAGATCCCGATGATTGTCTTTGTGGTGGCGAAGAGAAGACACTAGCTAAGGTTGACCTCTTCAGGATCCTAAGTCAATCGTGGATTTCAAAAAGGTATAACCCACATGGTTAGATCCTTACAAAGTTAATGAAAAACATAATAACAGAAGCCAAAAAATTCAGATTTAAAATAAATGAAGAAAAGACAATGTATATGATAATGGGACAGATCCAAAAAGAAAATAACATCATATTACAAATAGAAAAAATTTCTCGTTCAAAAGAGACAAAGAAATTAATTACCTAGGAGCCAAAATAAATGGGAATGATCATGAGGAAGGGGAGATAAAGACAAGAATAGCTAAAGGAAATAAAATTATGGAGCATTAAGAACATTAATGGAATCTAAATACGTATCGAGAAAAAAAAATCAGAATTTTTAAGACTGTTATCAGACCTACAATAACATACTTATGCAAAACATGGAATCCGAAAAAGTCAGAAACAGACCTTTTAGAAAGATGGGAGAGCAAAATGCAGAGAGCAATATAGGGAGGTGTGAAAATAGAAGGTGAGTGACGAAGAAGAACCAATAGAGAATTGGAAGAACTGTGTAAAGAGCCAACAATAACGACTACAATCATAGCACAGAGAATACTATCTTTGGGACACGTTGAAAGAAAGGGAAGTGAAAGAATGCCAAAAATGGTACTTTTAGGAAGACCAATACAAAAGAGAAATAAAGAAAGACCAAGAAAAAGATGGAAGAAGAGTGTGTTCGAAGACCTGAAGAAAAGTAACATTGAGAGATGGAAATAACTAGCATTGGATAGAAGGCAATGAAGGGGGTTGTGAAGGAGTGTATAAAAATACTGAAGTGAAATTAAATTAAATTTAAAACACTAAAATAAAATGTCATCAGAAATGTAAACTATTTAGCCCTAGGCCTACAAGGCGTTAAGCTTAATAAATGAACCAAAAATTTCTAATATAGTTGGTATATTTTTCAAAATATTCGACGAATTAAAAAACATCCAAACAGATTACAATTTTCAAAACTATTTCAGTCCTACCAGACTATGAAAACTTAACTAGTTGCATAAAAGCCTCTCACAAAATGGTAGGAAAATATTTCAATTACATTTCAAATAAGTAATGATTAAAATTAAAACGACATGAAACTGAAAGAGAAATTGGACGTATTTACTCGAAAGCCTGACCACGTATGGGTCTATCAAAAGTCAGTGGCCAGTTGAGTTGGCTAGTAACTTTTTTCGGTCCCACACGTGGTTAGCTATATGTACTTTCTGTAATTGTCCGGGTTTGACTTCGCGTTGAATAGTTTTGGTTTTAAAAAAACATTGTTTTGACGAAGTTTCGGCAAGGTCGCACTTGTCATTGTCAAGTCAGCTAGTAAAGCTTTTTGCTGGTGCTTGAAGTAAACTGACTCTACCGTTCGGAGCGGTTACTTATATAGTCAATATCGGCGCGCTTCTCTGGACCTGTCCTTGGCAGAACTTCTTGTGAATCGCCTTGTACGGCTATAGGTAGTTTGAATCCTACTCGTCGGCCTTCTTCTGTAAGAGACAGTTTACTTCTAACTCTAGAAAGACGCTTTAATATCTGACTTGACAAGTTCGACCTTGCCGAAATGGGCGAAATGTCATTAAAACAATGGTTTTTCCCAAAACTAAAAGTATATATTTTTTTCGTAAGGTTTTCGAAGTAGTGCAGTAGGTAGTGAACAGGCTGTGATGACCATTTATATTCAAAGAGAGATTAAAATATTTACCGGGAAAAAAACATAGTGTAAATTTAGAGTTCCCCTAATATTACTTATGAAACTCTGCTTCTATCAGCATTAGCAGTATTAAAATTTTAGTAACAATCTTTTTGGTGTGGTAATATGTACAATATACTACGTTTTAAAAGCATCGATGCATGTATTTTCGTTCTTTTATAATCATTAAAATAACATAATATTAAGACATTTACAGTCGTAGGTTTATAAATTAATTGTGAGTTTTGTTAAATAATCAAGCAGGTTCGGTACTGGACATTGCCGACGATTTAAATCAATTTATTTCTCGTATACATCCATTTAAAACACCTTTAGAATTATTTAGTATTGCCTTCTTTTGTCGGCCATTTGCATGGAATTAAGGAGTTGCAAGTATTTCTGACTGGAGAATGAGCTACTTAAAATGTTGTTTAAGAAGGATAAATATTATTAATAATAATATTGATAATAATTATGACTAATGGTTTAGTATGAACGTGTTTGATTAAAAAAATTTATTTTTCTTTAAATAAATACGTTATGACGTGCAATTCAAGAAAGTGCATGAGAATCATTCATTGATGTTTTAAAAATGAACCGGAATAGTTAGAATGATTTGACTTTTGTTTTTGCTAATCATTTTTGAGACATAAACATAATAATTGGAGTTATCTAAAAAGTTTAGAGATTTTAACCAATTTAGCATTTAAATTAAAAACTGGGTGTAGTTTGTGCTAAATTTTTCTTTTCAAGAAAATTAAATTAAAATACTCACCATCGTCGTCATCATTCAAGCCGGATCTATTCACTCCTGAATATAGGTCTCCCTCAGGCTTTTCCATGTATTTATGTGCTGTCCTACGTCTTATTTCCTTGTTCGTAATCCGATCCCTACGAGAAATGCCTAACATCGAGCGTTCCGTGGCTCTTTGGGGGGTAACATAGATTTTATTTCTTATTTTCTTGGTTCTCTCTCTCTCCTATGGTGCTACAGCCGAAGTCCAGCCCAGCATCCGCCTCCAAGTATTTCTGTCTCTGGCTGCTCTCCTCCAGTTGTCCACCCTCAATATCTCTTAAGGATCGGTTTTCACTTCGTCGGTCCACCTCTCCCTTGGTCTTCCCACTGGCCGACGTCCCACCATAGTTCCACTATGCGTTCTACTAGGTGTTCTGTCGTTATCCATTCTTATGAGGTGACCTTCCCAGCGCAATCTTTGTATTTTTGCATAACTTGCTATAGAGGGTTCTTTATATTAATCCATTAAAGATTTTAAATTCTTATGAAAAAAATGTATGTTTTAAAGCGGTTTTTCATAAATAACTCAAAAACTACAAGTTTTTACAAAAAAGTTATTATTACCGAAATTGATGCTAATAAACTGCAAAATAAGCTTATTGTACGAAAAATCTTTTATTATTAACTTAAAGTGAGTTATAGATAATTGACTGTATATCTTTATCGGGGTAATCAAATCTAAGTATTTAAACTTAAGTATCGGGAAAACGATGCATTTATAACATATACTCACTAAATATTTGACAAAGCACTCAGAAATATCTATCAAATGAGCTGCCGAAGAAGTTGATACTATTAAAATTTATTCTCCAAAAATTTTAAAAATTTATGCTCCAAAAATTTTTCAAAAAAATTTATTTTTTCTTCTTAGAATAACTCCGTCAATTTTTCCGATATTAGGTTTGCCTAAAAACCATTTGAAAGGTACTTTTAAGGCTTTTAAAATATTTTTAATTTTAATCTTTTAAATCCCTCAGTTTTTTAAACATAAAGTTTAAAGGGCCCCTGCTACATGGTTCTGTCCGTAAAATAAAGGCTTTAAACGTTTCTATCTCGGTTATTCTATATGTTATATGAATACTAAAACAGTAAAATATTTGGCAAAGAAGAAACTAAAGTTTGGTTCTATATCATTTTGTACGTATATCGAGTAATTTTGGAGTTATTATGAAAAGGAAATGAAAATTACGAAAATTTGAAATATCCTTATTTTTATAAATCATACTTTTTTTTTTCAAAAATATGCATTCTAAACCGGCCAAAGTTTTTGATATCAATATTTACGCTAAAATAACGAAAACCTTATAGGGAAGACTGTAAATTTTAACTTTTGTGGAAATTGCACATGTTTTATTTTTCACTTTTTCCTCAAGAAATCTAAAGGGTACTCTTATTTTCGTTATAACTTTTTACATTGCCGTGCTACGTTATTGCAAGAAAATGGTGAAATGAAACAGGAACTAAAGATAGTGAAAATGAAGGTAGAACAGTTCGAGAAAGAGAGAAAAGCTAACAATGTTATTGTCCAGGGTCTACCGATGGATACAAATAACCCGAATATAGTCAAGGAGGTTATGGCAAATTTCGTGGAAAGAGAATTAGGTATTAAAGTAGAAATAGAAGAAGCTTATAAAATAGGGGACAAAACATGGCTTGTAAAACTAAAAAACAAAAATGAAAAAATAAAAATTATGAAAAACAAACACAAACTAAGGAAATCAAAGCCGGAAATATACATCAATAACGATCTAACGCAAGAAGAGATGAAAATACAACAAGAAATACGGAAAATTGCAAAATTGTCACAAATAGACCATATACTGATTACAAGAAGGAAGCAAACATCGGTAACAGACGTGAGAACCTACAGAGGCGCACATGCAGTCACAGACCATTTTATGGTGACTGCAAAGGTAAGACAAAAAGTCAAAAGAACTCTAAAAAACACGACAACAAAAAATAAATGGCATGTAGGAAAACTGAATGCTCCAAACATAAGGATTAAGTATGCTGATGACATGAACAAAAAACTGAAGGAACAATCTAAACCTACAAAGGATATAGAAACAGATTGGAGAAATATAAGAAAATGTGAATTTCGTTTTAATCAAAACGAAACCGTAGATTTTCTTATTTTGTTAATGCCATACTCTGCATAGAGTACAAAGACTCGTTTCATATGGGCTCTCTGAACCGCAAAGTGGAATGTTTTCCTGGCGGTGCCTTCTGGTATGTTATACCTGGGTTAAGCAGAAAGCTTGAATTGAGTCGAAATTCATTTCGCTTATTCCCCGTTAGAGGGCGTTCTATCCATACTGGGATATAAATTATTTTTATTTTATATCGACAATCTACGGTCGGAATGGTAAAAATCTGTCTTCCTTAGAGCCTCCCTGACAACAGGTAGACCTAGAAATAGTACTATCGGGGGATGGAGGAAGACAGATTTTAATCAAAACGAAACCGTAGATTTTCTTATTTTGTTAATGCCATACTCTGCATAGAGTACAAAGACTCGTTTCATATGGGCTCTCTGAACCGCAAAGTGGAATGTTTTCCTGGCGGTGCCTTTTGGTATGTTATACCTGAGTTAAGCAGAAAGCTTGAATTGAGTCGAAATTCATTTCGCATAAAAAAATGTATAAATGAAACAAAAAACAAAAAAAAAGAAACAAAAAAGACAATAATGGTATAACGAAGAATGCCATAACATGCTAAAAAAGAAGGTAGAAATGAGACAAATGTGGATAAGAACAAATAGACAGGATTATAGGGAAGAATACAATAGAATAAGACATGAATGTAAGAAAAAAATGAGGAAAATTAGACGTGACTGGTTGGATGATAAGATAAAAGAAATAGAAAAAGAAAGTAAGAACAGAAACACAAATGAATTCTATAAGAAAATTAGTGAGCAGAACAAAACCTTTAAAGGAAAGATAAAAGGCATAAAAGATAAAAATGGAAAAGTATCAGAAAACGATGAAGAGTATAAAGAAATTTGGACTAAATATTTTAAAGAATTACTAACAGAACAAGAAGATCAATACCTAAATGAAAACATAGAAGAAGAGACAATGATGTTAGGAAACCAGCTAGAAATACCAACAATAGAGGAAGTTGAGGAAATTATTAATAAGCTTGAGCTTATAAAATATGGTGGCCAAGAATTAAAAGATAAATTATACAATTTAATAAAAGATATATGGAACGAAGAAAAAGTGCCGGAAGAATGGTACAAAGGACAAATTATCACGATTCATAAAAAAGGAGATCAACAGATGTGTAATAACTATAGAGGACTGACGCTATTAAACGCAGCATATAAAATCATGTCCACCTTAATACAACGAAGACTGACCGAAGCTACCACGAATATCATAGGACACTATCAATGCGGATTTGTTAAGGGAAAGTCTACAACAGATGCCATACATACGGTTAAACAAATTATGGAAAAAGCTCATGGATATAAAATAGAAATTGAACTACTTTTTATAGGTTTTCAGCAAGCATTTGATACAATAAAAAGATCAAAATTAATGGTAGCTCTGAAAGAAATTGGAATACAAAATAAATTAAGAAGATTAATACATATGACAATGAGTAGAACTGTAGTTAGTATAAAAACTCAAGTAGGCGACACAGAAGAATTTGTCATGAATAAAGGCGTGAGACAAGGAGATTCATTATCAGCAACTCTGTTTAATCTTGTCCTAGAATACATCGTCAAGAAGATCAACAAAGGCACCCTCCGAACGACTGAAGGACAAATAATAGCATAAGCTGATGATATTGTGATAATAACAAAAAATAGAAAAACAATGGAACGAATGTTAAATGAAATGGTAACAGAAGGAAAAGTAATGGGATTAAAAATAAACCAAGAAAAAACCAAAATAATGAGATTTGACAAAAACTTTGAAAAGAGAAAGGTTAGAGTGGGAGAATACACTTTTGAAGAAGTCGAAAAATTTAAATATTTAGGAATATTAATAACAAACAACGGAGAAAGAGAAACCGAAATCAAAGAAAGGATTATTGCAGCAAATAAGAGCTTCCATGCAAATAAAAAATTACTTAAAAATAAGTTATTGAGTAAGAAATCAAAAATGAAAGTATACAAAACAATAATTCGACCGACGATGAGGTATGCAGCCGAAACGCTTAGCGTGACAAAAAAAAACAAGAGGAAAACCTTAGAATAAAAGAAAGAAAAATACTAAGAGCAATATTAGGACCAATAAAAATAAGTGACAATGAATTTAGACAAAGAACGAACCTTGAGCTACTGGAAGAAATTAAGGAGGATATAGTGTGTAAAATAAAATAACAAAGAGCAAAATGGCTAGGATACATATAGGGGAGTGCATATAGATTTTCACTTCGAAAAAAATCAAACAAGATAGAACTTTTTGTAATTTCAAAATCCAAATTAAGAAATGTTTATTAAACAATATATCAAAAAGTTCTACTCGAGAAGTGGGTGCTTCATTTTTTATTAAACAAATGAACTACGAAATTAGATGTTTTTTAAATAACTCCGAAAATATAAATTTTAGAAAAAAACTGACTTGAACATTGAAAAATTCAGAAAATTTTACAAAAAAAAAACCTTATATAAAGAATTTTTTAAAATTAAATCTATATCTTCTATAATTTTTTATTTATAACGCTAAAGTCACCCTTCTCACAAACATTGGCGCACTGTAAACTAACGTACGGTGAAGTGCACGGTTGAATTATTTTAACGTAATTCTTTAACTAATGGATCAAATGAAATTTTACAAATTGAACATGAAAGAAGAAGCTATCTTGTGGTTATAATAGAAAGAAATAAAATGTACAGGCACGGTGTGGGCGGAAAGTGAGCCTTACATGAATTTTGTTCAAAAATGATTTAAAAATGTGTAACTAAGACAATTTTTCTTATAAGACTCTCAATTTTGCAAAACTTACCTTTCAAGCATCTTTCTAAATGATATTTCATTCAAAAAAAATCTCAAAAATTTAATTCAAATGATATGGCGTCTCAAAACATGTAATTTTTGAAATCTTCGTAGTTTTATAGAATTAACACCAATTTAGGAAGGTATTACTCAAGTTTTAATAGATATATTACAGTTTTATAAGTACATTTTTAAAGCTTATGATGTAATCTTTAAAATGCACTGAATTATTTTACTTTAGAAATGAAATAAACTATTTCTTTTTAAGAAAATTAAGAAAGATAACAAAAATGTAATACAAAAACCGAAAATTACCAGCTAAAAAAAATGTTTATACAAAGTGATCAAAACATTTTTCTGTAAAACTTACCTAAAATACAGTTAATAATAAGCTTCAACAATAATAAACGTTCAGCAAAAAATTTTTTTTTAGCTCTTATACAGTATGTCTGCGTAACTTGGAACCTATTGATAACTTTTTTATTATCAGTTTTACGAAAAAAGTTATTGTTTATGAAATACTCTGCATCATATATCATCTCAGGTTCAATCATCAAATATCAAATTTAATTAATGTTATACGAGGTATGTCAAAAAATATGAATTTCACTCAAGAGTAAAGTAACCTTTCATTTTACAATATCCAAAATTGTTATTAAGAAAAGTTGTTTGGAATTAAAAATATTGTTTTAGTGTTCAATTATATCCTTAAAATATTGTGAATAATAAAGGCACTTAACTCTTAAGAAAAATTAATATTTTTAACATACCTCGTATAAAATAAAAAAAGTTTGATATCTGATGGCTGTATCTTAGATTTTAGACCAGGGATAGCATTTTATAAAGAATCAATTTTTTTCGTAAAAGTGATAATAAAATAGTTATCATAATTATAATAAAATGATGATGAGTACCTATCCGTAATTTGAGAAAAAAATTTTTGTTCGATTAGAATGATGTAATTGTATATTTTGACATAGTTTCTAATTTCAAACAACTTTTCATAATAACATTTTTTGATATTCTGGAATATAAAGGTACTTTATTCTTAACGAAATTCATATTTTTGACATAACTCGTATAAAATTGATAAAATTTTATATCTGATGGTTGAGTTTTAGATTTTTGACTATCCAGAGCATTTTATTAAGAATAACTTTTTTTCGTAAAATTGATAATAAAAAAGTTTTCTATGTGGTTCCTAGCTACGCAAACACATTGTATAAGAGATTCTGTATAAGAATTTTCAAATTGCAATGCCACATTCGGATTCAGCATAATCAAAAACAAAATAGAAACATATTTGATCAAAGTAAAATGATGAATTACGATATTTTTAAAATTATTTATACAAAACAATTGTTATTGTTTAAGCAATTAATAAACAATTAGCGGCCAAATCTGCAAGTAGAACTTTTTACTTTAACATGTATATAAACTAACAAAAAAGTTTTAGAAAAATACAAGCTTGTTTGAATTTTTCCCAAACAATGCATATTTTCGTTCTAATTGCACTCCCCTAATATGGAGATCCGGATCAACTACGACGATATTCTCAATATTGGAATGGACATCAGCTGGCAAAAGAAGACGTGGAAGACCAAGATCTACATGGTTACAAGAAGTAGTAAGGGATCTCAACAAGGCGGGCATACGACATTGGAAAGAAAAAACCAGAGACAGGAAAGAGTGGAGAAAAATAACCGAGAAAATTAAATAATGAACATGAGGACTGATCTACCTCAAACCATAGATCTAGAGAGCGTAAGCAGCATAACTCCTAAAGAGGTGTTTAGCCACTACATTATATACATTGCCGTGCTAACAACTTCTTCTAAAGCTTATTTGATAAGTATTACTAAGTACTTTGAGAAGGGTTTAATAAGTATATGTTATAAAATGCATCGTTATTTAACTTGAATACTTAGAATTGCGTACTCACCGAAAAAAAAATATATTATTTAATTGTCTATAACCCACTTTGTTTTAATACCAAATGGTTTTTCAAATAGTAAGGGCCGGTTGTTCGAACGCTAATCAATAATGATCATTATCAAATATTCAATTACTGTCACCAAAACTGTCAACGTCAACTTTGTTTGGGTTGCTGAAAACATAATTAATTACAATTTTGAGATTTATTATTAATTATGTTAATAATTATTTTTATATTAATTGATTATAGTCTCAGAATTGTAATTAATTATGTTTTTAAAGTTGACATTGACAGTAATTAATTATTTGATAATGATCATTGTTGATTAGCGTTCGAACAACCGGCCCTGAGTGTATTACATTTTTAATTATCTTCAATTTTGGTAATTATAACTGTTTTGTAAAAACTTATATTTTTTTAGTTATTGAGAAAAACCACTTTAAAACATGCATTTTTTTCACGAAAAATTAAAATTTTTGATCTTTAATAACTCAAAAAGCATGGATTTATTTTAATAGCTAGACACAAAAAAATTTACTTATAATTTATCCCTCTATCGATTTCTGGGGTTATTTTTAACAAAATAATTTTCACACCCGATAATGGGTGGTATTCACCCCCAAGATAAAAGCGCGAGTTGGAACCATGTCACCTTTGTTCCTTGAGGTCTCTTCTAACGACTCACCAATTTTCATAAAAATCTATGGAGGTTCAACGAAATCGGAGGTAAATACCTTCAGTTACTGCACTACTGTAGGTACATCTTATGCCAAGACAACCGGATATAAGTTAAATGAGTCATACGCTCAAAATATTTTTAAAAATTATACACCGGAGAATATACAACAAACTTCAGCAAGATATTAGTGACACAAAAGGATTTAGGAACTGGGAACGAGGGAAGCCCTGTTCGCTGGAAATGTACTTGTGGAAAGATGCATGGATGTTAATCAGCCAGTATATAATAATATGTGCTTCTCGGATTACAACAAAGCCTTCGATAAGATCAGATATAACCGCCTTATCGAATTACTTGAAAAGAAAAACTTAGAAATAAGAGACATCAGCTTGTTAAAATGAAATACAGATTGAGAGGGGCGTCAGGCAGAACTGTGTCCTGTCACCTACTTTGTTCAATTTGAATTCGGAGGAAATACTCCAGGAATCACTAGAGGAACTAACTACGGCAATAGAAATAAATGGTCGACGAATCAATAATATACGGTTTGCCGACGACACTATTTTATTAGCGGAATATCTTGAGGATTTACAACAAATGATTGACAGAGTGGTAGAAGTCAGCAAAGAAAACGGACTATCTAGAAGCCTTCGAGTTATGGGCCTACAGAAGGATCTTAAGAATAAGTTGGGTGGATAGGGTCGCGAATGTCGAGGTGTGGAGAAGAACAAGAAAAGACAGAGATGTTTTAAATACAATTAAAATTAGAAAACCGCAATTATTGGGGCATGTCATGAGTGGCAAGCGTTATCACTTGCTGCAATTAATAATACAAGGAAGAATACAGGGTAGAAAGAGTCGTACAAGAAGACGCATTTCCTGGTTAAACAATTTGAGAGCTTGGTTTAAATGCGAGGAAATACAAGCGAGATGTGGAATAGAAGAAATAAACATGTGGACCAAAAGAAGAAAGATAGAATGGATTCAACACATATAGAGAATGACAGAAAATAGAATACTACGAATAGCAACAGACAAATCGCCAAATGGAAGAAGATCATTGGGACGACCGAGGAAAACATGGTCAGACAATGTCAATTGAGGATAAAAACAGAAGTAAAACAGGCATTGAACCTATTTATAAAGTAGGAAGAAGAAGAAGAAGAAGAAGAAGGTTTAAATGCACTTCTGATGATTTATTTAGAGCAGCGGAATCGAAATTTCGAATTTCCATGATGGTTACTGACCTTCTTAGATGAGATGGCATATGAATAAGGACACCTCATTGTGGTGATAAGTCGCAAGAACTTTCTAGATCCCATCTCTTGGGAGAATCAGACCTTTTGATTGATATCGTCTTAAAGATCTTTCTCCATTTTTCCTCTCTGTAGTTTTCCCTGCCATTCTATAAATTCTACGTTTTGCGAGCCTTCTTTAACTTCGTGCAGCCACTTTGACCTTTGTCTTCCTCTTTTCTTTCTTCCTTTTAACCCCGGGGCAGTCGCGCAGTTAAAAAAATCTAACATTTTAACCTTTTGCATGATAACTTTATGAAAAATTTTGCAACATAACTTTCCACTCGTAAGTGCCTCGAGGAAGATTGTAGTAATGCGTGGGATTTTTTTTTTATTTTTTTTATTTTTTTGTCAAATTTACTGCTTTGGTGAGAACCAGTTAGCTTTAAAATTATTAGAGATACCTATATATTTTTAACATAACAAGTAAATAAAAATATTATAAAATAGAAAGGGCCTAGCCGGGTAAGATGATGAAAAGTGCCCCCAACTCGATTCGAATTCCATATAGGTCACCGGTTAGCATATATAGTGAAACTAACTTTCTGAAATTTTTAGCCCCCTAGGTGGTCATGTGACCCACCTAGAGCCTAATTAGGCTTTTTATGTTTTTATTTTTTATCTCAGCCGCATCGAGAACTAGCGAAACACTTTAAATAAAAAATTTGTAAGATTTAAAAAGTTCTGGGCGAATTTTTTTTTTTAATTTTTGCCGGGAAATTTAAATTTTAGAACGATTTTAAAATTTTAAATGAGTATAAAAAAATAACTAAGACATTCGTTTTCACGAAAAAAATATATACCGTGTATTTTTGCATAATATTTCACCCTGAATTTTTTCAAATTTTTAAAATTGGTGAAACGCACCTTCAAAAATAAAAAACCGCATTTTTTCGTTTTTTTTTTTTTCGTTTTTTGATACAATTTTATACATATTTTTCAAAAAAGGTAACACCGTCACTGGAGCAGGTAAAACATTTAAAAAGAATTGGGGTTTGCTTAATAAAAATTTTTTGTAACACCATCCATTTTCAAGATACAGGGCGTTGAAGAAAACAAAATTTTACACATTTTTTACGATTTTGCCGAAACTACTGGCAACATTGTAATAAAACTTGGCAAGTTTTAAGAGGTAGTTATTGTGCATGCTTTGACATACAATTAAGGATTTTATATTCATTATTGGCGCGCTTAGGGGTAATGGCCTGAAATTTTCAAAGAAAAAAAGATAGTACGCCACTGACATATTTCAAACTAACAATCATTTTTAAATTCATCATTCAATTTGCGATAAAAAAACTATCTTATCATTTTTTCGTACGAGGCGCCGTTTTGCTGCAAAAAATAAAATATTTTAACGCTTCCAAAGTATTCGAATTAGTTTTAATAATGGACGTACGAGTTTACGTATGTAGATGTAGAAACTACTAATAGAAGTTCGAATACTTTGTAAGGGTTAAGATGTTTTTTGAATAAAAATGGCGCGTCGTATGAAAAAATAGGAAGATAGATTTTTTGTCACAAATTAAACGAGGAATTCAAAAAGGATTGTTAATTTGAAATATGTCAGTGGCGTACTATCTTTTTTCTTTAAAAAGTTCAGACTATTACCCGTATACGCGCCAATGATATATATAAAATTCTTAATTGTATGTCAAAGAATGCACAACAACTACCTCTTAAAACTCGCCAAATTTTATTACAATGTTGCCAGTAGTTTCGTCAAAATCGTAAAAAATGTGTAAAATTTTGTTTTCTTCAACGCCCTGTATATTGAAAATGGATGGGATTACAAAAATTTTTTATTAAACAAACCCCAATTATATTTCAGTTTTTTACCTATTCTAGTGACGGTATTACCTTTTTTTGAAAAATATGTATAAAATTTTATCAAAAAACGAAAAAAAAAAACCGAAAAAATGCGGTTTTTTATTTTTAAAGGTGCGTTTCACCAATTTTAAAAATTTGAAAAAATTCAGGGTGAAATATTATGCAAAAATACACGTTATATATTTTTTTCGTGAAAACGAATGTCTTAGTTATTTTTTTATACTCATTTAAAATTTTAAAATCGTTCTAAAATTTAAATTTCCCGCCAAAAATAAAAAAAAAATTTTCGGGCAGAACTTTTTAAAGCTTTCAACTTTTTTTTTTAATTTTTCGCTAGTTCTCGATGCGGCTGACATAAAAAATAAAAACTTAAAAAGCCTAATTAGGCTCTAGGTGGGTCACATGACCACCTAGGGGGCTAAAAATTTCAGAAAGTTAGTTTCATTATATATGCTAAACGGTGACCTATATGGAGTTCGAATCGAGTTGGGGGCACTTTTCATCATCTTACCCGGCTAGGCCCTTTGTTTTAAATTCTTATTTAAATTCGTATTGTTAGATTTTGTCTCTAGGCGCGACTGCTTACGACTTACGTGACAGAAGTGAGCGCGACTGCTCCCGGGTTAAACCAAATAAATGGCGCAAGGGCACAATTCGTTAAACCCTCTGTATATAAATCGGTATCAATAGGATGTTACATGTTTCATTACGCCCTACCTCATCAGACAAAAATGCTTTCCAATGTAACGTCATGCTGTCTCCCACCGATACACATATATTCCTTCTTCGCTATGGTTATTTCTAATCCTCCTTTTTTGTAGGTACTCCTCGGTTAATTTCTTTGTCATATATAATAGTCTACATATATCATCGTATTCTTGCGCTAGTACAAGTTGGTAATCTGAAAATGACAATACGTATATTTTATTGTTATTGATCTGTAATCCTAAGCTTCTGCACTTGCATTTTCAAAGTTTTAGAGTTTCTTCGAGGTAGTTCTTAAATAATGTTGGCGAAAGGCAGTACCCCTGTTTTAGGCCTTTGCTAATTTGGCATCCTCTTGTTAGATCGCTTCCAACTTTCATTCTTGCTGTAGTTTTGGTATACAATCATTGTTTCGACGCTGTTATTAAATTTGCGCTTACCTTGTTTTTTCCTAATGCTTCTCATAGTTTGTTTTGTGAGATGCTATCATACGCTTTTTGCAAGTCCACGCCTTTTTGCCTAAATTATCTAAATAATAAAAAATAAAACGGGATAATACCCGAAGGTTGGCTGTATACCATCTAGTTAAATAAAATTAATATGAAGTAAAAGTTCCTAGTGTAGTTGGTATATTTAATAAAAATTCTAAAAAATTTTTAAAAATCCAAACGGATTACGTTCAAAACGTTTTCGGACTTATCAGTCCATCATCAGTGAACCTAAAAGTAAGTAATCTCACTTAGTAAAATTGAGAAAGGGTGAAATTTTGAATGTTAAAAAATTGAAAGTGTGGTTATGATTACTTACTCTCTGTCCTTGCTAAATAGCCACAATGCCAAACACTGGACAAGATATATATTCTAACTACATGGTGAAATTTGTTAAATAATTTGGCTTACATTGGATGCCAACGGATTAGTACTAGGTACATGATGCTCTACTCCATTAATTAAGAGATTTTTTTATTATGAATAGGTCTACATTGAACTACGTTTAGTCTGTCAATGATTTAGAAGGAAGTTGAAATACTTCAAATGTCAGTGACATTGACATCCAGGAAAGGGAATTTTTAAGGTATTAACCAAGGTCAAGATCCAATGTGGCTACGGAAATTTAAGCTTAAAACTGTGTTGGAATTTTAATTTTTAATATTAGAATTTAAATTTACTATTTTTTAAAATATTACAACCATTACTACAAATTTGACTATAAATTTATAGTCAAATTTATAGTCAAATTTGTAGTCCATACTTAATTACAAAGTAGACCAGTGTTGTGGGACAAAACTTTGTATGTGTATAAAGACAGAAATGCGACAAGAAATGCATGGCGTGAAGTTTTAGTGGAGATTAACCCTGATTTTGAAAACTTAGAGGACCAGGAGAAAACTAAGTTTGGTAAGTTGTACTTACTTTATTTTACATTTAAAGTATACTCGTAGATTACAAACCTGAATTTTTTAGCCCATTAATTTTCAACGTTATGTAAACGCAACATTCTTAATTGTAGTATTTTTAATGTATCACTACTTGAATAAAATTTTTATTGCTACATTTTATTTAAAACAAAACATAAAGTAAAGTAATGTAATAAGTATAAAGATAAAGACAAGAAGAAGTATTGAAAATTGTGGCTTATTACCAACTAAAATAGTAAATTGCATAAGAGACCACAAGAAAATAGCTTCAAAACGATTATTATTTTTTATGTTACTTAATTACAAAAGATTATAATTAGGATTTTTAGTAAAAGTGCTTATTTTAATGATATGTTGCTTCTCTTTGTATAATTTACTTCTTATGATAAACTATAGTGAAATTTCATGTTACTTCCTGTCTTAAGCAAAATTCTATGAAGTATACAGAGCTATAATAAAACTCTAATAATTCAATAAATCATAAGAATTTTAATCCCTTAGGCTTAGGGGATAAGTGGGAAAACCCATCGTTATACCTGCCATGTAATAAACTAATATTTGTCTGCAGAAAGCCCAAATTTATTATATTGTTGTAAAATAGTACCGGCCCATTTGTTTAAATTTAAATACGCACCAATAAAATCTGCAGATGTTCAAAGAACTTTTTCTACGTATAAATAATATATTATGTATAAATAATAAATTTTGCCCGATCCATTCTAAGCCCTGTGCTCTATACGACAATAAGATGAATACTGTCGTAAAGTATGAAAGTCCGATGAGCACGACAAACGGTCGTACGACCGTTTGTCGTGACGACCAAAGTCGTATAGTATGAAATAGGCCTAACTAACTGGTCGAATCTAGTTAGAGCACTTTTGGCGCTCTCTGAGTCAACTAAAAGAAGACGGCTCTTGTTTCGATTCACATAGACATGATTATTTATTATCCTTATTAGTTCTACTCCTATTCTGAGTATTGGGAATTAATATTTGTTGCAATTTTACAGTGCTGGACAGGCGGGTAGTAAGACGCAACTTAATAGATCTCCCTCGGCCTTCTTTGCTCCGGCGATTCGTTGGCTTGCAAATTTTAGAAGGCACGAATGGTGTAAACAGAAGATTATTTCTAATAGAATTTTATTTTTAATATTGATATTTAAAAGTAAAACTTTCATTCGTCTTTAGCAGATGCCGCCACGGCATCCACGTCATCATAATCTTCCGTTTGTCGATCGAGGCTGATGGCCAGAATTTTAATGGTTTAGAGAGAATCAAATATGTACTCTGTGAAGAGACTCTAACAAGAGTGGAAACTAGTTAGAGCATTTTTGGCGCTCTCTAAACTAACTAAAATAAGATGGCTCTTGTTTCGATTCACAACAAAATGATTATTTATTATTTTTATTAATTCTGCTTCTATTCTGATTATTGAGAAATAATATTTGTTGCAATTTTACAGTGCTGGACAGGCGGGTAGTGAGACGCAACTTAATATATCTCCCTCGGCCTTCTTTGCTCCGGCGATTCGTTGGCTTGCAAATTTTAAAAGGCACGAATGGTGTAAACAGAAGATTAGTTCTAATAGAATTTTATTTTTAATATTGTTATTTAAAAGTAAAACTTTCATTCGTCTTTAGCAGATGCCGCCACGGCATCACCGTCATCATAATCTTTCGTTTGTCGATCGAGGCTGACGGCCAGAATTTTATTGGTTTATAGAGAATTAAATATGTGCTCTGTGAAGAGACTCTAACAAGAGTCGAAACTATTTAGAGCACTTTTGGCGCTCTCTGAACTAACTCAAATAAGACGGATCTTGTTTCGATTCACAACGAAATGATTATTTATTATTTTTATTAGTTCTACTCCTATTCTGAATATTGAGAACTAATAATCCGGTCAACTTAGACATCAAAATAGTTGGCAAATAACAAAAATTGCCGGAGAGCCAAATTTTGCTGGAGCACTAGAGTTCAATATAACAAATAAAGTTTTAAAAGTCCCCATCGATCCCATGTGTGCAACAAAAGTTATTCGGGGTCAAAAGTCAAAATTTGAGATTTTTTGGATTTTTCTCGAAAACGGTAAGTTTTATCAAAAAAAAATCAAACCAAAGTTGTAGATCTTAACATTCTCTACAAAAATGGTCCTTACAATTTTTTTCCTAAGAGTTACCATTCCTGAGATATCGCGATTTTAAAAGTTACTTTGTACATTATATGCACATATAAGCCACGTAATAATCATAATGTGGGAATTAAGACAAGTATAAATGCCTATTTGTGTCTCTTTTATATAATATATTATACTATTCTGAAAATATTTCTTCAAAAGATAATCAGTCCCAAACTGAATTTCCTCTATCCACGTGGCCTTGAAAAACATTTGGCTATACCATTGTTTAAAAAAGAACAGATTGTCTATTAGTGTAAACAATGGCTACAGTATTGTCCGTAGGTCTTGTTCATATTATCTGTTTATTTTAGTGCTAAAAGTTCAGTTCAAGTGAATATAAGTGCTTATTACAAGCGTCTACCATTTAGCAGACATTACGGGCTTACAGTGACAGTGGTATTTGATGGCTACAGTGACTCAAAAAAGAATATTAAAGCTGCAAAACAACGTCGTCGAACTACAAAAACATCATCGGGTTCCGAGATTATCTGATGAAAATATAACAGTTCCAGCGAATCAACAACAATTTTTCGCTAACATTAATAATAAATCTCGTTTCATTTCCATGTTAACTGACAAATTAACAGATGCGAATATTGAAATAAAACAAGCTAAAAATGACGCAGGTGTCCTTATAATTGAGACAGCAATTGAAAAATTTAAGGCAACAAACACAACAATCGTAGTTGGTGAAGATGTTGATTGATTAGTACTGCTTACTACAAGGACTCCAGTAGATAAAGTTAATTATTTTCTGAAACCTGGAAGGGCTCAACAGCGAACAGAGATATATTATTCGAAAAGTTTATCGGCTTATCCCAAATGCCAAAAGTATATTGTATTTTTACATGCGATAACCGGCTGCGACACTACGTCAGCAATGTACAGAAGGGGCAAAACGTCAGTACTTAAATTATTCGAAAAAAAAAAAGATTTGACTGACTGCTGTAAAGTTTTTACAGAACTTGATTCCACACTGCAAACAATAATTACGGAAGGAATTCGCTTTCTTCTTGCGGTTTATGGAGCTCCAAAAAAAAATTAGTTGTCTTGATAAATACCGATACTTAACTATCATGTCTTCCTCCAACATCAGCATCTGCTTTTCAACATTTGTATCGAGTATTAGTGGAGTAGGCCTACAGGACAGGAGAAATCAAGGTAAAAAAAAAACGCGCCGAGTACACTACTTCACAGGTGGTGTGGAAACGTGTGCATATCATGTATAATGTGACTCTTAGAACAGCGATATCTCAGGAATGGCAACTCTTAGGAAAAAATAGTAAGAACTATTTTTATAGAGAAATTTAAGATCTACAACTTTGGTTTAAAGTTCTTTTTTGATAAAACTTACCGTTTTCGAAAAAATCCAAAAAATCTCAAATTTTGACCTTTGAGCCCGAATAACTTTTGCTGCAGACATGGGATCGATGGGGACTTTTAATACTTTATTTGTTATGGTATGTCCTAGCTCTCCACAAAAATTTGGCTCTCCGGCAATTTTTGTTATTTCAAATGTCTATATAGACCGGGTCATAATCTTTGTTGGAATTTTACCGTGCTGGATAGGTGGGTAGTGAGATGCAAATTGATAGATCTCCCTCGGCCTTCTTTGCTCCGGCGATTCGTTGGCTTGCAAATTTTAGAAGCCACGAATTGTGTAACCAGAAGATTAGTTCTGATAAAGTTTTATTTTTAATATTACAATATAACCTTTCGTTTGTGGATCGAGGCTGACGGCCAGAATTTTAGTGGTTCAGAGAAAATCAAATATGTCCTCTCTGAAGAGACTATAACAAGAGTCGAAACTAGTTAGAGCACTTTTGGCGCTGTCTGAATTAACTAAAATAAGACGGCTCTTTTTTCGATTCACAACGAAATGATTATTTATTAAAAAAATAATTCTTTATATAAACACTTTCATTTTTATGCGTTTATTATTTTCATTTTAATATGCTACCAAAAGCCGTTATCACGAAAACGTACGCAGGAAATAAAGAACTCACAGTAACTACTAAAAATTATTTATTTATTTTGATTAAGACACAAAATCTATTCACTGGTATTTTTAAATCTAGTCATTATGTGTGGTCAAAACTTGGCCAACATTATTGGGATAAAATATTGCGCATATTCTCAAAAGTTTCATTCAATCTTCTAACAGTAAATTCAACTTAAATTACGTAACCTTCCGACTGTCATAATTTATTGTGCAGAGTACTCTTCTATCGCCCAATGGCGTGCAGGAGTACTTTAGATACTAGCATGTTTGAAATTATTGAAACTACGTAAACTGCTTCCTGTTTCTTGTTTTTGGGGTAATAGTAATAAGAAATTAATGAAATTTGAGAAAATAAGGTAATAATATTCTGATACAAAATGTTTACGGTATTATAGAACTGTATAACAGAAATAGCATATATAGCTAATTTGTATATATTTTTGTTCAGGGAATTGAAACAAAGTAGCTTCAGCTTACGAAGACACCAAACCACCAATATATTAAGGAATAGAGAGTTATTGTATCATGAAGGAATAGGACAACTATTAAGGTATGACAAACAATCATTCTAATGCTGTGGCCTAAAATATCAATCTTGGTCATGTTTATTTTTTAAAATCCTTATTCCTTTCAGTACGTTATTATGAAGTGGGCTGTTTTTCTAAGGGCCGGTTGTTCGAAAGCTAATCAACAATGATCATTATCAAATATTTAATTACTGTCACCAACTGTCAATGTCAACTTTGTTTGGGTTGTTGAAAACATAATATGAAATTACTTAATCAATTATGTTAATAATTGTTATGTTAATTGATTAACTAATCTCATAATTTTAATCAATTATGTTTTCAGCAACCCAATAAAAGTTGACATTGACAGTTTTGGTGACAGTAATTAAATATTTGATAGTGATCATTGTTGATTAGCGTTCGAACAACCGGCCCTAAGAGTTTAATTAAATTTTTTAACGATTAGCCGCCATCCTTATATTTCTTTATGGTGGATTTGTTTGTTTTTAATTCACTTTCTTATTCGTATACTTTTTCTTTTCCATTTTGTCATTTTACTTAGATTTTTATATTATTTTTATTTTTTCATATTTTGTGTCTATATTACCTTAGACTTTTGATCCTTTAATAATTATTTTCTAGTATATATTCTGTTTATTCATACATATTCTTTTATTATTCAATAATGCGTTACAATTTTAGCCACGATAATAATTAGTTGGTTTCGTCAATCGCTTTTGGTTATTAACAATACTTGTCAGCCAATTTGTAACTCCAATCTTTAAGTCATCATCGACAACATCTTCTCATCTTAGTCTGGGCCTCTTCATACTACTATTTGTGCAGCGCAGTGTGTGAGATACACGAAACTACAGGTGAAGTGCGTCGCTGAAAATGATTCAAACCAATGAAAATTTTTCTTCTTTATGTGCCGTCTTCTACCGAAGGTTGGCGACTATCAAACGATAGGTTTCTCTGTTTTGTGCCGCATGTATTATGTTCGCAGCTTCTGGTATTTGAAACCATTCTCTCAAGTTTCTCAGCCAGGATTCCTTCTTTCTGCCCAAACCACTTCTACCTTCAATCTTGCCTTTCACGATAAGCTGTAGCAGACTGTACTTATCATTACGGAACACATGGCCCAGGTATGACGCTTCTCTCCTTTTAACAGTTGTTAACAATTCCACCTCTTTACCCATTCGTCTCAATACCTCTGTGTTGGTCACTCTGTCTGTCTAAGGTATTCTCAGTATGCGTCGATACAGCCACATTTCTAGAGCAGCTAACTTCTTTATAGTTGCTGCTGTTAACGTCCACCCTTCTACTCCGTAAAGTAGCGTAGAGAGTACGTAGCATTTCGTGGCGCGCCATCGGAGGTTAACGCTTAGGTTGCGGTTGCTTAAGAGCTTTCTCATTTTTATGAATTTGGATCTTGCTATTTTAATTCGGATCCTAATCTCTACGTCTGGGTCCCACTTAACATTTACTGTATATCCCAGATATTTAAATCGGTGTACTCTTTCAATAAGTTCGGCTTCAATATTCAGGTCGATATGTTGGATGTTCTTTTTACTGATCAGTATAAATTTAGTTTTCTTTCTATTGATCTTCAGTCCAAATCGGTTGCCAGTTGTATTTACTCTATTTAGCATCATCTGTAAATCTTCGATGTTATAGGCCAGTATAACAGTATCTTCTGCATATCGAAAATTACTTATTGGTACGCCATTAATCTTAATGCCCTCATTGTACTCTTCCAGTGCTTTTAGAAATATTTGTTCCGTGTACAGGTTGAAAAGCAGTGGCGAAAGAATACAGCCCTGTCTAACTCCTCTAGAAATGGTTATGTTTTCACTCACCATATGTCCATTCTTTATGTGGACAATGAAAATTACATCCCTAAAAATATAAATAACACGTTACAGTTATAAACGCAAACATAAAAGCCAGTGATCATGGTAATGGACTAGTGCGTGAGCTACATGCAACCACAGGCGAAGTGCGTCACTTAAAATGATTCAAATCAACCGATTTGAGTAACAGATTTAGGTATAAAATAATAATATGTTCAACAGTGGTATAATACCATAATATTAAAAGTATTTTCTCGCTGAAGAAATTTCCTTCATGTCCCTAAAAATATTCGTCAAGAAAGTTTAGTTTTTATTCCTACGCTAAGAACAGATTGTAAATGAAGTAGACAGAAAAAAATATATAAAGTGTCAGGATCAACGAACATGAAACATACATCAAAACAGGGATTTTGACAATTCATAGATATGCAAACATGCCTGGGACAAGGTACAACACAGACCACAGTGGAAAGATGCATCAATAATCATGAAGGAAACACACATGAAAAAGAGAAAAATTAAAGAAACAGCCCACATTCTACTAAATGACGAAAAATGTGTATTCACTGCATCAGCATAATGCAGTACATTTTGGTTGCGAATACCTAAAGAAGAAGTGAACAACAAAAACATACATAATATAACAGTATACATAAAAAACAGTGAATAATATAAGACAGAGAAACGTGAAGTATAATAAATAATCTCTGACATACACTACATTATATGCAACACACAATACATAAAACTTAAATACAACATTTTTACCCAAAAAATTCATTATTACGAACACTCTCATACATTATGTAGATTCACATAATATAGTCTGTTTTGGTCAATTTTTCCAAAATTGACAAACTTACTAACTATTTAGTAATTATTAATTATCTAGTAATTATTTTTTTCTACGAGCATGCTAAAATGTCTACTTTCGCGCACGCATTTTAGTTTAGAAAGTTTCACTTTTCCGCACGCGTGCACGCGTGTTAGTTTTCCGCACGCGTGTTACTTTTCCGCACGCAGTTTTTACTTTTCCGCACGCGTGTTAATTTAGATATGTTAATAATATGGCCTTCAAGTAATGATAATACATGCAATAAACTAATATTTAGATATTATTTACTAATTTATTTCAAATATATCTTATTGTGTTCCTGTTTTAATGAAATTAACGCAACAATTCGATGAAATAAAAATATTTTGACATAATATTCGAAAGTCAAATCGGTAGGCAATAACAGTCGTTTTGAATCATCGTCATGGAAACCAAGATCGTCGTCATGCTAACTAATTATATTGAAAGTTTGGTTTTGACAACTTTGTCAAAGAATTATCAAAGAATTATGTATTTTCATATTAATTAAATTAATTGATTAAGATTTGGTAATTTTTGAAAGACTCTTAGAAAAAATATTGTTCCTAACTCTTGCAGAAAGTCTCTTTTCCGCACTCGACTGCTTGCCGAACTCCCGCTTCGCGTCGTTCGGCAAACTGCAGTCGTGTGCGGAAAAGAATGACTTTCTGCACTTGTTAGGAAAATAACTATTTTGAAAAATTGGCAAAATAGGTACTAAAACCACTAGGTACTAAAACCACTAGCCAATTGTGTCTGAGTTTAGCGAACCGACTTTACACATAATTATTACACTTCTTCTTAGGGTGCCTGTCCGTTGCGAACGTCGGCAATCATTCTGGTTATGATTGGTTGTTATATGGAACAGTTGTGTTGAGGTGTTTCTATACCATGCTCTCAGATTAGCCAGCTTGGATATTCTTCTTCATCCTGGAGACCTTTTTCCTTGAATGTTACCTTGCAAAATGCATTGGAGTAGCTCGTATCTGCCTTGGTTTCTCATTATATGTCCCAAGTACTGCAACTTAAAACCCTTCACGATGTTGACCAAATCTGCGGTTGTGTTAATCCTCCGTAGCACTTCTTCATTGGGAGTTTGTCAGTCCATAGTATCTTCAGGAGCCTTCTAAACAACCATAGCTCACAAGTCTGAAGTTTTGAAGAGTTTCCGCCTTTAGCGTCCACGTTTCTACTCCCTATAAAGGCACATAGTACACGTAACATTTGAGGAGCCTTATTTTTGTATCTAGGGTGAGGTCATGGCTTTTGAACACAGACCTCATAGTCAAAAATACACTTTTTGTCTTTCTGATGCGATATCTAATCTCTTGGCGATTGTCCCACGACACATTGATTGTAGTTCCTAAGTAGTTGTATTGTGAGACACGTTAAATTCTGATTTGATTCACAGAGTTGCTCCTGTTATGTTATGCTACACAAAACACATATAATAATCAAAATTTTACGTATCATAGAGCATAAAAACATCCACCCTCAAATCTTTCCAGCCGTGGCCGTGGCTGGCTCTCTCCTACAACCATCGTACATAGGTAAAGTACAATTCTTTGTTGACAGGAATGTGAGAGCATCAATAATAACAACAATTTGGCTGTTGTGCACATCTAATCAATGAATTACCGTTCTTAATTTATTTCTTTTGATAACGATCTCCGGGGTGGAGATCGAAAGGTTTAGTATTTTTAGGTAAAATAATGCAATTGTCATTCCCATAACTGTGGACAATCCCA
Source organism: Diabrotica virgifera virgifera (assembly GCF_917563875.1). NCBI lineage: Eukaryota > Metazoa > Arthropoda > Insecta > Coleoptera > Chrysomelidae > Diabrotica > Diabrotica virgifera. Next base: position 109,109,613 of record NC_065448.1, on the reverse strand, counting down.
TATAAATATATACATAACACTTAACTCAAATATGCCACAAGTCAACAGTTTTAGAACTCTAAAAAATATTTTTTATGCCTTGGTATTGTTTTCAAAAATAAAGAGCAAGTTTTAAGTATCGACTTGAAAATGCTAAACTACGGTAAGTACAAATTATTATCTTTTGTATTTTACTATAAATATAATTAACAAATTTTCACTAATTTGGTTAATTATTTACAGCAAGTTTACTAAAAATTCATAACTACGGCACTGATCTAAAACTATACGATTCTTCTTACCCGTACCTGTTCAGGTGATTAATAAACTTCATTCGAATAATTAATTTCCTTTTGTAAGGATTTTAATTAATTTTCTTATTGGAGCTGTCCGAAAATTTGATATGGCTTGACATTCGAGTTTGATATATCCATATTCTTCTTTGTGTCGAAAATTATCGCTTCGTTTTCACGGATCATCCAATTGTTCTTGAAACAAATTGTACTTTCTTTTTTTGATGCTACGTCAATCAAAATTTTACAATAATTGGCTTCAAATTAATATGTAGCACGAGCCTATTATTTTATATCGGAAGATACATAAAGAAGATATGCCGATTTTGGTCATGTTAAGAAATTTGTGAGGACCTTAAATGTAAGCTTGTCTTTCGTGATTTTTTATAATATATTAGCACACAATATAAATAGCCCGTAGTAAGACACAATAATTAAATACCAATATACTGGATTTAAAGGCAACCGTTTTTAATTTTTTTATTGGTGGGAGTTGTAATACAAAAATTGTACACACATGGTGGTGTTTTAGATCTTTCTTACTAGCTTGGAAATGGGAATAGAACTGGGAAAAAGAAAGTAAAGAGATGATAGCTGCTAAAGCTAATATGGAAATAATGAATAAAGAAAAATACGATAAAAAATAGAAACAGTTTGCTAAAAGGGCACCACTTTGGTGTTGCAAATAGCTTATTTAGTAGTACTCAAATTTAGTTGGCAAAGAGAAAAGAAGATTGATTATAAAAAAATAAACGATATAACAGTGTTATAGTCGGTTCGCTAAACTCAGACGCAAATGGCTAATGATTTTAGTACGTAACTTTTTTGTTTTTTGCCAATTTTGACAAAATTTGCAAAATTACTAAATATTTAGTAATTATTAACTATTTAGTAATTATTTTTTTGGCAATTTTATCAAATTGGCAAAATTACTAGCTTAAATCACTAGCCAGTTGAGTCTGAGTTTAGCGAACAGACTATATCTTTAATATTAGACAAATGAAACAATGGTGAGACATAATAAAATTACTGAGATATACCCAATAATTAACTGAACAATTAGACACTTGCATTATGAGCATTAGGTTACTTCAAGGACAAAGTAGAAATAATGACAGTTACAATTCCTTTTTATATTGAACTCCTGATTAAATTATTTAGCTTTATTATTCATAAAAAGGCAATACTTACATTATCTTGTTTTTAACAAAATTCCATAACACTATTTTTTATTCCGCATACTGGAACATAAATTTCGTAGAATAACTCAGAAATCAACTGATTGTTCACAAAACTAAACTATTGGCTGCCACAGATAAACAAAGAAAACAAAGCGATACTTTTCGAACTCGTAAAAAATACTTAAACATCCTACTTTTGCCATTTCGGCTAAAAACGTCGGTTAGCTTCTTGAAGCGACTTTCTTATTGGAGATCAAAAATGAAGGTAAAAAAATATCTCCATTGAATCTCAATTCCCAGCAACATTTCTCCCACTCGTTAAGACAAAATACCCGAATTAACTATTTCATCTTCAATTTGAATCACTCTGTGCGAATGCCTGTCAGTCTGCCGCGATCTTACCTTGATTACTTTCTAGACCAATCAAGTTAGTAAAAAATAAGCCGTTTTTCGACATAATTGAAAAGACGAGGTTTGACAGTTGAAATGTGTAGTATGAGATATTACAAAAGGGCTACCATCTTGGGATTCATCAATTTTTTAGTGGAACATTTTTTAAATAAACAATCAAAACGTCAAACTAAGTTTTGTGCTCATAACTTAAAAATTTGTTTATTTAGAGATTTGACGTTCACAGGTAACTTTTTTAGAATAAAAAGATACATCGAATGAGATACGCTAAATGAAAATCGGTTAATAAACAAAAAAGTTATTGCAAAACAGACGACAAAATCATTGTTTTTTAATATTGTTAATAACAATTTTATTGTTTAATAGAATATGTTTAAATATACCTAAACTTGAGGGCATTATGGTATTTGAATGGTGTGCAAAAAATTTTCGCAAAATTGAATTTGTTTATAATTTTTTTTGAAAAGCGAGCTAATTTCTGAGGCTGGTCCAGTTAATATAGCTGAATGACTCTCAATAATCCGGAGCTCATTTCGTTCGTTAAGATGTATACTAACAGCCTATGAAAAGAAAAAGTAAAAAAAAATTACATATACGTACACAAAATTATTTGTTAATAAATAGCAGTTTTTAAGCTTATAAACAATTACAATAATTTCGTAGAAATTAGATCAAATTAAATGGCAATAAAAAATACGGAAAGCTGGTTAAAATACACAACTTCTAAAAAAAAATTTTAGGTCGTACGACCCTTGGGGTCTGAGATAGCCCCTTTTTTTGAAAAAATCACTGTTACGTTAATTAACAACACTAAGATCTGAAATTAACCAATATTTTATAAGAAAAGTCAAAGATTTTAACAAAGTTTTTAGCAAGAAAAAATGTTAAAAATTGTTTAAACAGTAGTGTTATAAACAAAAAGTATTTTGCGTTCCGACTAAAGTAAAAAATAGCGGGCGTAGTCGACTGACTGAATAGTGGGCGCGGTTAGCGACCGGCAGCAACTCCTAAAATTACGTTATACCGACCACAAAAATCAACTTTAAAGTGAATAACAAATTTTCGTCATTCCTTATGTTTTCGAGGTCTCCGAATCCGAATATGGAGTTTATTTTTTTCTAGAATTAGTGGAACATGTTCAAAAATCAAATTTTATGCCAAAAGGCGATAAATGAATTTTGATGATTTTTTAATTTTAACTCACTGTATTTTTTATCGCTGTAAATATTTCCTTTTGAAAATTTTACTGTGCTATCTTTGAAGCATTTAGATAACAATGAGATTTGTCCAAAATGATTAAACACATTAAAAGAGAAGTTGTTAATTTTTAAACATTTTGTCGTCCGATTTCGTTAGTTTAATGTTTACTTAAAAAAGTTGAGTGACAAACTTTTTAGTTTATAATTTTCACTAACACAGAAATAAAATAAAATTCATGAAGAAGTTTTCCAAAAAAAATTAATTTAAAATATGCAATGGGAAAAATGTTATGTGACTTTATAGACGAGCGGCACACCCCAAAAAAAGCTTATTTCTCGAGATACTGATACTAATTTTGGTAATACGTTATATTTTTGATGGTGCTGAAAACGAAAATTAGGGTTGTTTTGAAAAAATGCTCCTTTTTTGAAAAAATCACTGTTACGTTAATTAACAACACTAAGATCTAAAATTAACCAATATTTTATAAGAAAATTCAAAGTTTATAACAAAGTTTTTAGCAAGAAAAAATGTTAAAAATTGTTAAAACGGTAGTGTTATAAACAAAAAGTGTTTTGCGTTGCGACTAAAGTAAAAAAAAATAATTGGCGTAGCCGAATGAGAATAAATTCGCGGACTACCATTCGCTAGCGCTAGACCGTTGCAGCCCATTTTTAACATTGACAGTATACCGGATTTGAAGCTTAATATTATATTTATATATTTTGGTAGAAACTTGCATTTTATGAATATTATTATCTTGCACATTTATTTAGTAAAATTATATTTGAAATAAATAAATTTAAAAAATGACAATAAAAAGGCCACTTAAAAAAGGTTTATACATCCCATTAGCTGCTTTGTTTTGGATAATTTTGCAACGAAAATAAGATACACATTATTATTTTATTGTGGTACCATAGATAAAAAAAAAAAAATAGTAAACTTGGTACAGTAGAACCCGATTGGTAGGTATAGGCCATTTTTTATTCTCTATTTTGAATCCGTGTGTAGTCCAGGCTATATCGTCGGCCCCGTTAGGTAAATTATTCCGATTCTTATTTTTTGCACAAACTTACTCAAAAAAAGTTCCTTATAACAAATCCAAAGGGTACCAAGAGCTACCGTGGCCGGAAAATTGTTTAAACAATTTTTTCATTAGTTTTCTGTTAACTTATAAAAGTTGGGTGACAAACTGTTAGTTTATAATTTTAATCAACGCAGCATTAAAACATAGGTCCTGAAGAAGTTTTTTGGAAAATTTCAAGTCAAAATATGCAACAGAAAAAAGTTACGCGACCTTATAGACGAATGGTACTCCCCAAAAAAAACGCTCATTTCTCGAGATATCAACCACACTGTGGTGAATGGCTAATTTTCGTCTTACTTTATGTTTTTGATGGTGCTGAAAACGAAAATGAGTTTTATTTTGAATTTTAGATCGGGAAACATTGTCAAAATCGAAATTTTACCCTAAAAATAAAAAAATGAAATCACGTTTTTCTTAAAATTAAAAGTTACACCACCTTTTTTCTATAAAACATTTTGTTCTCTCTACTCTAGATTTTAACACAAAATTAATTGAACAGCTAAATTTCAAATTTTGTCACTCAACTTTTGCGATTAAACTTTGCAATTCAAGAATCTGCACCTTTTACTTCAAACAATTTATAACTTTCTTTATAGCAAGACAGAAATATTGAAGCAGGTCCCATTGTCTTCGGAATGGTGAGAAATATATACTATAAAAATTTTAGAAAAAAATATTACAATGGAACTGAGTTCTAGCAAGTTAAACGCAAAAACGTAATTTTTATTTTTAGGGTAAAGTTGCGATTTTGGTAATGTTCCCCCACGTAAAATTCAAAACAACCCTAATTTTCGTTTTCAGCACCATCAAAAATATAAAGTACCTATTACCAAAATTAGTATCAGTATCTCGAGAAATAAGCTTTTTTTGGGGTGTGCGAGTGTGCCGCTCGTCTATAAAGTCACATAACATTTTTCCTATTGCATATTTTAAATTAAATTTTTTTGGAAAACTTCTTCATGAATTATATTTTATTTCTGTGTTAGTTAAAATTATAAACTAAAAAGTTTGTCACTCAACTTTTTTAAGTAAGCATGAAACTAACGAAATCTGACGACAAAATGTTTAAAAATTAACAACTTCTCTTTTAATGTGTATAATCATTTTGGACAAATTTCGTTGTTATCTAAATGCTTCAAAGATACTACAGTAAAATTTTCAAGAGGAAATATTTACAGCGACCAAAAATACAGTGAGTTAAAATTGAAAAATCATAAAAATTGATTTATCGCATTTTGGCATAAAATTTGATTTTTGAACATGTTCCACTAATTCTAGAAAAAAATAAACTCCATATTCGGATTCGGAGACCTCGAAAACATAAGGAATGACGAAAATTTGTTATTTACTTTAAAGTTGATTTTGTGGTCGGTATAACGTAATTTTAGGAGTTGCTGCCGGTCGCCAACCGCGCCAACTATTCAGTCAGTCGACTACGCCCGCTATTTTTTACTTTAGTCGGAAAGCAAAATACTTTTTGTTTATAACACTACTGTTATAAACAATTTTTAACATTTTTTCTTGCTAAAAACTTTGTTAAAGACTTTGACTTTTCTTATAAAATATTTGTTAATTTCAGATCTTAGTGTTGTTAATTAACGTAACAGTGATTTTTTCAAGAAAAGGGGCTATCTCAGACCCCAAGGGTAATACGACCTAAAATTTTTTTTTGCAAGTTGTGTATTTTAACCAGCTTTCCGTATTTTTTATTGCCATTTAATTTGATCTAATTTCTACGAAATTATTGTAATTGTTTATAAGCTTAAAAACTGCTATTTATTAACAAATAATTTTGTGTACGTATATGTATTTTTTTTTACTTTTTTTTCATACGCTGTTAGTATACATCTTAACGAAGGAAATGAGCCCCGGACTATTGAGATACATTCAGCCATATTAACTGGACCAGCCTCAGAAATTAGCTCGTTTTTCAAAAAATTTTATAAACAAATTCAATTTTGCGAAAACTATCTAGCAGATCTGGACCATTTTTTGCACACCATTCAAACACCATAATGCCCTCAATTTTAGTTGAATGAATGAATGAACTTTATTAAAAAAAAAATTACAGCTTTGTATACATATATAAATAAAATATTTGAATAAAGTAGTACATATACCGATAAGTGTCTACACACTTGTTTCGGTTACATAATAATATAAATAGGTATAATTTATAATCTATAAAACTATGTATAAAAATTTGAAATTAAAATAATATAGATTATTTAATTCGAGGGAAATATAAATTCAACAATATGTACAATATAAAATTTATAAAAATCAATTTAAGTTAAAAATATTAATGTCTAATAATATAATAAAAGGTAACAAAAACATTTAAATCTAACAATTCAATCTACCAATGGATCATTATAATATATCAAAGTAGTTGTGTATAATTGATCTGTCTGTATTCAAAAGAAATATTTTCAATTGGTGTTTAAAACTATATAAATTAACAATGTACCTAATATAGTCCGGAATAGTATTATATAGTTTGGGAGCCATGTAGGTATACGATTTTTGTGTACTAGTTTTATTCATAAGAGGAACAATAAAATGGTCTCTTTGACGAGTATTATATTGGTGTGTTGGTAGTGCATCTAAACTTTTATTTGAATAATACCTGATGCCCGAACACAGATAGTATAACTGCCTTACATCCAAAATTTTCATTTCAGTATATAGACTATCAGATGCATACACTGTACTTCTGGACAAGATTAATTTAAGAAATTTTCTTTGCATAATTTCTAGGGAGGTGATATGTGTTTTATAAGTTGAACCCCATACTAAAATTCCATATCGCAGATGAGTTTCAACCAATGCAAAATATAAAGTTTTCAAGTGATTGGTAGGTACCAGTTGTTTTAGTTTTCTAAATTTGTACAGTATTACTCTTAATTTATTTATTAAATACTTTATATGTAGATCCCATTTCATGTGGGGGTCTATAATAATCCCTAAATATTTTATTTTCTTTTCAGGTGCAATGGACATTGATTGTGTAATACATAAGTGGTTAAATTGAGGAGCACCCGAAGAATAGCAACTAAATGGTAGATAATTGGTTTTACTTAGGTTGACTGTTAATAATTTATAGTCCAACCATTTTTTAATTTTTAGAAAGTCAATTTCAGCTGTATGTTTTAGTTCTTCCCAATTGGTAGCATTATAGAATATTACGGTGTCATCTGCAAAGCCGAAAATGCTTCCAGTAGATTCCAATGAAAATAAACCATTTATATATATATTAAACAGGATAGGTCCAAGTATTGAACCTTGTGGAACTCCATAATCAATAATACGTGGACTACTCTCTACATCGCTTATTTTTACAGTTTGTTGTCTGTTAGTTAGATAACTATCAAACAGTTTTAGTGATTTATTTCGTATACCAATATCTTCCATAGCTTGCAAAAGTAAATGATGACTAACTGTGTCAAAAGCTTTTGATAGATCTATAAATATGCACAAACACGGCTTACTTTCGTTAAGAGATTTATTTATTTTTGAGGTTAGTGAAAGAATGGCGTCTTGTGCGGATGTATTTTCCCTAAAACCAAATTGTTTTTCTGAAAGTATTTTGTACTTTTCTAGGTAAGATACTAATCTAGTTTTGATTACATTTTCAAATATTTTTGAAATGTGGGTAATGAGAGATATAGGTCGATAGTTATTCATATCAGTCGAGTTTCCTTTTTTATATACTGGAGTCACAATAGCATGCTTAAAAGCTGAAGGATAAATAGAACTGTCCACACATTTATTCAGTATGTATGTCAAAGGTTCAGTGATATAATCAGAAATACTTTTAATTGTTTCTGCTTTTATATTGTCAATATATTAATATATTGTCAGTTATATTAAAACATTTTCTAATAAACAATAAAATTGTTATTAACAATATTCAAAAACAGTGCTTTGTGTTCCGTTTTGCAATAACTTTTTTGTTTATTAACCGATTTTCATTTAGCGTATCTCATTCGATGTATCTTTTTTTTCTAAAAAATTATCTGTGGACGTCAAATTTCTAAATAAACAAGTTTTTAAGTTATGAGCAAAAAACTAAGTTTGACGTTTTGATTGTTTATTTAAAAAATGTTCCACTAAAAAATTGATGAATCCCAAGATGGTAGTCTTTTTGTAATATCTCATACTACACATTTCAACTGTCAAACCTCGTCTTTTCCGTTATGTCTAGTAAAAACCTAACTTGATTGGCCTATTCTAGTATGATAGAATTGATCCAAAAGATGGCATAACCCAGACATCCAAAGTGAAAGTTATCCTCCTACACCAAATTGTTCTATATGGTCCACATAAGGTTCAGAAAAAAGTCACACCATTTTGAGCGTCGGGTTTGGGGGGAGAGGGGGGAGAAATCGGTAAATTCGTAATTTTTTACGTTTTTCGTCAATATTTCTAAAACTGTGCGGTTTAGCATGAATGACCTTCTATACAAAAATGTTCTATATTAAATTTGAAATAAAAAAGGTCCTGCGCATGATCCTTCTAAAATTAACGGTTCCAAAGTTACGGAGGTTGTATAGTATAATTGGTCCAAAAAAGGCCTAACCCAGACATCCAAAATAAAAGTTTTCCTCCTACACCAAATTGTTCTATATGGTCCACATATGGTTTAGTATAAAGTTACACCACCATTTTGAGCGTCCGGTTTGGGGGGGGGGGAGAGAGATGGGGGAGACAATGTTTTATACAAAAATGTTCTACATACAATTTAAAACAAAAAAGGTCCTATACATAATTGTTATAAAATCAACGGTTCCAGATTTACGGAGGATGAAAAGTGGAGGTTTTCGATACTTTTTATATTTTTTGGGCAACTGATGATAATTTTGGGTGGTGAGGTTGACGTTTCTTTAAGGGCTTATCACTAACATACCATCGGCCACTGAAATAGCAAATTTGTTTTATAAAACACAATCCTGTTAAAGAAAATCAGTAGGGAATTGCCCAAAAAATATAAAAAGTATCGAAAACCTTCATTTTCACCGTCTGTAACTCTGGAACTGTTGATTTTATAACAATTATGTGTCAGAACATATTGAATATAACAAAAACGTGTATAATTAAACATTAATGAATATTTAATTACTGAAAGCCATAAATAAATTAGCAAACAGAAGTACGGCCAAATATTCTGCGACGTTGCCGGCGTGTGCAAAATAGCTGAGACCTTACCAAAACGTAATTAAAAATAAGATAATAATAATAATTACTATTAGACACAGGTTACATTTTCCTATTTTTTGTGTATATTATAAGCTTTAAGTGAACTAAAAATATATTTTTCTCGCATTATATTGATAAAGATTTTCAGTCTAGAAAACAAACAACAAGACAAATAGATGAACAACGAAGAAAATAAAAAAGAAGGAAAAAGACACAAACCGGAGCACGACAGCTCGATTGAAGAAGACAAAGAAGAGCAACATAAAAGCAAAAAAGCTCCAGACACGCGCATAAAAAAAGTAAGTACAATATTAACGGACATGGAGGAGATTAAGATATTGCTGAGCCAGATGAGGCAAGAAATTAAAGAAGATATCCTGGAAAGCAAAACAGAGATTAAAGATGAAATCAAGGATATGAAAAACGAACTGGAAGATATTAAGCAGAAGCTTAAGCAAAACAAAGCAGAAACAGAAAATTTAAAAAGAGAAGTAGAAAAAAAAGAACAAAAATGGGAGAAAGAAAACGAAGAACTCAAAAAAGCGTTAACACTCATGGAGAATAGATTAGAGAAGATCGATAAAGAAAAAATACGCAATAAATTAATCATAACAGGAATTCAGGTAGATCTGGAAGATGAAGTTAGACTAAGAGAAAACATACAAAAAATGATGGAAACAGAGCTGCAACTGAAAATAGAAGTTAAAAGTGCGTTTAAGATAGGATACAAGAAATGTATAATAGAAACGAAGAGCTGGGAAGACAAACAGAAAATACTGCAAGAAAAAGGTAAACTCAAATACACAAGAGACTGTAGAGAAATATACATGGATGCAGCGCTGACGTTCAAGGAAGCAAAGATACAAAAAGAAATCAGAGACATAGCAAAACAACAGAGAAGCAAAGGAGCAAAAGTAAAAATCAGATACCAGAAATTAGAAATAAATGACAAAGTGCTAAAATGGAATGCAAGAGAAAATAAACTTATAGAAATTGAAAATGTCCCAAAAAACTAGACAAAAGAGAATGGATGGATGAAAAGGAAACAGACAATGCAAACGAAGAGGTAAATGAGTCAAGGTATATTCAAAATAATAAGAAAAATACAAAAAAAGGAAGAGAATTAAAAAAATGACAAAAAAAATTGGAACATGGAACGTCAGGACACTGCTAGAAGAAAGAAAAATGGAAGAGCTAGCGACACAGTTGAAACAATACAATATAGGTATTGCAGGAATTCAAGAAACCAGGTGGGAGGGACATGGAAAAATCAAAAAAGAAAATTATACAGTATGGTATGCTGGAGAAGAAAAACAAGGATATGGAGGAACTGCTTTTATTGTGTTAGGGGAAATGAGGCATAAAGTTATGGAATTTAAACCCATAAGTCAAAGATTATCATACATAAGAGTAAACAGCAAACCGAACAAGTTGTCCATAATAAATGTCTATGCACCCACAGAAAACAGTGATGACTTAATAAAACAACAGTTCTATGAAACACTAGAAGAAAATGCCGAAAAAATCCCGGGAGAAGATATATTAATTATTATAGGCGATTTCAACGCACAAATAGGTAAAGAAAAATGCTTTAGGGAGGTTGCAGGGGAAAACTCATTACATAGCACAACAAACAATAATGGAGAAAGATTATGTAATTTAGCAGCGGCATTAAACATGGACATAAGTAGCACGAGATATAAACACAAAAACATACACAAGATAACTTGGATGAGACCAGGCAGTCTGGAGGGGAATCAAATAGACCATGTACTTATTAAAAAGTCACACAAACAGTCGATAAATGACGTGAGATCTCACAGAGGGGCAAACATCGATTCGGACCATATGCTAGTGATTGCAAAATGTAAAATAAAAACAACAAAGAATGAAAGACGAAAAGCACAGGGAAGATGGGACGTAGATAAATTGAAAGATAAAGGAGTAAAAAGATTTGTAAAAGAAGTAAATGTAGAGATGCAGTTCAAGGAGGAACAAGAAATGGAGGAGCAGTGGAAAAAAATCAAACAAGGAATAAACACTGCAGCAGAGAAAGTAGTTGGAAAAATGCAAAAAGAAAGAAGAAACAATTGGTTTGACGAAGAGTGCAAACTAGCAGTGGACGAAAAGAATAAAACAAGATTGAAATGGCTAAGCACAGGTAAAGAAGAGGAACGAGAAAAATACCAAGATCAAAGGAAAAAGACAAAGAAATTGTTTAAATCAAAGAAAAATAAAAAAGTAGACGAAATTATGAACGAGATCGAAACAGAAAATAAGAGACACAATTCAAAACCACTGTACCAATACTTAAAGCTAGGTAGTAGAAAACGGACAGCTAATGTAACCATAGAAGCAGAAACATGGCAGAAGTATTTCGAAGAAATGTATCAAGAAACGGATGTAGAAGAAGAAAGAGAAACAATAATGAACCCGGAACAAGGTGAAGAAGAAGAATTGACCTATACAGAAGTAAAAGATACAATATGCAAACTGAAAAACGGGAAAACAGCGGGAAACGACGGAATATGTGCAGAACTTATAAAATACGGGGGTGAAGCACTATACAGAAAGATTTATGAACTAATACAGAATATATGGAATAAGGAAACAATGCCCGAAGAATGGAAGAAAGGAATTATTGTGACAATCCCAAAACAAGGAGACCACAGGATATGTAAAAACTACCGAGCAATTAATTTACTGAATGTAACATATAAAGTACTGACTGGTATAATTAGAGACAGACTAACAATATACACAGAACAAAGCATAGGAGACTACCAGTACGGTTTCAGAAAAGGAAGATCCACGATAGATGCTATCCATACACTAAAACAAGCGATAGAGAAAACATACGAGTACGACGGAGAAGCACATATACTTTTTTTAGACTTTAAACAGGCTTTTGACAAACTAAGTAGAAGAAAAATGATCCAAGACTTACAAGAGAGCAAAATACCAAATAAAATTATAAGAATGATAGAAATGACAATGCGAGATTCCCAAGCAACAATAGACACCGGAAGAGAGAGAACAGAAATAATAAAAATTAAAAATGGAGTAAGACAAGGAGATGCGCTCTCAACTGTACTATTTATTCTATCATTAGATAAGATAATAAAAAAGTTGTCAAACGCAGGAACTATAAATAAAAATACAGTACAAATAATTGGATATGCGGACGATATAACCATAGTAGCAACAGATAAAAGGGCATTAAAGAAAACCTTTCAAGAAATAGAAAACGAATCCAAACTAAGAGGACTGGAAATAAATGAAAATAAAACAAAATACATGAATGTAAGTAAAAAAAAGAAGACGCAACTGACAGAAATGACAATAGACGCACACAGCTTCGAAGAGGTTGAAACATTCAAATATTTGGGAGTATTAGTCAACAGAAGAAATGAAAGTGTAGATATGAAAAGAAGAATTCAAGCAGGAAACAAAGCATTCTACAGAAATAAAAAAATTTTCAAAGATAAGAAGATAAGCCGAAATACAAAAATGAAAATCTACAAGACGACCATAAGACCAATAGTGCTATATGCTTTGGAGACATTCACATTAACAGCAAGAGAAGAAGAGCAGCTGAAAGTTTTTGAGAGAAAAATTATGAGAAAAATTCTGGGACCAAAGAGGGAAAACGAAGAGGATGCAAGGCAATGGATGAACCACGAAATACAAGAATGGATGGGTCAAGAGAACATAGTAAGAGCAACAAAAGCACAGAGAATTAGATGGTATGGACACATAATGAGAAGAGAGAAGAACAATCCGTTAAGAGTTATAACCGAATGGATACCACCAGGTACAAGAACCAGAGGCAGGCCTAAACTCAGATGGAGACAACAAGTGGAAGAAGACTTAAGAAGTATGGAAATTAAAAATATAGGAAGCAAAATCAGAGAGAGAGAAGAATGGAGAAAGGTAGTGGAAACAGCGAAGTCACACCAGCAATTGTAAAACCAAAGTCAGAATGGGATGATCCCCCACAAAAAGGATCTTCAAGTGAAAACAGCTTCAGCTTCCTCGGGAGCGTACAGCTTGTATATATATATATATGTGTCAGACCTTTTTTGTTTTAAATTTTATGTATAACATTTTTGTATAGAACATTGTTTACGCTAAAGCATAGTTTTAGAAATATTGACGACAAACGTAAAAAAACTACTAATTTACCGATTTATCCCCCATATCCCCCCCAAACCGGACCCCCAAAATGGTGTAACTTTTTACTGAACAATATGTGGACCATATAGAACAATTTGGTTTTGGAGGAAAACTTTTATTTTGGATTTTTAGGTTGGGCCTTTTTTTGGACCAATTATACTATACTACCTCAGTAACTTTGAAACCGTACATTTTAGAAGGATTATGCATAGAGCCTTTTTTATTTCAAATTTAATGTAGAACATTTTTGTATAGAAGGCTGTTTATGCTAAATCGTATAGTTTTAAAAATATTTACGAATAACCTAAAAAACTACGAATTTACCGATTTCTTTCCCCTCTCCCCCCAAAACCTGACGCTCAAAATGGTGTGAATTTTTTCTGAACATTATGTGGACCATATAGAATAATTTGGTGTTGGAGGATAACTTTCACTTTGGATGTCTGGGTTTAGGTCTAGTTATACCATACTATTCTTGACCAAGTCCATTGAGGCGTTGGACCGGAAAGAAATCCTACTTTCGAGGCCATCAAAATCCTCATCTAGTAGCTCTAATTTTGGGTACCCATCTCAAACCTGCAATATCTGGGACATGTTATGAGGGGCGAGCGTTATAACTTGTTACAATTAATAATACAAGAAAGAATACAGGGTAGAAGGAGTCGCGAAAGAAGAAGGATCTCCTGGTTAAACAATTTGAGAGCTTGGTTTAATTACACTTCTGATCTCTTTAGAGCAGCGGTATCGAAAGTGCGAATTGCCGTGATAGTTGCCAACCTTCTTAGAGGAGATGGCACATGAAGAAGAAGAAGATCTCGATGTAAACGTAGGACACTCTCCTCTCCGTCTATGGATCGGAGGACCCAAACAAGACCACCTTAGAAATAGGCTGGATCCCGCGTACCAAAAAAAAGTTGATTAATAACAAGCTGAAAATTTGTTAATAGCTTAAAGGTGCGTCTAGTCGGACAAACTTTGATGTATGGGAACACTGGAACAGGGCAAATTTTAATTGTGGAACGTGATTTTAATTGTGGAACGTGTCATCCTGACAAGTTTATGATTGTGAAAACAGCCAGGTTGTTTTTAAGTTTATTCAATATCAAACTTTATATAATATAATATACAGCGTGTCCAATTAAGTCGGCATCATATGGGAAACTTTTTTATTCTTAGTTTTATGAAAAAAAGTTATTCTTTATAAAAAGTTGTGCATGGTCTAAAACTTAAAATACAACCAACAGTTATCAATTTTTTTAAGCCGTATACGAGGTATGTCAAAAAATATGAATTTTACTCAAGAGTAAAGTAGCTTTATTTTTCACAATAATGAAAAGTTGTTTGGAATTAAGAACTATATTTTTAATATGCAATTTCATCCTTCTAATTGAAAAAAAAATTTGATTTTTTTTTTAAATGGATAACCAACATTATTTTCAGTTTTTTCAATTATGATAACTCTTTTATTATTAATTTTACGAAAAATAGTTATTCTGTATAAAACGTTCTGCATGGTCTAAAACCTAAAATATAACCATCTTATATCAAATTTTATCAATTTTTTACGAGGTATATAAAAAATATGAATTCGCTTAAGAGTTCTTAAATAAAATACTGGTATTTTTCACAATATTGAAAATTGTGATTACGTAAAGTTGTATAGAATTAAAAATTATATTTCAATATGTAATTTTACATCCTTCTTATTGAAATATTCTGAACTATAAAGGTAGTTTATTCTTGATCGAAATTCATATTTTTTGACATACCTCGTATAAAATTGATCAAATTTGATATTAGATGGTTGTATTTAAGGCTCTTGACCATGCAGAACTTTTTACAAAGTATTGATTTTTTCGTAAAATTAATAGTAAAATAGTACAATATTATCAAATTATCATAATTGAAATAACTGAAAATAATGTTGGTTATCCATAAAAAAAAATTTATTTTTTTTCAATTAGAAGGATAAAATTGCATATTAAAATATAGTTCTTAATTCCAAACAACTTTTCATTCTAACAATTTTCAATATTGTAAAAAATAAAGCTACTTTACTCTTGAGTAAAATTCATATTTTTTGACATATCTCGTATACGGCTTAAAAAAATTGATAACTGATGGTTGTATTTTAAGTTTTAGACCATGCACAACTTTTTATAAAGAACAACATTTTTTCATAAAACTAAGAATAAAAAAGTTTCCCATATGATGCCAACTTAATTGGACACGCTGTATAAAAAAATGTTATGTTAAAATGCATTTTAATAAGTCCGACACGTACAACATGGTAAATGAAAGGATTTATATTGGTGGTAAATAATAGCAGTCTGATTTTTGTATGAGAGTTTAATGAAATCAATTGGAAGTTCGTCCGACAAAATACATGGGACGTTTTCGTAATCTGACGTTCGAAACCTGTAACCGACTAGACCAAGGGCCGGTATTTCCAACTTCACTTAAGCCAAAGCTTACTTTAAGCCTTTGCTTAAGTTTAAATGCCTGTATTTCCACTTCAATTTGAGGCTTAATCCTATGCTTAAACCAAATAATTTTAAGCTCGCACGAGAGTTGGCTTAAGCCTTTGCTAAAAATTTGTTTTCTGTTTTTTGAGGTTATTTTTATAGATTATCAATTATAGAGTAATTTTAAAACCAACTTTTGAGTAGTAACGTTATTATTAGATTATTAAATAATAATCCAATAATCTATTAATTTATTAGTCGTAATAACGATTAATAGAATTCTTACTACTTTTGGAAGGTGTAGGCACACAAAAATTATTTATTTCTACCATGCTTGGTAGGTATATTTATTTTACAAAAATAAACTTACATTCCAATTTGACATTTCCTATATTCCTATATATGCAATAAACAAAATTACAAAGACGGATCTATTGCATATGGAACATAACAATTAAAATATAACCAGAGAAAATATATAATATACAATAAACTCACAACACATGTACCATGCACACAAAATTAAGTGAAGTAAATGACATTGATACAGATGACAAATTAAATGTCAACAGGAGTGGTTTTTACCTCAGAACAGTTAGTTCTGGCATTTTGACGTATTAAAAGGTACCAAACCAATTAACTTTACAGTTGAGCATCAGTTTAGTTAAGGAAGTGATGGAAATACGGCACCCAGCTTAAGCTTCTCCTTAACTTTTGGCATAGGCTTAGCTAAGCCAAAGCTTAAGTAGCTATTGAAATACCGGCCCTAAGCTATTAAGAAATTTTTAGCTTGCTATTAATAAACTTTTTTTGGTACGCGGGATTCAGGCCTAGGAGGGTATTTGGGACATTGACAGGATTTCCGACTACGACTGTGGATCTCTTGAAAAGGCTCTCGGGTCATTCCCAGTCTTTATATTTATTCCACGGTTCGGGAGAGTCTATGTGATCTATTGATTTCAACACAGACTTAATCCTCGGTCTATGCCATTGAAATTATATTGAAATCTTAGCTATTGCAAGGTTACAAGGCACCTTGTATCCGAATGTAAGTACGACACGTTATGATTGCATGATTATGTATAGCATACTTCTGCGCATGTTGTCGCGTTTGAGGGAAGTTTTGTATCACCACCCCCAAGAATGCTTTCATGTGCATTGGTATGCTATTTCGCTACTTTTATGTATGTTATTCAACATTGGCTTGATCATATGGATCTTTAGCATCTTTTACAACCAGACAATGTTCTAGTTCTGGTTTTTATTTGTAGCATTTTGTAACTTGTTACCTTTGACCTGAAGATGCTCTACAAAGTTTAAAGAGCGAAACCGGTCGTCGGAAGTTATAATAAAGATTAAGAGTAAGTCTGACTTTTACTTCATTCCTCCCTAAAGATTTCTTCAGAGTACAGAATAAAAAGGGTGGGTGATAAAACACAACCTTGTCGTACTCCACGTTTTATCGGCAGTTTTTCAGTACGACTGTCTCCAATTTGGATCGAGGCTACTTGATTGTAATATATGTAAGTATTTCAGCAGTCTTATATCGTAGTGGCCAAGTCCTGCTGCCTTCAGGTAATCGAAAAGTGTATCATGTTGGACTCGGTCGAATGCCTTCTAGAAGTCGATGAAACAAACATAAAGGTTCTTTCGGAATTCACAACTCTTTTGTAATAGAACGCGCATACAAAATAGTGCTTTTCTAGTTCCTAGACCATTTCTAAATCCAAATTGCTTATTACCCATTCTAGTTTCGCACATAAGGAATACTCAGTTTTGTATAATACGTAATATATAAAAGTATCTTAAGTGTGTGACTCATCAAACTAATTAGTCTAAAATCGCTGCATTTGGTGGGCCTGCTTTTCTTTGATAATGTTATAAACAGTGACTCCAACCAATCATCTGGTATTTTTCCTTCATTGTAAATTTTGTTAAAGAAAGTAGTCAAGTAGGTAATGTTTTCCTTATCTAAAAATTTGAGTAGCTCAACAGTAATTTGATCTGTTCCAGGTGCTTTATTGTTTTTGGCTTGTTGTATTGCTTTTATGACTTCTGACTTCAGTATACTGGGACCCCTGTCTAATTGGTTGTCACAGGTAGTATTTGGAGCATTTTCTCGAGAAGTATCGTCAAAAAGGTCACTGGTGTGTCTCTCCCATTCTTTGCACTGTTGTTCGTGATCACAAATTTTTCCATCTGCGGTTATAAGTACGTGAGCATTTTTCTGTTTTATAATTCCGGAGGTATATTTAAGTTTCTTGTGGAGGTTGAAACTGTCATGCTTTTTTTGGAGGTCTTCTATTTCTTTACATGAATTCTCGAGCCAGGATTCTTTGGCCTGTTTATTTTTCTTTTTACCAAATACTTGCAAAGTGTAAATAAGCGAATTAAGTAATTTAGAGCGTAAACTGAAAAAGAATTTCGAAAGTAAGATCCAACCATTATTAACCTAATCGAGTTTTAATAAAAATATATTTTTAACTACTAACAGTAAAACAATAATTGCCATAAAGTTTTTTGGCACTGATAAGAAGTCACGGTCCTATGGATCGACTAGCCGGGGGTTCTTTCCGCAGTGCTAATTATAGATAAATTCAAGTAGTTTTACCTATCGAAAAATACAGAGTCGTAATATTATTGTTGATATAAATAAATAATCAAAGGTAATACCACGAGTCCTCTAAATTTTATCGATAAATTCTTTTGTTTTCACGAAAACTCCTTTATTTGGTAAAATTACGAAAACAAACCAAATGATAAAATCACGAGTCCGAAGGACGAGTTATTTTATCCATTTCGGTTTGTTTGAGTGATTTTACCCTAAATAAAGAAGTTTAAGTATGAAAACGAAAGAATTTATCAAGCAAAATTTAGAGGACGAGTGGTATTTGAAAAGATTATTTTGTGAACCAATAATGTTTAAGTAGGTTATAGATAAATTATTTTATGATTTAAAAATGAACCAATTTATTTATTATATTGTTAATACATAAAAAATTGTTTAAATCGAAAATGAACAATTATTAAGAACACAATTTTTATAACTAATATGAGATTTTCCAATGTCGTTCGTAACGTATTATGTGAAATTTAGGGTACCTTAAGTTTTATCAGGGAAGAGACTGTTCTATTAAGGAAGAGGCTGTTTTATCAGTATTACACTCAATGATTGGCTAGAACGACGCATGGTGATTGGCTGAAAAAGCAAAAACGTCAGAATTTGACAGGTGAAAAAAATTAGCGATAATTAAACAATTTTTAAATAATTTTAAAAGGAAAATAAAAATTTAATAACCAAATAACTATTAAATAAAATAACAATAATATTAATACATGGTAATAAGTAATTAAAGAATTAGGTCTCTAAATAAAAACACAATGAGTGCACATAGAAGCGAAACTGGAAGCGAGGTAGAAACAGACGAAGAAACTAAACGGAAGAGAACGGAAGGAAACGAGGATAGTTTTGAAAGAAGTAAAAAAGCAAAGAGAACACAACAGAAAAATGAAGCAGACAAAGATACAAATGCAGTTATGATTAGAATGATGAAAGAACTTATGGAGAAAAATGAAGAAATGGTGAATGAAATAAAACAGGTTAGGAAGGAACAAGCCGAAAACAATAAGCAATTAATGGAAATGAGGCAAGAGAATCAGAACTTGAAAAAATAAGTAAAGCAACTACAGGAAAGAATCGAATACATAGAAAAATAGAGTAAGAAGAAAAACCTGATAATATCAGGATTAAAAATGGACACAAACGACCACAGAAACATTAGAGAAGAGATGGAAAATTACCTAGCCAAAAAACTGCAAGTAAAAGTAAAACTAAGAAACACCACAAAAATTGGAGAGAATCTCTGTGTTATAGAAACGGAAACAATGACTGAAAAATGAAGATATTGAAAAACAAGAAAAAGTTAAAAAACCACAACGAACGCATTAACATAAACAGTGATCTAACGATGAAAGAAAAAGAAATACAGAAACAATTAAGCAAGGTGGCGAAAGAAGAAAGAGAAAAAGAAAAAATAGCAAGAATTAGGAACAAAAAGTTAATAGTAGACGGTAGAGAATGGAGATGGGATGAAGAGAAGGAGCAGCTATACGAAATAAAAAAAGGAGAAGCTGCACCAGGGGGGTCAAAAAACTAATAAATAATAATCAACATGAGAAAAATGGTAACGACATGGCTACAATAAGAAAGTGGGCACATGGAATGTAAGAGGGACCTACGATGAAGAAGAATTAAGAAATTTAGATGAAATACGAGAGAAATATGGAATCGAAATAATGGCCTTGCATGAAGCCAAGCAACTAGGAAGTGAGATTGTAAAAGTTGGGAAAAGTACCCTTTTTAAAAGCGGCGGGCCAAATAGATACCTGGGGATTGGTTTAATGGTGTCAGACAGAATAAGACGAGTGGTAACTGACTTCCAAGCAATATCAGAAAGACTGTGCTATTTAAGATTGCGCGGGATGTATAGAAAAAGCAGCATAATTAATGCACATGCTCCTACAGAAGAGAAAGACATGGAAACAAAAAATGAGTTCTATGAACAACTCGGTGAGCTAATTGGGAAAATACCAAAATATGATATAAAAATAATTGTGAGAGATATGAATGCGAAAGTAGGAAGAGAAGAAATTTATATGAATATAACAGGGCGTAAAAGCCTACATAAAGAAAGTAATGACAATGGCAAAAAACTACTAGAACTTTCAATGGAACATAACCTTAAGATAGTAAGCACACAATTTTATCATAAAGATATACAAAAAATAACCTGGATCTCTCCTGATGGGAAAACGAGCAACCAAATAGACCATGTTCTCGTTGAAAAAAAAACACAACAGATCTGTGACTGATTGTAGAAGCTACAGAGGAGCAGACGCGAATAGTGATCATATATTGACAATAGTCAAACTTAAGCAAGAAATTCCCAAACTACCAAAGAAAAGGAACAGAACGGAAAAAATACCAATTAGAGCGACTCCAAGATAAAGAGGTAGCCAAAAGAACAGAGGAAGAGATAAACAAGAGATTGGAGAGAATCACGACCGGGAACATAGAAGAGGAATGGGAACTAATACAAGCAGCTCTGATAGAAGCAGCAGACCTTAGAATTGGGAAAGCAGAAAAAGAAAAGAGAGAACAATGGTTTGATGAGGACTGCAAAAGAATTCTAAAGCAGAGAAAGAACGCAAAAATGAAAAATATTAGAAACAACAGAAAAAAAATAAAGAGTATTTATAGACAAAAGAAGAGAAGCTAAGCGATTATGTAGGCAAAAAAAGAGAAAATCACTGAAAAAGCAACTAGAAATAGTAGAAGAAAACTCTGTCCAAAAAGAAGTTAAAATTTTTTATCAAGGAGTAAAAAAGCAGGAGGGACTCAAAATAAATGCACAATGTTTTGCAGAAATAAAGATGGTATGTTGCTGGGAGACAAGACAGAAAAATTGAATAGATGGGCAGAATACTTCGGAGAATTATTAAACGATAAAACCCAAACAGAAACAGAAACGCAACAGCGAGGGCAAGAAATCGAACAACAACAAATACAAGAAGCGGAACCACAACAAACACAAGCACCGACAGAAAGGGAGATAATAACAGTAATTAAAGACCTAAAAAATAATAAAAGTGCCGGAGAAATCGAAGTGCCAGCAGAGATATTAAAGGTAGGAGGAAATATACTGTAGCAAAAAATAGTTGGACTTAAAAAGAAAATATGGGATAACGAAATAATTCCGGAGCAATGGAACACAGCACTCATCTGCCCAATTCACAAGAAAGGTGATAAGACCATATGTGAAAATTACAGAGGAATCGCACTGTTAGAAGTGATGTTGAAACGAAAAAGCGATGGACTACCCCAGCTAATTGAAACAATATTCGAAAATATTACCTCAACTAACCAAGATAGCCATCGTTACACCCTTAGCTTAGCTCAGTCACTCAGGTGTGTGTTCGTCTTGTCCTAACCTTAGAATGAACTCTGAAAATTGGAATGGAAGCAAACAAAACATAGTTTTTAACTAATCATGTTTATTGTTCATAAAGATATAATAAATAAAATGACTTAGTAAATTGCATTAACAAATGTATTTAAATTCTTGCCAAAAACTAACAATTCTGGATTATACTTATGGCTTTTGGTAGCTGATGGTATCTTCTTGATGTCGTATGGTACTGCTGTTGTAGACTTCTCGTAGGCCTGGGCGGATCTTCGGCCCAAGGCCCCTGCAGCTAGAGGTGGTGGTTGTGCAGTCTGGATGTCATTGTCTTCGCCTTCAAGTGTGCATCACCGGTGATGTGAGGCTTAGGTTCCCGAAGAGGGAAAGGTTGATCTCTTTCCAAAAAACTATAAAACAGAGACACATATCAATCATCAAGAAGAAAAACCAAAATATACCTTTGCCAAACAGTATTCAGAAATAGTAATTGGCAAGGGTAAATTACATAGAATTTAGATGAGAATAGTTAAAATTCTGATTACTAAACGTGCATATTAATAGATGAAAAGAAATATAGAAATCAAACACATGGTTGAACATTTGAAGGTTAGATAAAAAAAATTAGAAAAACTGTTAGATGGAGAAATATAATTACTGTAAGAAATTATTAAAAAAAACTATTTGTAACTCACCCCAAGAGGAAGATGATTTGTTGAAATAAAATGATTTATTTTTGGAGCTACTTTGCTTTTTAAAACATTTCCATCTCCATTTTGAGAATGAGATATGGGGGTTGTCACTGTCATTAAAATGACATGACAACGAACCTTGGACTGAAATTTGAAATAACGAACATGAAACAAGAGAGAAGATACAATGTAAATAGGGTTGCCTATTATAGAACGAGCGCCAACCAATTTTTAAAGGGGAAATGGGTAAACCAAATAGAAGAAGATAATGATTAATGAAATATTAAAGAAAATAAGGTAAAATAATTATTTAAAAATAAAATATCAAAGATGTGACGTTTGTAACGTTACAATGTATAAGGTATTAGCAAAAATTATAAGAACAAGATTGGAAGCTTATGAACCAGAGAAAATAGGAGAATACCAGACTGGTTTCAGACAGGGAAGAGGAACAACCGATCAAATTTTTTTGCTAAAGTTATTACAAAACAATAGTTATGAACAAAATCTAGGCTTGCATATGCTTTTTATCTATTTTAAACAGGCTTACGACTTCATCTCACGAAGCGGGCTATACGAAGCAATGAGAGCACTAGGAATAGAGAAACTGACACGATTAGTAAACATGATGTTAACCAACACAGTCAATAAAGTCATGATAGAAGGCAGTTTTTCAAATCAGTTTAACGTCAACAGAGGATTAAAACAACGGGACTCCCTGTCAACAAACTTATTCAATCTAGTGCTGGAAAAGATAATTAGAGGAGCCAATATTCAGACAAGCGGCACGATTCTTAACAGAAGACAACAGTGTATAGGTTTTGCAGATGACTTGGCGTTTCTGACACGTTCAAGAACAGAACTTCAAAAAATGTTCAAGCAATTTGAAGAAGAAGCAAAAAAATATGGCCTGATTATAAACCAAGGAAAAACCAAGTATATGAAAATGAGATGAGAAAACGCTGAAGAAAATAAGTGGATAACTCTAAAGACAAACGACAAAGATTATAAATTTGAGAAGGTAACTGAATTTGAGTACCTTGGAGTAACAATTACTAATAGAGGAGACGAAGAGAGAGAGATAGATAAACGGTTGTTAAAAGGTAGCAAAGCAGTAGGTTCATTAAACGCACTGTTGAAGGCAAAAAGCGTGTCCAGGGCAGCCAAGATCCGAGCGTATGAAACAATAGTGAGACCAACGGTGTTGTATGCATGTGAAACTTGGACAGTGAACCATAAAGTAGAAAAAAAGCTAAAGATTTGGGAGAGAAAAATATTGAGAACATTTTTTGGTGGTATAAAGGACGCTAACGGGGAATGGCGCAAAAGAACAAACCAGGAGCTAATGGAGATGTATAAGAAACCTAAGATAACTCAGAAAATCAAGGCACAGAGAGTTAGATGGTTGGGTCATGTTCTACGAATGCCACAAGAAAGAAACGTCCTAAGAGTTTTATCAGCAGGAGAACAAGGGAAGAAAAGAAGAGGGAGACCACGAAGGAAGTGGTTTGATGCCGTCTGGCCTGACCTAGAAGAAATGGGTACAAGAGACTGGAGAGGATAAGTACAGGACTGCAAAAAGTGGAAGAAATTAGTCAAGACTATCGAAGCCAAGGGCCTCTAAGGCCTGTAGTGCTGTTATACAGTGATGAGCGCGCTAATAACCGGCTAATAATAGCTCAAAAGATGGAAAACATAATACATTACAAAACAAAAAGAGATGAAACTAGTGGAGATGGAAATGACCGTTGTAATCGTCTAAAATAACATTAAATTACATAGTTTCCCACCTTTAGACGTATCAGAGGAGTATGACAATTGTCACTGTGACAGTAGAATTTTATAAAATACTCCTGTCACAGACGTCTAGAGGTGGGAAACTATGCAATTTAATGTTATTTTATACTTTTATAACGATCATTTCCAACTCCACTAACTTCATCTCTTTTTGTTTCGCAATGTACTATGTTTTCCATCTTTTGCGCTGTTTTGCCGGTTATTAGCGCGCTCATCACTGTATATATAATCCCCCGAGCCAGGATTGGGCCTGTCTTTATTATTTTGCTAACCATTTAACATGTTCTGCCTGCCAAGTTTGCATCATTTTTGTCGCTTTGAATCTGTAGTTTTTCAACCACTTTTATGCAGCTCTATAATTAATTTGTAAAGATCGTCGTTTAATTTCTCCCGCATCTTCGATTACGGGTAAGTATTCCGAACTCGTCCTTTTTTTGTATAGCTTGGAACCTAGGTTAGACAAGCTAAGTTTCTGCTTAGGTCCCGAAGTCTTAGGTACCCACATCGTGGCTGTTAGCAAGACAGTTCGTCCTGTCTCTACGCCTCTTATTGAATCTTCCCGTTATACCGGCAGATCGGCGGGTCACTACCGGTTTTTTGTATTAAGAGCACACAGTAGCGATCAACAGGTAGCAAAAACCGAGGTCCAAGATTGCGAAAGTTTTGCGAACTTTCAAAAGTGAGGCAACAATGCGTTGGTAATTCGACATTGACAGTAACGTTTATATTTTATACTATCAAAAACAATAATTTTCTTGATATAAATCGATTTATTTTTACAAAAAAATCGATTTTTATTAGTTCCAATGTGACACAAAATCTAGGCACGGGATAAAAAAGTTTATTTGAAGAAAGTTTATTTTTTTGTCTTTCTTAATGGCGGTACAGGCTCCTTTTTTCAATATTTTATTTAGTTATAGAGTAATTTTCACATACTAACATATTTTTGAAATTGGCATCTGTACCGCCATTCTTTATTATATTACGAATATGTGTGCCAAATAACTCAACAAAATATTCAAAATTAGAGTCGCAATCTTGGAACGCGTTTGTTGCTACCTGTTGATCGCTACTGTTTGCTCTTAAGGATATTTTTTCATTCTATTCCCGTGAGTAACTAGGGAATCAACCTGTTCGTTGTCGCAGAGCCCCACTTGCGCAATAAGGCTATTTACAATAGGAAGTCGCCAGATACCCAAAGGGAACCGTTATAGACCACGCGTTTTGTGGTCATCCATCCTTCAGCACGGGGTCTAATACCTTGTATTCTGGGAAATATTTATACAAGAATCCTTATAAGAATTAGCGGGCGCGACCGAACAAGTGCACGACTGCTTCGTTTAGTCGCATTTTGCGACAAGCAGGAGGCAAATATGGAGATATTCTTCTTGAGTGGACCGTGCTCCACACAAAACACACAGAAATTAAACGCAGAACCTATCTAGCAAATCGAGCCTACAATTTAATTTTGAGACATCTGAATTCAGATATATTTAAACCGATTCCAAACGGGCCTATAAAACTCTGATCAAACCAAACCAAACCTCATTGGGTCATAAACCCTATTTACAAAATCGGAAGAATCGCGGCTGGTACTCACGATAGTAGACGATATAATTTCGAATTTTATCAAGATCGTGGTATTTCGAATTATATCGAAGTACAGTAGTACGTGCGTGTGGGTTATCAGTCAACTGGATTGGAGAAGACAAACAGTAATATATTATATACTAGACATTATAGTAATCAAACAAATAGTTGATCATTATGATAATATATCATGAAAAAATCACAAATTAATTAAATAAACTGTATCAATTATCTCGTTCAGTTGACTAACTGCCAGGGGAAAGAAGGAAAAGTAGGTACTGTATTGTAACTGGATAAAACAAGAGACATTATGGTTGCCCAAATATTAAGCTATAGCGTATGCCATCAGCGAGTACCAGGTGAAGACACTGAAGTTTTCTTTAAGTACGTGCTGTAAAATTAATCCTGTTAAATGATTTCGAGCACTGACCCTGTAACCTCCTTAGGTAAGAAATCAAACTTTTAAAACTAAGTCATCGTCTGCAAAATTTTCGTGTATCTTTTAAAATATTCAGTTTATAACAAGACATATATTTATGTAACAATAATTTACAAGGGATTAATTTTTGACAGCCAAATCGATATATTAAAGAAAATCGTGAGGAAGGTGTTAATTGTCAGTTGACTTTAACAAGTTATTTTTTACCTATTAGACAAACCGAAATATATCAATGTCATGTTTTTAGGTCTATAGAACTGTTAAAAATATTAATAAAAATGTTAATGTGTTTAGCTTTTATGATGCATGAAATATGAACGGAACCAACTTCTAACTGAAAGTTGATAGCAAACGTAAAGAATTTAAATTTTTGAAGATATAATCTTAAAATATAGCAGATGAAATTCGTTGTAAATATGTTTTTCTCTAACAAGTTTGTTAATTAAATATGACTTATTACTAATTAATTAACGTACATTATTAAAATTTTTTAAAAATTATTGAAAATATTTAGATATTGATACACTCGGTCCATTGGCATTTGCTATGCCATAATCGAGTAACTGTATTTACCGTATACGCAATGGTAAGAGCTTCCTTCAACTTACTTCTTCTTCTTCTCCTTTTCTTCTTTTTTTTGTATAGACAGTGTATTTTTTCAATGTGCCTCTAGTAAGTTATCGTTCCATCGTTTTCGTGGTCTTCCCACTGATCGTCTTCCTATTGGAGAACTGTCTCTCGCTGCCTTACTGGACTTATGTGGTCATTCCATTCTACTCTTCTGTTTCTTACCCAGTTATTAATGTTGTCCACCTTGCATCTCCGTCCTATATCTGTACTTCTAGCTTTTTCCCATAGATATTACCATCGATTTCTCGAAGGTTTTCATCTCCGCTGTTTCGACAAATCTTTTTGTCCTCTCTGTGTCGGGTCGTGTTTCTGCCCCGTACCTATGTCATTATTGGTCTGATGCCTGTTTTGTAAATTCTGCCTTTCATTTCCTTTCCGATATTTTTGAAGTGAAAACTTCTTTAGGGACGTTGTGCGATTTTTGGATAGGGGAAAAGCATTGAATTCGCGACCGTCATCGCGACCGTCATTACGACCGTCATCGCTTATGCTATATATTATTTGTATGTATATATAAATTGCATAGAAGTATTTAAATTTAAAATAAATGTAAAACCTATTTTAGGATGGGGAAAAAGGATTTATTTCGCGACCGTCATCGCAACCGTCATCTGTTCGGCGAAATAAATTTTGTACGTATCTATATTATGTGTATCTATACATAAATTGTATAGAAGTATTTAAATTTAAAATAAATGTAAAACCTGTTTTTGAATGGAGAAAAAGCATTTATTCCGCGACCGTCATCTCTTCGGCGAAATAAATTTTGTACGTATATGTATTGAAGTGAAAACTTCTTAAGGGTTGTTGTGCACTTTTTGGATGGGAAAAAGTATTAAATTAGCGACCGTCATCGCGACCATCATCGCTTCGACGAAATACAATTTTGAAGTGAAAATTTCTTTATGTTGTGCACTTCTTGGATGAGGAAAAAATATTGAATTTGCGACCGTCATCACTTCGCTGAAATAAGTTTTGTACGTATATTAATTATGTGTATGTATACATAAATAGCATAGGGCATACGCTTTGCGTATATGATATAGGTATAGCACTTCTTTTTGGATGGAGAAAAAGGATTGAGCTCGTAATTTATATACTATAAGAAGTTTTTACTTCTGTCAGCACTCCCACGAATGCCTTCAATTTTTATTTCTCCATATCGTGTCATTCAGGCAATCTGCGACTCTGTTTACTCTATCACTTTTTCTTTCACTTCTGTTTCGAGCTTTCCGTAGCTACGGAAATAGTGTGATGCCTAGATATTTAAACTCCATTACTTGTTCTATTATTTGACCATCTAGTTCCAATTTACATCTTATTGGATTTGCTGTTATAACCATGCAATTTGCCTTTTTTGGGGAAATTAACATGTTAAATTTTGTGGCGGATATGTTAAATTGGTGCAGCATGCGTTGTAAAGCATCTTCATTTTGAGAGATTAGTATTGCATCGTCTGCAAAGCAGATATTTTCAAGTTGTTTTTCTCCCATTTGGTATCCTTTTTAGTTCTTATTTTATAATTATTTTATCCATGATCAGGTTGAACAATAAAGGACCCAAGGAATACTTCTGTCTTATCCCATTGACAGCTTCATTTGGGTCAGTTAGTTTATCTTTAAGTTTTACTTCAACTTCAACTTACTGAGTATTAAAATTCGGGCGTCGTGAGTTCAACTCCGGCATAGATAGGCATTTTTATTAAGAATACTAGTTGTTGGATTGGAACTCACCAAGTAAACATAGTCGTTCAAATATAATATGCAATTCTTTGCAAAGACAGTACAGCTAACTTTACTCAGTAATAAGGCATTCACTTAACACACGCGCTATAAATATAACTTTATATTTATATCCTATGCGACTGGATGTATGACTTCAAAATATAGTTCAACCATAATAATAAAAAAGTTGATTTTAGAAAGTGAAACGTCGTATATTATATCTAACATGTATATATATATATATATATATATATATATATATATATATATATATATATATATATATATATATATATATATATATATATATAAAAGGTTGTCTACAGCTAATGCCGTTTCCCTTCCGTCAGCCAGGACTTCCATTTTTTTCGATCTTCCCAGTCTCCGTCTTCCAATCCTTTCTTAGACATGGCTTCGTTGACTTCATTTTTCCAAGATCTTCTAGGTCGTCCTCTTCTTCTCGTTCCTCTTGGGCTCCATTCTGCAACCTTGTTTATCCAAGTGTTTTCTGCTCTGCGTACGTGGCCGTACCATTTCAGTCTTCTCTCGTCTATATATTGCAGGGCATCTTTTTCCACTTGCATTCTTCTCCTTATCTCCTCATTTGTTATTCTGTCTCTTCTGGTGAGACCACAGCATCTTCTCCAGTATTCCATTTCGGTTGCCAGAATGCTTTTTTGGGTTTTTTTGTTTATGACCCAAATTTCTGCGGCATATATCATGATGCTTCTTACTATTGTTTGGTATATCATTCTTTTTGTTTTTCCCTTGATGTTTTTATTCCAGATTACATTATGGAGTTGTCTGATGCAAGATCTTGTTTGTCCCAATCTACTTTTTATTTCTGCTTCTGTTGTTCCGCTTTTCGACATTATAAAGCCCAAATATTTAAAATTCTTCGTTCCTTTTATTTCAACTTGTTCTTCTACTTCTAAGTTTTTACGTCTTCTTCCGATATTACTAAGTATTCCGTTTTCTTCATATTTATTTCCAGGCCCACCTTTTTGTATTCCTCTTTTAGATTTCTTACCATGTAACTGATATCCTCTTCATCTTGAGCCATCACCACCTGATCGTCTGCGAAACACAATGTGTAGAGATAATCGTCCCTTATCGGTATTCCCACACCCCTACACTTTGTCTTCCAAGTTGTTAGTGCGTGTTCTAAAAATATTTTAAATAGAGTCGGTGACGTTGGGCATCCCTGTAGTAATCCTTTTGTTGTTTTGAAGTTAGCAGCTACCTTGTTTCCGATTTTTATATTTACTTCATTTCCACTGTACATGTTTTTGATTGCTTGTGTTAGGTTAGGTGGTATCCCTATTTTAGTCATTGCTTTGTACAGTTCTTTCCTTGGCACGGTGTCGTATGCCTTCCTAAGGTCTATAAACGCCATGTGTACATCTTTGTTCTTAGCTCTTTTTTTCTCTATTGTCTGTTGTATTGTCTGAATACATTGTCTGAATCTAGACATGATTTCCCTGCTGTAAAACCTGCTTGTTCTTCTCCGATTTTACCTTCTATATTTTTCTCTATTTTGTTCCTGAGGATCCTGCCATACAGTCTTCCCATTGTAGCGATGACGCTTATCCCCCTGTAATTTTCGCAATCTTTTCTGTTACCTTTTTTGTATATCGATGTTATGTAGGCTTCCTGCCATTGTTTAGGGATGTCCTCTCCATTTATTGCTCTTTCCATGATTCGGCATATCATTCTTCTTAATTTCTGTGTTCCGTATTTGATTAGTTCCGCCACAATTCCTCCTGGTCCTCCAGCTTTATTGTTCTTCATGGAATTTATTGCTTCTTTCATCTCTTTGTCTGTTATGGCTATTTTTTCTTCCTCTGTGGTCATTATTTTTTGTTCGTCTCCATCGATGCTGAATTCTGGTTTTTGCTCTATCAGTAGATTTTTATAGTGGTTCTCCCACTCGTCGTCTGGTATGTATTGTATAGAAGTTTTCTCTTTCCTGTTAGTTCGTAATGATTTCACAATTTTCCAGGCTTCTGAACTTCTTGTTCCTCCCATATTCTGTTCTATACTTCTACATGACCTTTCCCATTGTTCATTTTTTCTTTCGTTGTAATAGCCCTAACTTCTCTGTTCTTATCTCTATATTTACGGAGGTCTTGTGGATCTTTTGTGCTTAGGTATTTATGGTATAGTTCTTTTTTTTCTTTTATTTTCTCTAAGGTGTCTTCGTGGAATTCCCATTTGTAATTTTTATCTCTTGTATTTTCTATTTCTCCTAGCGCTTCCAGACCTGCTTGTATTATGCTTTCTCTTATGTGTTCGTATGTACTGTTGATATTCTCCTCAAAACGAAATTCCACTAGCTTCTGATCTAATCTTCTTTGGTACAAGTTTCTTATGGAGTCGTCCTGAAGTAAGTGTATCTTCAGTCTTTTTTCTGTTGGTAATTCTTTATGTGGTTCTTGGTTACTCTGTGCACTTTGGTGTACCCATGGTAGTTCTAATCTTGCTATCAGTAGTCTATGGTCGCTGCCGCATTCTGCTCCTCTTTGTACTCTTACGTCTCTTATTCGCATTGTGGTTTCTTTCTTCAGTACGACGTAATCTATTATCGACTTAAGGTTTCTTGTTTCTTGAGTCCATGTGTACTTGTGAATGTCTTTATGTTCAAAAAAGCCGTTGGTGATTCTGAGACCGTTCATCTCACATAGTTCTGTAAGTCTTTCTCCATTGTCGTTTCCAACGTCTTCTCCAAATCTTCCAATTGTTTGGTCATTTTCTTTTTTCCCAACTCTGCCATTCAGATCTCCTGCGATGATTATTTCTTCCCTTTTTTTGACCTTTATGATTTCACCTTGTAGCGTATCCATGAAGTTTTCCTTTTCCTTGATGTTACTGTCATCTGTTGGACCATATACTCCTAATACCACTATATCTCTACCGAATAAGGTCATATGGACTTTTATAATTCTTTCATTTATGGGCTCCCACGATTTGATGTTCCTTCGGGTATTATCCCGTTTTATTTTTATATAATATTATGTCATTCTCATTTTTAAGAGATTTTTTCCTTTACCATAGCTATACCAAATTCTATCAACTTAAAGACGTGATACTAAATATCTTATCAAGATATTTATCTCATGGTGGCAAAAATCAAGATCTTAAAAGAGCAATATTGGCAAGCTGAATTAAAGCTCTCGATTATTATTAAAGATTTTATTTAGTACTTAAAATTTTCAACATGTCGTGTAGGCTAAAGGCTAAAATACAATTAAGGGCACAATATTTCTCTGCAATGATGTGTTTTAAATGCATTAATTTTTTTCGAATCCTGCGAAAACTAATAAGTATTTTTGAAAAATTTAAACGCAGAATGAAAGATTGGATTATTACCGAGGGCCAAAAATCCCTAAAAACTTCTGTAATGTTTATTTAAGTTACAGGGGCAAAAAAATAAAGTGCTCTTCTGCTAGTCCCTCTTACCAATTTTTCGTTGTCTCGTCTGTATGTCTTTGTGCTATATTTTTATGTTTTAGTGTTAATTTATTTATTTGACGAGAGGACTCAACGCAGGTAACCCCACTTTTTTACTTAATTTTGACAAATTTTAAAATTTTTGTTTCATTTAATTAAGCAATTTTCCTTTCATACTTTCAATTAACTTTCAACTCAACATATCTTTTAACTTATCTGTTTTTTCAACATGACTCCATTACTGAACCCGCCGTTTACCTTAAATTCTTTTTTCAGCTGTGGTTTTCAGTTTCAGGTACGTATATCGATGTTAACTATTTCACATCCTTGACACAATCATTTATTTATTTGTTTGTTCAACTAGTTTTTTCCTGTTAACTACCACTGCCCTTAGGCCTAAGAACATCTAGGAGCAATGACTTTAGCAATTTGGTTACAATTGAATAACTTATTTCAGAAACAACCTAAATCACATTTTGGCGATTTTGAGTTTATTAAACCAACATGTATTTCTGTGGGTTACACACAGTTTAATGCAGAATACGCCTAAGTCGATGTCGATAAGATTGTTATAAACAAAGAACTTGAGGAATTAGAAACAGCGATTTTTCGCAAAACAAAACATTTTTTTTTGTATTTTTGGGGTCATTCTAAGCAAAAAATATTCTTACAAGTTTTTTCGTAGGATGCATAATTTTCGAGATAAACGCGGTTGAACTTTCAAAAAATCGAAAAATTTCAATTTTTGAACCAGAATAAGTTTTGAATTAAACATAGAACAGCAATTTTGCTTACCGGATTTGAAAGCTTAAGTCAAGTTACACCGGTTTTGATTATTTGCATTTCTAAAAATTTATTTTCTTTATTGTCAAACAAAGCTATAAACAAATAGTGTTTCCCATGTCCAATGCATGCGTTTTAGTGCATGCTACGTAGAAATTTCCTGATTTTAGGCGCGTCTACTCGTTCGATTTTAAATGAGAGATGCATTGAAAACATAACTCAAGCACTGTGTGTTTATAGCTTTGTTAAACAATAAAAAATTAATTTTTAGCAATGCAAATAATCAAAGCCACTAGAATTTGACTTTAACTTTCAAATGCGGTAAGTAGAATTGCCATTTTATTTTTTAATCAAAAGTTATTCGGGATCAACAATTGCAATTTTTTTCAAAGTTCAACCGCGTTTATCTTAAAAACTAGTACTTAAAAACTTGTAGGAACATTTTTTGCTTAGAATGACCAAAATAATACAAAAAAATCGCTTTTATGTAATTCCTCAAGTTATTTGTTTATAACAATCGTATCGACATCCGGATCAACTGTTACCCAAAAAATTCGTGTTCTACGGGTCAAAATACATAAAAATTGGGTAAGTCCATCTGAATAAAGGAGGCCGTTGTACCCCCTGGCGACAGGACTAGTAAGCATATGTAGTTGATTTTATAACGATTTAAAATATTCGTATTTCTGAAACAACCTTAGTCGCCCAGAAATACATGTTGGTGTAATAAACACAAAATCGCCAAAATGTGACTTAGGTTGTTTGTGAAATAAGTGATTCAATTGAATAACCAGAGCTAACATCGTTTTCAATTATTACCTCAGGGACTGGCCTATCGGCTATGAACGAGTTTAGTTGGTAAAAAGTTTTGCACCGACTTTTACTCAATTTTACCTGGTTAATCCAAAACATTAATTAGTGTAATTTGGAAGAAAAAGAAAATAAACAGTGTTGAACAGATTGGTGATATTTTCTCATTGCTGCGGCGGCGGGTTCCAGCCAACAAGCAGGTATTCCAGCGTTTATTATCCAATTGTCTAGTTTTTTGCTGTCTACTTATTAATAAAAAAGTAATTAGTACGGTCAATTGCCTCGGCTTTTGACATACCAATAGGTAGGCAACATATTTTTCAATATGAATTGCTGTTTGCGGATACTCCAGGAGAAATACAAACATTAATCTTGACCACTCCATTGCTTTTGATTACAAAAGCCATAAAATTATGGATAATCAATCTACAGTCAGTAATAACTCATCAATGCCTTCATCTAGTAACACTGAATCTTTAACACCCACATCTTACGTAGCTGCTATGAAATCCAGACCGAAGCCTTCCTTCCTGAAAAAGGAACAAGCAATTATTTATCATTCAGAACAGAACTTAAAACTATTCGATTATGTAAAATCCACAGGTGATATTGTTGGTCCCAAAAATATAATATTTGCATCTATAATCTCGAACAGCCGGATTTGAATATACTTAAGCAAAGTTGAACTTGTTGACCAGCTTTTTTCAAACCGTCCCATTATTTCAGCAAACGGTCTAGACCTACCTATCAGAAGATTAGTTACTCTAGCAAAACGTATCCTAATCTCGAATGTCCGTCCCTCAATTCCCCACGATATCGTAGAATCTGCCCTACGCGACATCAGTTTACAACTCGCTTCTCCCGTTTCTTTCTTAAAAGCTGGAATCCAAGGAGATGAATATAGCCATATTATCTTATTTCGAAGACAAGTGTACATAATCCCACCTACCGAAAATTATGAGCTTCAGACCTCGCTACTCATTGAATTCGATTCCACAACACACCATATATTCCTATCTACTGATAAAATGGAATGTTTCATATGTAAACAAACAGGTCATACAGCCGCAAATTGTACAAATTGTCAAAACACTAATATTTCTCAATCTTCCGGTGAACAATCATCGGCAACAAAAACTGTGTCCCCTCCTATAGAACAATTATCTCATGAGCCTACACATAGAGGCAAAAGACCACTCTCTAGCCCACTGAGTAAACCAGATTTCTCTCCTCTCGATCATCCTACATCTAATTCTCAAACTGAAAGCTCGTCATTGATGCCCCCTCCTAAAGATTCTTTGGCAAGTAACATAAAGCACGTAAAGAAAAAGTCAAAAATGGATCCGACAGATAAATCCACAATATCATAAAAATCTAAGTAAATAATTATTGACTACACCAACAACCCACAAAGTTTCTCTACTCCACTAGATAATCTCATAGCCTTCCTTGAGAACGCTCCAGGAAGTACTAATCTGACAGAAGAAGCCCACCAATTTACTTCTAACATTAACTCGCTATTATCTGACATGTATGAAATTTATCCACACCTAACCACCAGAGGACTAAAAAATAAATTCACAAAAATATCAAAGAAGCTCAAACGGGAATTATCTGCACAAACAGACGATACAGGTAGCCTTTTATCAGAAACATCTATGGATACCTCTGACAGTGATAACTCAACCGATCATTTACAACAACCTGAAACATCCAAAAATCAATAACTTTCACACTACTTCAATGGAATTGTAATGGATTCTTCTGCCGCTTAGAAAGAATTCAACAACTTATTAGCGACACTAATCCAAATATATTATGCCTATAAGAAACAAATTTCAAACAAAACTATAATATTGTTCTTAAAGGTTATGAAGGCTATCATCACATAAGAACAGAATACCTTAGAGCAAGTGGAGGAACCTCAATTTTTGTCACCAAGACGTCTATTCAACACATTTACCTTTAGTTACAAACCTAGAAGCAATCGCAGTAACCATGTGGTGCCATAAAAGAATAATTATCTGCAGTATATACATCCCACCAAGTTATAATCTAACTGAAGCTGAACTAGTAGACTTAATTTTTCAACTTCCAGCACCATTTTTAATTGTCGGAGACTTTAATGCCCACAATATTTCATGGGGATCACAAACCACGTACGGTAGAGGAAAAGTTGTATAGAACGTACTAAACATTACTGACACATGTTTTCTAAATAATGGTTCCAACGCTCATTTCAATATTTGCAACGGAAGTTTCTCAGCGATTGACCTAAGCCTATGCGATTCCAAAACATGTTCTTCTGTTACATGGAATGTTGTAGATGATCTACATGATAGTAACCATTTTCCCATCCTCATAACGAATAACGAAGAAAAATCATCAGAAACAATAG
Source organism: Diabrotica virgifera virgifera (assembly GCF_917563875.1). Taxonomy (NCBI): domain Eukaryota; kingdom Metazoa; phylum Arthropoda; class Insecta; order Coleoptera; family Chrysomelidae; genus Diabrotica; species Diabrotica virgifera. The sequence continues at coordinate 109,073,346 of NC_065448.1, read as the reverse complement.
TAAAATGGAAGATTTCTAATGCGGACTAGGCAAGTTTTAGAACTGAAATTAACCATCAAATAGAACAATTTTCCATCTCTGGTAACATAGATAATGATGTGGATAATTTTAACAAATGCTTTATCTCTGCTGCTGATATTTACATAGGAAAAAGTATAATAACTCCTAAAAGAAAATGTACTTCTTGGTGGAATGAACGTTGTACAACTGCCGTAAAAGAATACAAGACCGCTTTAAATAGGTATCGTCGAAACAAGAGTGAAGAAAACCTCATTAATTTTAAAAAGCTTAGAGCCAAAGCGAAATATGTCTTAAAACAAAGCAAGAAGCACTCTTGGAAGAACTACATTTCCACTATAACAGATAATACTCCTCCTTCTCAAGTATGGAAGAAAATTAATCAAATAAGGGGAAAAAATACACACACAAAAATTCCAGCTATTTTACGTAAAACTAATTTAGTTACGGATGACCAAGAAACTGTTAACGTAATTGCCGAAAATTTCTATCAACGGTTTAAAAATAAGAACACACCCAAACAAGCAAACTCTTCTGTACAATATCCTTCTCAATCACTCGAATTTGACTCTACTGTTTTACACTTACTGTCTTATTCCTTTTACACTTAAGGAATTATTAAATGTTCTTCCAACTTGTAAGAATTCGGCTGCAGGTCCCGACAACATCCCCTTCGTATTCCTCAAAAATCTTCCTACGTCTGCCATCAAAAAACTTCCAATACTCTACAACATAATATGGACCGATCAAAAATTTCCAACATTATGGAGGGAATCTATCGTTATACCAATCAAGAAACAAGACAAGTCCTCTACTAACCCATATTCGTACCGTCCTATTTCACTAACATGCACCTTGTGTAAACTCCTAGAAAAACTAATAAACAAAAGACTAATATGGTATCTAGAAAAATACAAAATTTTAGATTCAGCTCAATCTGGATTTGGTCCGTCCCGAAGCACGGCTGACAACTTAGTAATGCTACAAACAGAAATCACAATCGCTTTTCAAAACAAACAAGATTTAATAGCAACATCATTTGATATCGAGAACGCTTTTGATACTTTACTACATTCTACAGTATTAACCAAATTAAAGGAATACAATATTTCAGGAAATTCATATCTTTTATCGAACAGTTTCTCTCTTGTCGCCGCTTTAACCCGCCAGTGGTCGCTATATGAGATTTTCTCTCACGGTTTCAGAAAATTGCGCACAACTTTTTTTCTGAGAAAATATACGCGCTGTAGTTCTTTCTAGTCTCCTAACTATCCTCCCTCGACAATCTAATAGACTCGTCCGCTCAGATAGTGACTCAGTTTACTTAGTATCACCATATTGTTGAGTCAGTGCGTTTCATGTGAGAGATTCTCTCATCAAGCGACCACCGGCGTCACCAACTCTGTATAAAAATTAATTTTATTTTTCCCCTTAAAACCTGAAATAATATCCTTTTGTGATGTAATAAAAGGCGCCGTGGATGTGGTCGATGATATGAAAATCCTATATTCTGTTTCACGGGTTAGTTGTAGATTTTCACTTACCATATATTTTTCAATGTTAAATTTTGGCGACATCAATAGTCACATTTTATATAATGATAATAATAATAAAACAGAAAAACGTCGTGTCTTTTTAAAGCAAATGGCTTTATCGTTGATAAAACCTCATCTTCTTATAAAATGTTCTAAAGAAAGCCAAAAGTTGGATATGTGAGAGAAAATCTCACGCGCGACCACTCGCGTAACAATTTACCTAGCGACCAATGCCGGGTTAAAGTATTAGTTAACGGAAAAGCTTCCTCAACTTACGTTCAAGAAAACGGAGTACCCCAAGGTTCGGTTCTAAGTTTCACCTTATTCATAATCACTATCAATGATATTTGCAATAATATTCATAGCCCAGTGAAGTATAACTTTCTACGCAGATAACCTCATTTTATATTGCCGCGGTAAAGATACGTTCACAACTACAAATTCAATCCAAAATGCAGTAAATGAACTAACTTCTTGGTCTTCAAATTTTGCTATTAATTTCTCTGCTGAAAAATCAAAAGTACTCAAATTTAGTCGAAGAACAGGTAGCATTATATCACCTCAAATTACATTAAATGCTACTCTGCTCACGGTATGTAATGAACACAAAATACTAGGTTTAATATTTGATAATCGACTAACATGGAAACCACAGATTACAAATGTCAAAGTTAATTGCTCAACCAGATTAAATTTATTAAAATCTCTAGCAAACCATCACTGGGAAGCTGATGAGGACGTCCTAATTAAGGTGTACAGATCTCTCATTCGCTCTCCCTTAGATTATGGATGCTTTGTATACATGTCAGCATCAAATTCTTTTGTAAGAACTCTCGACACTATTCAGAATACCGCATTACGAATCTGTCTTGGAGCTTTCAGGTCCAGTCCCACCGAAAGCCATCGTTGCGAGGCAGGTGAACTTCCTCTTTCACTTCGTAGGCAACAATTGCTTCGGACATACTTTGCTAGGGTGTCTTCTAATCGAAAGAACCCTGTATATGAGCTGATTTGTAAACCCTATAACTGCACGGCCAATAATAATTATCAGACACTACCTCAAATTTTACTTCCTCTTTCACGACCTGTTGATTTATCAGTAACAGATACTCATATAATATCATCAACTCCTCCCTGGATTAACAGTATCCCAAAAATTAACCTTCCGCTTAACAACTATCCCAAAAATGAAAGCAATAGCCAAATTCTGAGACAATCGTTCCTAAAGCTGGTCAACACAAACTCATACGACGAGATTCTCTACACAGATGAATCTAAAACTGCGACAGGGGTTGGATATTCTGTAACAACTGCAAATACTGTTCTTCAGAAGTTCTGCCTTTCAGCATCCAACTTCATCCATACAGGAGAACTATATGCCATCCTCCAAGCATTAAAATGGTTATCTAGCCAAACTAAAGCCAAAAACATTGCAGTATGTACTGATTCGATGTCCTCCATCGACTCAATTAAAAATTTATACTCCCAACCTCCATTAGTTCACGCCATACACGAAGAAACAAACCGTCTCATTTCTTCTGAAACAAATATAACGTTAATCTTGACTCCTTCACACCTTGGAATTTCAGGCAATGAGACCACCGATACTGCTGCAAAGGAAGCAATTACAGCCAAATCAGACATCAAACGCGTTTAACTAGCATCAGATCTAAAACCACTTTTCAGGTCCCAAATAAAAAAATCCTGGCAAAACCAATGGAAGAGATCAACCTCGAAATTATTCAAAATACAACCTACTGTCGAAAACTTTCAGCTACCTAACTTAAGCAGAAGAGACAAGTTAATCATTCGCAGGTTGAGAATTGGTCACACACGGTTGACACATGGACACCTCATGGCTTCAGAGACATCAAGTGTTTGTGAAAAGTGCAGTGAATCGCTAACCGTTCAGCATATTCTCACTCAGTGCACCGGGTTCAAACAAGAACAAAAAAAATACTCGATACAGGGTCTTACGAATGTGATCCTCAGTGACTTGAAACATGTTCAGAATGTACTTGACTTTCTGCGTGAAACAAATATGTACTACATATAAAATTTAATGTTTCTATTTTCTCTCTATTGTAAACAATAATCCAATGTAATAACTTATGTAACAAAATTGGCCCAGTGTCAATAACCTTGTTATCGAGACACAATAAACAAAAAAAAATATTACCTCATTTGATCCAAACGTCATTTTGTAATTATTAACACATATAAATTAATATAATGCCTTTTAATAAATACAAATTAAAATCTTAAATCCGTTGCATATTAAAATTAAATAGTTGACATCACTTTTTATTCCATCTTACAAACAAAATATCTAACACAGACTTGTTGGATGTCTTTTGCCAATTTTCTCTCTACTTCTCTCTTTCATTTCAATGAAAAAAATTATGTATTAAAGTAGAGTGTAAGCTTACAATGATAAAATGAAATATGGTGCCCTACATACAACAAATTTTCTGCCTAGTCCCTGAAATGAAAAAAAATTAATTAATTGGTACATATTTTTATTAATTAATACAATAGTGGACTTAATAAGTGGTTGCTGTTTTAGGTCTACTAGGACGGTCTCAAAAGTGTTTAGTTCGACATCGGCAGTCCGTAACCCAATTCGACCAATTTGCTAATGGCAACAGCGAAGGTCTGAGACGGTGCGTTGCCATAGCGGAGGAGCATTTTTTCTTCGTCAAATGGGGTAGGTTTTTCTCACGGGTTTTTCTGCAATCCGGCGTCGAGTCGACCCAACTCGGTATAGTAAAGGTCTTTGAGTAATTAGGTATAGTACTATAGAGTTCTAGGACCGCTTTTTCCATTTCTAGGAAGTCAATGGAAATCCCAGAAAACGGTAGCTATCGCCTTTCCAGCCGATATAACAGTCTTGATTTTCTTCGGAACACGTTCGTGATTTGACGTCCACTGTTTTGTTTATTCCTTAGACCATGGAGAATTCCAGTGGTTCCCCGTTTCATAGACGATGAAGAAACAACGTAGAAAGTCTCTTGGATTACGCTTAGTCTCAAAAATTGCTTTTTAAGTAACATCACGGTCTCGCTTGTTATCCTGAGTGAGCAAACACGGCAACCATCGCGCCTCAGTTTTCCCACGTACAAAATTTCATGTAGGAGTAGGATGCTTTTTCTCATGAGGATCTTTCAGTACGTCACAGTTTTTCGATTTCTTTCTAACGCACTAAATTGTATGTGACAGAAAAAAAATGCACGTCGGGGATTATATTTCGTCGGTGACATTTATAACATTTATTCTAGTTGTCAATAGATGGCGCCATAATCGAAAAAAAATATTTACTAATTATATAATAATATCTACGAATATAATCTGTACAATTTATAAGACTATACAAATCAAAGAAAATACCATTTTATAAATGCAATAAACACTATTGATTTGTTTTTATGCCAAATTGCAAATAAAATTTGACAACTGTCAGATTTAACTAAAATGCCAGGTTAGAATAAATGTTATAAATGTATATTATCACGGACTTACCTTTTTTTCTATCATTTGTGACGCACTGAAAAATGCTCATGAAAAGAAGCATATGACCCACGCAGTCTTGAGTTGCTTACGCTTACTGTCTCAGCTATCTCGCCCGCATTCAAAACAAAACTACTAGTCCGAGTCCGATTTGGCTGAAATTTTGACATAGGCTGTCAAGAGAATATATTACACGATAGTAGATCTTTCTTACGATAGTAGCGCCATCATCGGGCGGTGAGGTAATTATCCGACCACCTACGTATATTATGAGTTTTGCAGCGTTGTGTAAAGACTAAATTGTTTAAACTGACCTTAGATCCTTGCCAATAGGATTACCAATTAAAAAAATTAAAATATTTTAGGGATAATCTTTGTATTTGTTATCCTTTTTGATGGATTATTTTGAGTAAAATTCTGGAAACTAAGTAATCCTTTAAGACATGTATTATATTTCAGAATAAATATCTGGCCATTGAAAAAATAGTTTACTCAAAATTATAATAAATAACAAATACACTTTAAAATCCTTATCATACTTGTAAATCTAAAACACAAAACATATTTTGTTGTAATTTCAATTATATAGCTTGTTAAATAATGGATTTTAAACAAAAATTCGCATAAAAACATTTATGTTGTCTGTTCAAGATAACTTCCATAAAGGACTTTCTATTCCCGGGAAGTAAATATTGCATAAAGTTTATTTAACAATACCTAATGCAGACACGAAAGTAAATGTACAATAAATAGATAAAAATGTTAAATCAATAAGTAAATATATTTAGTATGAGAAATATTTATATACCTACCATCAATTTTATTGAAGGTCATATCGTTTGTGAAGCCAACATTATTTATTTCTAAGATATATTAAATATATAATAAGAAAAAAGGCATTTGTGATTAGAACCTTCTTTCATGGACTTACTGATAGGGGTGGAACTAACACTCTTCTCTCTTTTATGCTAATTAGTTTATTACCTTCTGCTAAATTTAATAACTTTCCTAGTTATAATATTATACCTATTTGTCGTCGTTTCATCTAAATTTTGGTTTAATTTTAATACGTAATAACGAATTTGTATTCCCTATATAGTCCAAGTAATGAAGCTTAAAGTAGGACAAAACCTCGATATTTTTACAGAATAGATCGACTTGCTTGAAAATTTGAGAATAGCTAGTAGATAGTCCAAGGATCAAAATCTATGTGATGCCGAAAGGCGCTTTTACCATGGGGGTGGTTGCCACCCCATCTCGTGGGTGGAAATTTTTTATTATATTTTGACCTCAAAAGTTGGTAAAAACATCCATTTTAAGCAAAAAACGTTCTATACATTTTTTTGATAAAATTAATAGTTTTCAATTTATTCGCTATCGAAAATGTTAGTTTTATATCGAAAAAATCAATGTTTTTAATAAGTTTTCTGCTAATAACTCCAAAAGTTTTCGTTTTATCAAAACAACTTTACTTAATGGTAGGGGAGCCCAAGCGGGGATTTTTGCAGTTACTCGAGCGCGTCAGATTATCATATGGGGAGAAACCTGGTACACTGTAGATGTACCTCTTCCATATATTGGCTCTTAACACAGGGGAGTTCGTTAAGGGGGGCCCGAAAAAAAAAATCTTTCCTTAAAAAAACTCGAAATTGTCAGATTAAGATAAGGTAAGTTAAGTACATGCAAAAGAGTGTATATTTAAAAAATCTGACGATTTGAGCCGGGCGTAAGGAAATGGGTGAGCCCCAAAGTTTCACAAGAAAAAAGCGAATATTTCGCGAAATTAATGACAGATCGAAAAACTAAAAAATATGTGCTCAATATTTTTTAAAAATCTATCGAGTGATACCAAACACGACTTCCCACGGACAGGGGTGGGGGTAAATTTAATATTTTAAATACGAATCCCGCGATATTTCGCGAAATGAACATCAGATCGAAAAACTGTGAAATACACTTATTCAATATTTTTGAAAAATCTATCGGATGACACTAAACACAACCCTCCACGGGAGTAGGGTGGGGGGTTACTTTAAAATCTTAAATAGGAGCCCCCATTTTTTATTGCAGATTTGGATTCCTTACGTAAAAATAAGTAACTTTTATTCCAAACATTTTTTCAAATTAGGGATAGATGGCGTTATAATCGGAAAACACGATTGTTGGAAATGAAAAATTAAATGAAAAAATGGCAAGCGCCCACTAAAATGGAAAACTTTACTTAACTTTTTTTGGTTTTAGGACCTACTCTTCCCAACCCAATAGGTCCCGAAAGCGCTCGAGTGACTGCACATTTAGCATACTTTGCTCCCCTACCATAACAAAAATGTACCTTTTGAAAAAATAAACAAAACTCTTTTATTTAGTTTTCTTTAAGACCAATAGTAATCGAGCTATACTTTGTTATATGTTTGCTCATCTTCGTCAAATGCTAAATATTGTAGTTTCAAAGACAAAAGACGGGAAAACTATGCATTTCTCAAGGATAAATTGTTTAAACTAATTTAAAGTATTTAAAATTATCTATCTCCAGAAATAAAAAAGTCTATAGCTCAAAGAGTGACTAAGTGACTTATAATGAAAAGAATGTCAGTCCCAATTTTTTTTAGCGAAAAAGTGATCGGTAGCAAAACCCTAATCACTACCCTCATTTAAATTAGTCATTTATCTTATTTGGTCTTCTTTATTTATGTATTATTATTAGGTTACAGAAGTTTAACCGGCTTAGAATGATTAGTTTTAAAAAAAATGGAGTTAACAGCGAATAACGAATTTTTGTAGCTTGGGAAAAAATGGCCTCTTCTTCAGAATAGAAAGATTAGCATCAGAGATACGAAAAAATGTTTAAATATGGAATTGTAGCTTGTTTAATTCCCAAGAACACGGTCTGCATAAATTTTTCTGCGGCAAAAATTGAGTAAGCTGTTGACAATTAAAACTTGTAATAACATGCAAAAACCACCTTTACCAACCCTTTCAAAGTCACCTCTTTTTGCGACTGAGGATTATAAAAAGATGTAATATTAATACGGTTATAGATTTTGTAAAAATCTACAAAATTCTTTTTTACCAAACTTTCTAAGATAAAAAATAAAGAAGTTACGGTTAAAAAATCAATATATTTTTTTTTTGAAAAAAATATGAAGAAATCCAATTGGAAGCATAATAATGTGAGTTACAGGTATTTTTAGTCATTTGCCATATTCATTCTTCTTTAATTATGTATTATTAATGGATTCTAGAAGTTTGACTGGCTTCGAGTGATTAATTAAAAAAAAAACTGGAGTCAAAAACGAATAACGAATTTTTGTAGTTTGGTAAAAAATGCCATTTTTTTCAGAATAGAAAGATTAGCATCAGAGATACGAAAAAATGTTTAAATATGAAATTGCATGTTATTTAATTTCCAAGAACTTGGTTTAAAAAAAATTTTTTACGGCAAAAATTTAGAGTATCGTAAATGAGTATATCGAAAAACATTGATTTTTTCGAAATGGAAAACTAACACTTTCGATAGCGAATAAATCGAAAATTATTAATTTTATCAAAAAAATGTATAGAACATTTTTTGCTTAGAATAAACCTTTCTATCAACTCTTGCGGTCAAAATATAATAAAAAATTTCACCCCGAGATGGGGTGGCAACCACCCCCATGGTAAAAGCGCTATTCGGCATCATATAGATTTTGATCCTTGGAATATCTACTACTTATTCTCAAATTTTCAAGCAAATCGATCCACTCTGTAAAAATTGCGAGGTGAAAAGGTTCGGTTCCTGTAGTAATAACATACTCTAGACCAGCGGTGGGCAAAAGCCGGCCCGCGGGCCGGATCTGGCCCTTTTGCTTACTTTCTCCGGTCCATTGAAAAATCTCGAAAGCGATTTTTTTAAGAGCGTAATGCATTCATTTTTTTCGAATCCTGAGAAAACTAATAAGTATTTTTGAAAAATTTAAACGCACAATGAAATATTACATTATTACCGAGGGCCGAAAGTCCCTGAAAACTTCTATAATGTTTATCACAGAGGGGAAAAAAAAGAGAAAATTTAGTGTGGTTTTTAATTTTAAGTTATGTCTTTTTCTTTTAATGATGGTCAAAAGTTCTCTGTTCCTTTTCTATTCTGTGCAACACCATTTCGTTCGTAATATGATCGGTCCATGGTATTTTCATAATTCCCCTAAAAAGCCACATCTCAAAAGCTTGCAGCTTTTTTATTAAGTCAGCATTAACAATCCAAAAAAGAAGAAGAGAGTGGACATAACATTTTTATTATTATCCCGGTTTTTTATAGCGTTCTCCGTCTTCCGGTTGCCAGTTTCCAGCTTCGTCCGTCGTTGAATTCGTCAGGGTGAAGGTTTCTTTCCGACATTGCCTTCTGAATGCCCCCTAGCCAGGATTGTTTCGGCGTTCCTCTCTTCCTTCTTTCCCTTGGCGTCAATTTTAAAATTTGTTTTGGCAGCCTGTCGTCGTCCATTGACGTCGTACATGACCATACCAGACCAGATCAGTTGTCTCCTTTGAATTTCGTCTATGATGGTTGACTTGACATAACATTTTACCATCCGATATTAGATTTGCAGATTGCATCTTTGGTTACTCTAAAATTTAGTCATCTTCAAAAAGGCTGCTCTTGATTACTCTATTCTTGATCGAATTTCTGAAATTCATTTTTTATGTAGATCCTTGTTATGGCTTAATACAGTGCGCTGCAATACCCCTCCCTGTTACCCCTCCCTATTAACTTTTTATTTTTAGCACATAAGCAAAACGCTCGGACAGGTCGATTTTTAAAACAGTCATAGTATATTCTGGCATCAATGTTTCAACCTTTACGTGATCCCTCTTCAGGTGACAGTCATAACTTTGATTTTTTTCAATGGGAAAGTACATCATGTGCCACCTCATTTAAAAGATTTTGAGATACTGATTACAAAAATGTATAATACTTAAATCCTTTTTGAGAGCGTAGAATCCTGAGAAAACTAATAAGTATTTTTGAAAAATTTAAACGTAATATGAAAGAATACGGTATTAGAGAGAGTTTTAAGTCCCTGGGAACTTCTTTAATGATGATTTTAATACGTTACAGGGGTGAAAAAAATAGACAATTAAGAGTGGTTTTTAACTTAAAATATATAATTCAAAAGAAACTTTTTGTTTATTTTAAGGGACTTTCAGCCCTCGGTAAGAATATAATCTTTCATTCTGAGTTTAAATATTTCAAAAATACTTATAAGTGTTCTCAGGATCCGCAAAAAATAAATGCATTTAAATTCGACCGAAATTTTACGCTTACACTCTTAAGAAAGATTTAAGCATTATACATTTTTGTAATCAGTATCTCAAAAGCTTTTAAATGAGGTGTCACGTGATGTACTTTCCCATTTAAAAAAATCAAAGTTATGCCTGTCACCTGAAGAGGGTTCACGTGAAGTTCGAAACATTGATGCCAGAATATACTACGATTGTTTTAAAAATCGACCTGTCTGAGCGTTTTGCTTATGTGCTAAAAATAAATAAGTTAATAGGGAGGGGTAACACTTATTCCAGCGCACTGTTTAATGGACCATATTAAAAATTTCGTAATTTTACTGAGAACAAATTGTTCGCATGTACACAACAGAAAGACAATTTATTATTATTAACAGTCAAATGTCTTTCTCCAAATGCTTTAAAATGATACTTTAGTATCTTTGTCAAAAAATTTCTTGGGCAGAGAAAAACCTCCACCAAAAACATTAGCGTACGTACTGGGTATAGTCTTCCGGCCCAGGAGACATTTTGAAAATTTCATTTTGGATCGCGCTTAAAAGTATTTGCCCATCCCTGCCTAGACTCTAGGGAAATAAACAACATTTAAGGGGGTTCAGAATATCTCAATAGTCAGGCATTTTGCGACTTTTGTCGTTAATATAAATATATTATATACCTATAGTAAGCAAACCTACAGTCGGAAAAATGAAAGAATACCCATCAACGATCACATCAATCACATATTATTCAGATTATTAATAATATATCTCTCTCGTTTGTTATTTATGAAAACAAAAACAAACACAAAATATGTGATTGATGTGATCGGTCATGGCTATTCTTTAATTTTTCCGACTGTATACGCTCTGAGCTTCGCTGGTGTCGCTACTAGCGGATTACGGATGCAACTTTCGCCGGTAATTTTTAAATTTATTATTTAATTGTTATCGCTTAATATTTACAACGCAAAAAAGTAATTAAATTGTAATCGATCTTTTGTTTTTAATTTCAATGTTTTAAATTAATCACTTTGACATTTATGTCAAATTTCCACCGAACGTTCACTGATTTGTCACTACTGGCGCTCGCGAAATTTTAAATATCCCCTCTACCTACGAGCTCACAGCGTATACGTTTTGTACAGAACCTTAAGTATATACATTGATGACCATTCAAAAAGTAAAATTGAGGTATTTTAATATATTTTTTTAAGGTAATCTGATTATGAAATACTGAACTCTTATACAGGGTGTTTCATTAATAATTGTCCATATTGTAACTAGAGAAACCTTAGCAGAAAATACAAAGATTTAACCTAAAACATTTAAATAAAATGTGGTTCCTTACTGAGTTACAGGGTGTTTTATCTAAAAATTTAAAAATTATTTTTGCTCAGCATTTTAAAACTATTCGACGTATCCTTTTCATACTTGGCAGAAAGTGCGACTACTATACACCCTACTAAATTATGATAAACAAACGTTTCTAGCTACTACCAGAGGCGTACGACAGAGGGTAGTGAATGGTTGACCCTTCTCAAATTCTACGCCACTGGAAGAATTACTATTTCAGTGCCATTTTTAGAGTGTCCAATACATTCTTCGTAAATAATATATTTTTCATTGGTAACGATAAAGTCATTAGTTTTCGAGATATTTGAAGTTAAATATGAAACGCCACAGTTATTTTGATTAATTTATGATATGATTCATGTGATTAAAATTTAAAAATTATTTGTATCCAGTACTTTAAAACTATTTGGCGTATCCTTATAATACTTGGCAGAAAGTGTAGGTACTGTACACCCTACTAAATTAAGATAAATAAACGTTTCTTGCCACTACCAGAGGCGTACGACAGGGGATAGTGGCTGGTTGACCCTTCCCAAATTCTACGCCACTGACGAAATTGCTATTTTAGTGTAATTTTTTGATTTTCCGATACTTTTTATGTAAATAATATACTGTTCATTCGTAACGATAAAATGATTAGTTTTCGAGATAATTGAAATTAAAAATGAAGCGACACAATATGTACATTAACCAAAATAACCCTGTCGTCTTATTTTTAAATTCAAAGATCTCGAAAACTAATGACTTTATCGTTACGAATGAAGAGTATATTATTTTCATACAAAGTATTGGAATATCCAAAAATTAAACTAAAATAGCAATTCCGCCAGTGGGGTAGAATTTGGAAAGGGTCAACCATTCACTTTCCCCAGTCGTACGCCAAAATAATAGCCAAATTGCTATCGGTAATAGCCAAAAACGATCGTTTAACATAATTTAGTAGTTTGTACAGTACCTATACTTCCTGCCAAGTATGAAAAGGATACGTCGAAGAGTTTTAAAATGTTGAGCAAAAATAATTTTTAATTTTTTAGATAAAACACCCTGTAACTCAGTAAGGAACCACATTTTATTTAAGTGTTTTAGGTGAAATCTTCGTATTTTGTGCTAAGGTTGTTCCAGTTACTATATGGACAATATTCATAAAACTATTATTATACCAATTGATGGTCATTCAAAAAGTAAAATTGAGGTAATTTAATATATTTTTTTTAAAATAATCTGATTATGAAATACTGAACTATGTATAGGTTTGCATCATATCTACTGTAAATTTTGCAAATTGTTCTAAAAGCGATATAGGCCTGGATCCCGCGTACCAAAAAAAAATTGATTAATAGCAAGCTGAAAATTTGTTAATATATGGGAACATATATTTGTTAATATATTTGTTAATAGCTTAACTTTAATGTATGGGAACACTGGAACAAGGAAAGTTTTAATTGTGGAACGTGTCATCCTGACAAGTTTATGATCGTTTAAAAACTAGCTAGTTTTAAACTAGAAAACCTGATAGTTTAAAAACTAGCAGGTTGTTTTAAAGTTTACTCAATAGCAAACTTTATAATAATATATATAAAAAAATTTGTCCGGAAGATATGTTGGGCATTTTAATAAATCCGACACGTAGAACATGTCAAATGACAGGAATTATATTGGTGGTAAATAGCAGTCTGATTTTTGCATGAGAGTTTAATGAAAGGGTAACAAATCAATTGGAAGTTCGGTCGGACAAAATATATAGGACGTTTTCGTAGTCTGACGTTCAAAACCTGTAACCTGTTCTAGAATTTAAACTTCCCCTGTTCCAGTGTTCCTTTACATCAAAGTTTGTCCGACTAGACACCGTTAAGCTATTAACAAATTTTCAGCTTGCTACTAATAAACTGTTTTTGGTACGCGGGATCCAGGCCTAATAATAAATAAGGAGGAATTAAAGGGGAGAATATAGCAGATATTGGTGATAGCAGATAGTTTAGTTAGAGGAACTTCAAAGGCTAATGAATAGAATCAACGAGTACAGTCAACAGTACGGACTAAACATTAATACCCAAAAAACGAAAAAAATGATTATCAGCAAGGAGAATATAAACGGGGCTTATCTATACATTAATGGAACGCAGATAGAGCGCGTAAAATAGTATTGCTACCTGGGGAACTATTATAAATGAGCAGTGGAGCAATGTACCTACAGGAAATAAAGTGCCGCATAGGAAAGGCAAGAACGGTCTCTAACACAATGAATGCCATATTCAAAATCCACAACATATTCCTAGGAAGATTCCGAAGGAATCGGAGATTGTGTTTACCATCAAACGCATAAAATTGCATTATCTGGGATACGCTATGAGAAATCAGCATCGTTACTCCCTGCTGCGATCCATATTGCCAGGTAAAGTCAAAGTTAAGCGCGGACCCGGTAGAATATCATGGCTACGGAATTTGAAAACATGGTTTAAGAAAACTTCAACGGAACTATTTTGAGCCGCAACGAGCAAGATTATGATTGCCAATATGATTTCCAACATCTGAAACGCATACGAACCAGAAGGAGAAGAGAGGGGAGAATCTATCCTTTATCAGTTTATAAACATTTGCTGGTTAAGCTTATTAAGTCGGTAAGCGCAAAATCTTGGTCCAATGCTATTTAAATGCATTAATATTTTTCGAATCCTGAGAAAACTAATAAGTATTCGTCCTGAGGGATCAAAGTCCCTGAAAACTTCTATAATGTATATTTTAATAAGTTAAAGGGATGAAAAAAAAAGAAAAAATTAATTGTAATTTTTAATTTTAAATATTTGATTCAAAAGAATCTTTTTGTTTATTCTAAGGAACTTTCGCTCGGCTCTGGTAATACTGTAATCTTTCATTCTGCATTTAAATTTTTCAAAAATATTTATTAGTTTTCTCAGGATTCGAAAAAAATGAATGCACTTAAAAAGCATTAGACCAAGATTTTGTGCCTACCCCCTCAATATATATATATATATATATATATATATATATATATATATATATATATATATTTTTGCAGTGAAAACTTCTTTAGGGACGTTGTGCGATTTTTGGATAGGGGAAAAAGCATTGAATTCGCGACCGTCATTGCGACCGTCATCGCGACCGTCATTGCGACCGCCATCGCTTATGCTATATATTATTTGTATGTATATATAAATTGTATAGAAGTATTTAAATTTAAAATAAATGTAAAACGTATTTTAGGATGAGAAAAAAAAAGATTTATTTCGCGACCGTCATAGCGACCGTCATCTCTTCGACGAAATAAATTTTGTACGTATCTATATTATGTGTATCTATACATAAATTGTATACAAGTATTTAAATTTAAAATAAATGTAAAACCTATTTTTCGATAGGGAAAAAGGATTTATTTCGCGACCGTCATCTCTTCGGCGAAATAAATTTTGTACGTATATGTATTGAAGTGAAAACTTCTTTAGGGACGTTGTGCACTTTTTGGATGGGAAAAAGTATTAAACTGGCGACCATCATTGCGACCGTCATGGCTTCGAAGAAATAAATTTTTGAAGTGGAAACTTCTTGAGGGTCGTTGTGCACTTTTTAGATAGGGAAACAGAATTGAATTAGCGAATGTCATCGCGACCGTCATCGCCTCGGCAAAATAAATTTTTAAAGTGAAAACCTCTTTTGGGGACGTTGTGCACTTTTTAGATGGGGAAGAAGTATTGAATTAGCAACCGTCATCGCGACCTTCATCGATTCGGCGAAATAAATTTTTGAAGTTAAAACTTCTTGAGGGTCGTTGTGCACTTTTTGGATGGGGAAAAGTTAATAAATTAGTGACCGTCATCGTTTCGACGAAATAAATTTTTGAAGTGAAGATTTCTTTAGGGACGTTGTGCACTTTTTAGTTAGGGAAAAAGTATTGAATTAGCGAACGTCATCGCGACCGTCATCGCTTCGGCGAAATAAATTTTTGAAGTGAAAACTTCTTTAGGGACGTTGTGCACTTTTTGGATGGGGAAAAATTATTAAATTTGGATGGGGAGAAAGTAATAAATTATCGACCGCCATCGCTTCGATGAAATAAATTCGTGAAGTGAAAACTTCTTGAGGGACGTTGTGCACTTTTTGGATGGGGGAAAATATTGAATTATGGACTGTCATCGCTTCGACGAAATAAATATTTGAAGTGAAACTTCTTTAGGGACATTGTGCACTTTTTCGATGGAAAAAAGCATTAAAGTAGCGACCGTCATCGCTTCGATGAAATCAATTGTTGAAGTGGAAACTTCTTGAGGGACGTTGTGCACTTTATGGATGGGGAAAATATTATATTAGCGAACCTTCATCGCTTCGACGAAATAAATTTTTAAAGTGAAAACTTCTTGAGGGACGTTGTGCAGTTTTTGGATAAGGAAAATAATTAAATTAGCGACCGTCATCGCTTCGACGAAATAAATTTTTTAAGTGAAAACTTTTATAGGGACCTTGTGCACTTTTGTATGGAGGAAAAGTATTGAATTAGGGCCGTAATCGCTTCGACGAAATAAATATTTGAAGTGAAACTTATTTAGGGACGTTGTGCACTTTTTCGATGTAAAAAAGTATTAAATTAGCAAATATTTGAAATGAAAACTTCTTGAGGGATGTTGTGCACTTTTTGGATGGGGAAAAACAGTAAATTAGCGACCGTTATCGCTTCGACGAAATAAATTTTTGAATTGAAAATTTCTTTAGGGACGTTGTGCATTTTTTGGATGGGGAAAAGGTATTGAATTTGCTACCGTCATCACTTCGCTGAAATAAATTTTGTACAAATATAAATTATGTGTATGTATACATAAATAACATAGGGCATACGCATCGCGTATATCGTATATGATATAGATATAGCACTTCTTTTAGGATGGGGTAAAAGCATTGAGCTCGTAATTTATATACTATAAGAAGTTTTCACTTCTGTCGGCACTCCCACGAGTGCCTTTAATTTTTTTGTTAATTTTTTTGATTTCCGGATTGGAAATCATAACGTCACAGCAAATGTAAAACGTAATTCTTGTTACAATCAATAAATATTGTGGTTTTATCCCATATAAAATAGTATTAATATGTAATATTTAATTTTATGTACCTGCGCAGAATACTACAATCATCTGCAAAAGATTTTTTTTACTCTGATCATTTAATAATATATTATATACATAATGAAATTTAAATTACTTCACAGAGAAATTATCATGTCAATAGTAACTGAAAGATATTAACTTTTCATTTATTCTTCTGACCTTAATGCATTCTTCCATGTCTCCCCCGTCTAGTTAACCACCGGAGCGTGGCAAAGGCAGACGATTCGTCCATTTAGAAGACGCCACCGTCGATTTGCGGCGCGCATTCCATGCGCAATATCTATAAAAATGGCCGTTTGTTACGCACGACGCCTCCCATATTGTTTTCCTTACAAAGCATTGCATCGATTTTCTTTGAATACCACTGCAGTATAGTATGAATAGACATGAATTTTATATAATATATAGTTGATATTTTCTAATAATGAATTGTGATGTGGATTAGAAACCATCCTGCCAAAAGCTATTTAATCTTTTTACAAATGCTCGTGAATAATTTCGTATCAAAATATACCATATTTATAAAAAACATCCCATTATTGTATTTTTCGAAAAATACTACTACTGGTAATTATATGTTATCTCGATTTTATAATTTTATAACAATTTGGGCTTATTATCCATTTTAACGTACAAGAATTTAAAGAAGTGTAGAAAATTGGATACTAAATAACAGAGTTTTATTGGTCAGATGATAACGTTGACGAATTTATGGAAGTGGCAGTTACTTGATGGGTATTAGGTATAACATAAAATAAAACAATGTAGGTATAACATAAAATTAAACAGAATATAAACAACTTTGCATGTCCCACTCAAACATCACCTTCTTCACAATATTGACAATTTTAAACTGATTATTTTTATGATCATAAAGGTACGTATAGGGTACATTCCATGTCAAATCACTCAGGCAAAAAATTTTGGATTTCCGATTTGTCTGAAAATTGGTATATAGCTTCTGCGGGACGTAAAAATAAGATATTTAAGGTCAAAAATCTTATTCTTTTTTTCTCAAAATGTTATTTTATGAGATTTTACAGTGATTTGGTGTTTATTTAAACAAATTTGCATTTTCTATCGTAGAGTATCAATGAAAAACATAATATTTTAATAGAAGAGACTCAAAAATGTCATTATATGGCATTATAACAAGTTATTTTGATTTAAAACAAGTTTTTGATCAAAATTTATAGTGTAGAAAACTTCAAAATACCGTTTTTTTACATATTCCTCCATTGCCAAAATACATCATCATCGATTTGGCTGAAAATTTGCCCACATATATCCAAAATATAGGACTTTAAGTGGTTAGAAGGATTTGAATTATATTACAATACCAAAAAAGTTACATATGCAGTAATATCAGATTCAAAAGTATATTATTCCAATCGGGATAGCATTTGACCTTGCATGCCGAACTGCCCAAAATTTTATTTTTCTAATCTTTAGGGGAATCAATAGTAGTCTAAAAAAATCACGAATGAATTTCTCCGTTACGTTAGCCGCCATCTTGATTTTACAATTATTACAATTTCTTAACAGTTTTTGTCGTGAGGTCGATATTTTCGAGTTAATTGTACTTATAGTAGACGCCTATATTTTTGACTATGATATTGCATGTAACTTTTTTAGTATTTTAATATAATTCAAATCCTTTTCGCCACTTAAAGTCCTATCTTTTGGCTATCTGTGGGCTAATTTTCAGCCAAATCGATTATGATGTATTTTGGGAATGGAGAAAATGTAAAAACGGTTTTTTACGTTTTCTACGCTATAAAATTTGATCAAAAACTTATTTTGAATCAAATTAACTTGTTATAACGCCATATGACATTTTTGAGTCCCTTCTATTAAAATATTATATTTTCCATTGATACTTTACGATAGAAAATGCAAATTTGTTTAAATAAACACCAAATCACTTTAAAATTGCATAAAATAACATTTTGAGAAAAAAAGAAGATTTTTTGACCTTAAATATCTTATTTTTACGTCCCGCAGAAGCTATATACCAGTTTTCAGACAAATCGGAGATCCAAAATTTTTTTTGCTCCAAAAATTGAGTGATTTGAAATGGAATCACCCATAGATATGCGCACCGAACACTTCGCGCCGTGTGTGCGGTACGCGTTCGTGGCGTGTTCTTTAGATTAGTACGCGTTAGTACGTGTTTTCAAGTGGCACACAAACGGTGCGCACCGTGCATATCTATACATACCTTAATGCGTGCAAGTACATTTTATTATTATAAAATTTATTATGTTTCACATACTAAGCACCTTCTAGAAATAGTTACCTTAAGGCGGATCCATATCAATAAAAATGTATGTTGTACGTTTTATTTGACGCAAATTTTCTCGTGTGCGCTAAACTTTGTATTGATGTGGACTGTGCGCCGCATAGAATAACACAAAAATATTTTCGTGATAAACCACGCGCGCTATCCTTCGTGCTGTCGGTTTTTCAGTCGACTTCAAAGAAATTTGCGCCGCACAGCAATGTTTACGTCGTAAAAATACTTGACCAGTTTTAAATTTGAGCCGCAAATAATTGTTCTATATATTCAAATACAACACATACACAAATTTTTATTGATGTGGATCAGCCTTTACAATATATTATTAAAAATGAATAATCATTTTCAATTTCGTTGCAAAACGAAACTACAGCCGAACCATATTCTAGTCCAATCAGAGAGTGCAGCAAGCACCTCTACCGGTTTCGAAGCTTACTAGTCTCTCATCAGGAGGCACATATGCTGCTCTCCCTGATCCAACCAAAACAAACCCCAGAGTGCAGTCCCGGATTACAACGAACGAAATGGCATAGATGCCCTAGCGGCAAATGCTACAACAATACTAAGTTTTCACTCTAATGGCATATAAAACAACATAATGATATTCTACACCCCACCAGAATGAAAACAATTGGAACCTTCTCTGGTTACACCTCCGAGGCTTCTACAATATGCAAGCCATACGGATGCTGAGACTAAGGAAGATTAGGGAATTCTAAAATTTACAATTCACGTCTTATCTGCTCAGCGCGGTAAAGTTCCAACGAGAATGGTTCCGTTCGCACTCCAATCAGAGTAAATGTAAATAAAAAATTAATAATCATTTTCAATTTCGTTGCAAAACGATCGTGTGCCTCCTGATGAGAGACTAATAAGTTTCGAAACCGGTAGAGGTGCTTGATGTACTCTCTGATTGGACTAGAATATGGTTCGGCTGTAGTTTCGTTTTGCAACGAAATTGAAAATGATTATTCATTTTTGATTTACATTTACTTTGATGGGAGTACGAAGGGAACCATTCTCGTTGGAACTTTACCGCGCTGAGCAGATGGGACGTGAATTGTGAATTGTAGAATTCCCTCATCTTCCTTAGTGTCAGCATCCGTATGGCTTGCATATTGTAGAAGCCTCGGAGGTGTAACCAGAGAAGGTTCCCATTTTTTTTTCATTCTTTTCTCAAAGTTTTTTTATACATTTTTTTTACCTGCTTGGCGTATGCAAACTTGTTTTTTTCGTTGACAAAAGTAGCCCTATGTTCAGGAATTCATTTTTTGAAAATTCGTGCTGTCTGATCTATGTATACTTTTTCAACGGCGCTCAGTCAAGCCAACGGCACTGCTTTCAGATGATTCGAAATACTTAAAGATAAATTTGTGTTAGAAAAGTACATTTTATGTAGATATTGGTAGGTACCGCGATGTGATCGTGGGTTGGTAAAAAACATGTAGTGCAAAGTGCGAGTGACCGAGATGAGATGACCGGCAATAAATACTCTAACGAATTTAAGACCAAAAAATCCTTATTGCAGGGAGGCTCTAGATCTCCGATACTGTTCAAGATATTCCTGGAATAAATATTAAAATCATTTATAAGGAAATGTGAAGGGATGGGAATACCAATCCGGGACAACTTCTTGCACACATTAAGTTTTGCAGATGACCAAGTGGTAAAAGCTCAAGATGAAGAATATCTGTCGTATATGCTCCAAAAGAGGAATACACAAAAAATGAACTGGAAATAAACCTAAAAAACCGAATACTTAACAACAGAACAAGAACCAGCAAGAAACTTGGAAATGGACGATGATAGGGAAATTAACAGCACTGAAAAATTCAAACACTCTCAAAGTTTCAAAGAATGGAACCACCTGCAACGCTAAACTCGGCTTTGGGAAAGAAAGATAGTCGAAATTAGCATGTAATTTGAAACAAAGAAAAGAAAGTATAGAATAGAGAAAAAGAAAGAAAGAAGAATAGGATAGAGCACCGGCTAAGTAGCTCGAGAAACAAGAGACTAAAAGAAGGTGGGTTTCGAGGGCCAGAAAAAGGAATAAAATTAAAACAGATTCCTTTCTGAAATAATTTGGGCGTGAAAGACGGAGAGCTGGAAGAATAAAGCAGAAACAGGGACGCGCCAACTAACTTCGGCGCCGTCGTGCAAAATATTGATAAGCGCCTTTATCAAAATTACCAGGGTAGAAATATCAATCACTCCTTTACATTTCAACGTGGAAAACTATGAAATTTTTTCTACGTCTACCCAGATTTTTTTTTTGAAGGAAATAATAAGTACACAGTACTGTTATAAAAAAATAATATATTCTTCTTCCTTCTTGTATGGAGCATGTTTATTCTTCAATATTTGTCTCCTAAATTGTTTAGATTATCGCACCATCTTTTTCTTGGTTTGCCAATAATTCTTCGTCAATTTGGTGACTTATCTCGTGCTATTCGTACTATCCTCTCCTCTGCCATTCTACTAATGTGTTAGTTCCACTCCTGTTTCCGTTTTGTCACCCATCCATTCATGTCTTCTATATTGCATGATCTTCTTATGGTTTCACTTCTCTCACTATCCAACAGATTTTTGCCTGGTATTCGTCGAAGTATTTTCATCTCTGTTGTTTCTAGTAGTCTAGTAGTTGTTAAAAATAATTTTAAAAACTATATTGCATAATAAAACAGAACAGAATAAAAACTATGTTAAAGTTATACAGCATTACATAAAATTATTAAAAATATTGAAGATCAAACAATGAAACATACTTATATTGCGATTTTTTAAACAAATGTAATTATTATGATGAAAACCAACGGATATTTCTTATAGAAATTGAACTTTTCTTGCTTTACCTTTGACAAATTCATTAATTAGATTTTCATTATTCAGGTCCTTTAAAAACTCAGATTCTGTAGAAATAATAGTAGATTTTCTAGCCGTTCCTGACCCATTCTAGATCTTAAGTAATTGAAGCGTTTATTTGAAACACAACACTTGTCCAAAAATGAAAATTTTGGAAAATCAAGTAAAACTGCCCAGCTTTAATTTATTTCAAATCTTACTTTTATTGAGACATTCATTGGAAGGAATGTGGATATCAAAATAATTGTACAAACTTACCAAAATATATTCGAAAATAGGGAGGTATTGTGTTGTACATATAGTTTGTGTTATGCTGAACTATTTCTAATACAAAAAAAAAACAATCATCACATTATTACTATCAAAGAATGCACACAACTGATAAATTTAAGGATAAGATCATTCACACTTACAACTACCGTTGACTAGGATGGGACAAGTGTTGTTTTTACAAAAAAAACGCATGGACATATGTTGTTTTTCTAAAACTATCAAAATTTTCTATGCAATGTGAACCAAATGTGTGAACGGGAGAAATAAACTACTATTCTATAAGAACAATACATAAAGTCGAATTTTCGAAAAATGGACATGTGTTGTTTTTGAAATAAACGCTTAGCTAGAACAGCTGAAGCTACAGAAATCGGTACCTATAGTTAATAATATACGTAACGAAATAGTAATGTTTGGGAATGAGTGGACTAAGTTATTTTTTACAATGTTTTTTTTGCTTCAAAAATATTTAGTTTTGAATTGTATATTTATTTAATTTTGCCGAGTCAAAGGGCGCCTTTAACGCCTTGGCGCCGTCGTGCGCCGCACGACCTTGCCCATATGTACGGCGCGTCTCTGAGCAGAAAGTAAATAAATAAAAACAGGCAGAGATCTTGAACAAACCAAAATGGAGGGCGCCATCGGTCTTACTCTTCAGCAAATTAACAAATATATAAATAACTAAATTTTCCTGATATAAAATTTATGTTGCTTCGTCCTAAATCAACTACCTTTTGAAGTGAAACTGGAAAGAGATAATGTAATAAGCAAAAAACGAATTCTACCAAATTATTTATTACAATTTTAAAAAAATATAGCACAATTTACAAAAGAAAATATACAATGTTACAATGTCATACATATAGTTCGTAAAAACGTTGAAAATAAAAAGTTCTAAGTAGTGAGATTTTATGGTTTAAAAATAAAATAACCAATTAGTTTTATGCTTGTACTGTTCATTGAAATTTAAATAAACCCAAAAAATAAAATACCAGAATTTTTGAGATATATATTTTACCGTTTTTTCACCAGTAGCGGTAGATAATGCTGGATAAAGTCCCATGGAGACTTTAGTTGGCTGATAATCACATCAGCGATCATCACACCGTGTGAGAAACGAAGTTCAATGGAAAGTGACCCATAAATTCACGTCCAATAGAAAGAAACCATCTGATTTTCGGAGACGTCTAATCATAGGCCATTCCAGACCGCCTCCAGCCAGAAAGTAAACCTAGTTACTTTGACGAAACGGAAAGTTTCCAGGTACGGAAAATATGTAGAAAATCCAACAAAAACCAAAACCAGAAACCAAACTCCAAAACTCCAACCAAAACCAGGCGAAAACTAAACTGGAACCAAACCAAAACTCCAACGGAAAACCAAACCAAACCCTTGTACAATGGGTCTTCCCACAAACAACTGCTTACCACCAAAGTAAAATGAAGACAAAGCAGATATTTTTGGTCTTTCAAAAACGAACTTTACAAAAATTAACGACGTATAGAGGTGGGAACGGATATATTTTTATAGGGCCTTTGTAACTGCAACACACCGAGCAAGAGATATCCAGTCGAATAAGACAGACAAAACATGTATTAAACAAATGAACTGTGGGATAGACAGATTCCCAGAAATACAAAGAAGAGAATATATTATTATATCACCTTGGTACGTAGTGTAATGGCCTATGAAGCAGAGAATTGGGTAATAAACAAACGAAACAGGTGCAAAATTACAGCAACTGAAATGGAGTTCACACGAAGAAGCTGCAGAGTGACAAGAACACATCGCATTAGAAATGAGGAGATAAAACAAAGAACGGCAGTAGAACAAGATATACTCAGCTACATCGAAGAAAAACGTTTAATTTGGTATGGACATGCGACAAGAGCAGATTGTATACGGTCGATATCAAAGATTTTGGATTGGAGCCTAATAGGAAAGACAAGAAGCGGTAGACCCCGAAGATAATGGAGGGATGAAGCGGACGAGGCCAAGGAAAGATGATACCTTAGACATGCAGAACGGTAGAACAGAAAGAACTGGAGACGTTGGCTGAAAGAAGGAAGGCGACGACAGCTGTAAAAATCCTTATATAGATAGATACTATCAAAGACGGGTTTAGGGCGCTTGCTGGACTGATAGGGCGATCGGGGTCAGTGAATGGCCAGGTAATATGATCATATCTACATACAAGCAAGTTTGGTTTAAAGAATGTTTATACAAAAGTGTTTAATATACCTGTTATAGTGTTATCTATCCTTAAAAATTAATAACGGCATTTCTTTACACGGTTGCGCCACAATGTCACTTAGTTTTCAATCTAGCTAAGCTTTACCTTCTGCTGTTTATAAGACAATATTCTTGTATATTATAATTAGTGAATGTGTATGAATTATTCTTTTATAATTATTAATCTACCAGTAAGTCGTCACATCTACACATCAGTGTCTAGAACCATTGCACTTTTTTCCTAATCCTTCGAAAGGATATTTTGATGCTAACTTGCATAAATAAAACAATTATAATAAAATTATCAAATTGTGCAAGGACAGTTTCACCCACCACAGGTATTTCATTTAATATGCCCCTTATAGCCTCTCAGTATAATTATGCAATTTACTATTTTTTGTAGGAACAAGCCGCAATTTTACTTTAAAAAAAGTTTATTTGACGTTTCAAAACGGAATACAAGCTATTAAAATATAAAACAATAATAAATTAAACAAATTTGGTCTTTGTTACTTGGTAAAACGTTCGTCTAACTAACTAGACAACTTTAAAATGATATTACCGATAATTATGAGTTACGTTTCTGGGACGACTTTATATGAATACATTTCATTCGATTACATGAAATCAGCTTTAAATCCGTCATAAAATCATAGCATGTGATTTGTTTTTAAAGAGACAACCACATGAAATGGTGACAGTAAAATTCTCCAGTTAGGGATTCCATAGCAAATCATGAGGGAAAAACCTCATGATACTATCCCCACATGGTAATTATTTGATCTTACATTTAGTTTACTCTCAAAATTAAGACCAAACTGTGATTTAATATGTAAATGATGTATTCGCGATATGTTATTGGTTTACTAATAGTGGTATTTTCTTTCAATAACAAACCAATAACATATCAAGGATACATCATTTATGTTTTAAAATAAGCTATTAAATCAAAGTTTGGTGTTCATTTTATAGCCCGATCAAAGAACAATGTGACCCCAAAAAAATAAAGGAAGGATGGAAATTTGGGAATAGGTAGTTAAAATTGTCTATTATTATATATTATATAAGAAAAAGTTTACAATTCTACATCCCCTCCATTTTACAAAAATTTTAGGGGAATACCCACCTCTCGAAGATGAAAAAAATACATTCAAAATAAGACCGGAATTGGATAAAATGACTAATAAAAAACAACTTTTCTTCTATAGCGTTTTTTCACTAAGTCAATACTTTTCGAGTTATTTGCGAGTGAATATGTTCATGTTTAACAAAATAAAACATGTTTTTGGACGGTTTTTCGGAGATAACTCAGAAAGTAAGTATTTTAGCGAAAAAAATATTCTTAGTAAAAATATAGCTTATAAAGAATTGAAAAAAATGGTGTATGCGTGACGTCTGCAGACCCAGTAGAAGCAGAGTTGCAGCTAATCTAATTATTATTTGTAGTAGTAATGTAAAGGTAGGTCGTTACTGTGATATGTAAACAATTTATTATGGTTAATCGTTGATGGAGTTAAAAGTAAATATAACGTATTTGAACCAAGAAGAGAGTTTTAATTAATTGGGACCTAGAAGGCAGTAACCACACACTTATTTACGACATGGCGAAATACGAAATGTAGGTTCTTCTTCGTCAAATTCCAAATCGAAAATTTCAATGTGAAATAACCCAAAAACGGAGCACTTTTAGGGGAAAATTTATTTTACCTTTTTTAAAGTGTTTAAAAAGAGGTTTATTTTTTTAAACTTGTAATATTAAAACTAAGTTAATTACGCTCAAAATATTGTTGGCCCCTTTTATTTTTTGGTAAAAAATCGCGAAAATCACCCTCTAATTAGCATCACATATAAATTTTACCATTACCACTTCACAAGTTACTTTGTCTATGTATTATTTATATGATCTGTAAGTTTCATCGGTTCAAAGTGCTTCGTTTTGAAAAAGCTCTAGTTAAAATGGCTTGAACGAGTAACTAATCACGAGTTTAGGCAAATTTTGAACAGCCATAGCACAACCAATTTTTCTCTAACAAGAAAACAAAAAATAAAAAATATTCAGAAAAGCAAAACGTACATTTTATCACTCTTTAAGATTTTTGGTATTTCTAATTGTTTTTAAGTTAATTCCATAAACAATTACGATTTTTTTCAAAATTAAAAAAAAAAGTTTTATTTTGTACCCAATTTTTTTTTCAAAACTGAGCACTTTGAACCAATCAAACTTATAGATATTATAACCAATACATTTAAGTAACTTGTAAAGCAGTAACGATTAATTTTATTTGAGAAGCTAATTAAGGGGTGATTTTCACCATTCTTTTACCAAAAAATAAAAGGGACCAACAATATTTTGACCGTAACTCACTTACTTTTAATGTTAGAAGTTTTTTTAAAAAACAAAAATATACCTTTTTTAAGCACTTTAAAAAAGTTGTAATCAATTTTCCCCGAAAAGTGCTCCGTTTTTTGGTTATTTCACATTGAAATATTCGATTTGAAATTTGACGAAGAAGAACCTACATTTCATTAGCTGTAGTTCTGCTTCTACTGGGTCTGCAGACCTCACGCTTACACAATTTTGTTCAATTTTTTATAAGCTATATTTTTACTAAGAATATTTTTTTCGCTAAAATACTTACTTTTTGAGTTATCTCCGAAAAACCGTCCAAGAACATTTTTTTTTGTTAAAAATGAACATATTCATTCGCAAATAACTCGAAAAGTATTAACTTAGTAAAAAAATTATAGAACAAAAGTTACTTAGAATTAGCCATTTTATCCAATTCCGGACTTATTTTGAACGTATATTTTTTCACCCTCGAGAAAAAATTTTTCACCCCGTATTTTCTCCAATTTTTTCGTATATAATAATAGACAATTTCAACTACCTATTCCCAAATTTTCATCCTTCCTTTATTTTTTTGGAGGTTTTCGTAAAATTTTGCGTTCTCTGATCGGGCTATTAGGAGTAAACTAAATAATGTAAGACCAAATACTTACCATAATGGGGTAGTATTATGAGGTTTTTTTCCTGTATTTTTTTCTATCACTAACAGGAAAATTTTACTTTCATCATTGCACGTATTTTTCTTTTTAACGACAAATCACATGCTACGATTTTTCTGACGGATATTCTTAAGTTAAAGTTGATTTCAATTAATCGAATGTAGTTGAATACAACAGACCTCGAGAATTACCGGCCCAATAGCCTATTAGACCACCTTTACAAGTTATTCACAAGAATAATAACAAATAGACTGGAAACAAAATTAGATTTTTACCAGCCTAGAGAACAGGTAAGTTTTAGGAAGAACTTTGGCACTAACGATCACCTACCCTGCATAAAAGGAATTATAGAAAAATCTATCGAATATAACCGACCACTGGCCTTGGCTTTCGTAGACTTTCGCAAAGCAATTGATACGATAGAAATTAACAACATAATGAGAGCATTGGAGGAAAGTTGTATATACAGGGTGTCCCGGAAAATAGTGCGTTCCTTAAAGGTATAGGTAGAAGGCACCATGTAGAACAAAAAACTCTTATAACATTTTTTTCTAAATGCAACCGTTTGACCAAAAAATTAAAATGTATTTTGGTATCCAAATTTAAATCTGACAACTATGTGCGGTACGCAAATTTAAGCATAGACAGTCCCATGTAAATAGATAGAAGATGATAGTAAACAGATAGTTTTAAAGAATCCTGTTTAGTGTCAATGCCGAAAATGTTTTCGAATAGTGAGTGTATTACCTATTATGTTATTACCTATGAATGGTGTTTGTGAAAGGTTACTTGAAACATTTATTCGGTATATTAATTATTTTCAAGTAAGTACAACTTACTTATTTCAGTTCACAAGTAAACAAGTTACTGAGACATTATCTGGTGTATTTAAGTTCCACTGTAAACTATTAAAACTATGTAATTCAGTTAAAGCCCTCAGCAATACTCAGCATTCAACCCATTTAAACCTTACTAAATACATAATACTAGTTTAGTTAAAAGATGTGTTTTTATGTTAAAAGATGTGTAATTCGTTTAAAATTATGCAATAGGTATTTCAATACATTTCAAAAGAAAATAATTTTAGTAAACAAATAGTAAATACATAAGTATTACCTACTATTAGGTTGGATTATTTTAATACTGTTAATCACAATCACAAACGAGTTCTTACTATGTTATTATGCCGTAGTGCGTACGATGTTGCCAGTTTATTAAAATTTCCAAACATTAAAATACAGGTATATGGAAAACAATGTTAACTTTTTTTTGGAAACGGTTAACTTTAGAAAAAAATGGTATAGGACTTTTTTGTTCCAAATTTTGTATTCTCTCCATACCTTAAAGGAACGCACTATTTTCCGGGACACCCTGTATTATCGATACTCCAAACTGATAGCGAACATAATACAACAATGCAACCATGACCGTCCGATTACATAAAGATACCAAATCTCTAAAAATGAACAGAGAAATTACACAGGGCGACACGTTATCTTCCAAACTCTTTACGGCAGTACTTGAACATGCTTTCAAACAATTGGAGTGGGACGTCAAAAGAATAAAAATGTCGACGGAGAAAGGCTCTCCCACCTACGATTCGCAGACGACATAGTTCTTATAACAGACAACTTAGAAGAGATTAGAACTATGCTTACTGAGTTAGATGCCGCCTGTAAGAATGTTGGTTTAAACATAAATTTTGGAAAGACACAATACATGACAAACCTGGTACCAAGCGAAAATCCCAAAGTCGACTTCAACGAAATAGCATAGGTCCATAAATATAAATACTTAGGGCATGAAATCCAAATTGAGAGGGACAATCAAACTGCCGAACTACAAAGAAGGATCACCTTAGCATGGGCCGCATATGGAGCTCTATCAGACATCTTCAAGAGCAACTTGCCAAATTATTTGAAAAAGAAGACTTTCGACCAATTTGTGCTTCCAGTCATGACTTACGGCGCCGAAAATGGAACGGTCACTACTTGGACTGACTCTCACTCTCAGAGACAGGGTAAGAAACAAAGAAATCAGAAGAAGGACAGGCGTCACAGATGTCATAGAGCGGCATGGCTGAAGTGGAATTGGGCGGGCCATGTAGCCAGAATGAAGGACGGAAAGTGGACCCAAAATATTACAGTGTGGAGACCAAGAGAAGACAGAAGAAGTAGAGGTAGACCACCTATACGATGGACAGACGACGTCAAAAGGATTGCTGGAAATTGGTTACAGGAA
This sequence comes from Diabrotica virgifera virgifera, assembly GCF_917563875.1. Lineage (NCBI taxonomy): Eukaryota > Metazoa > Arthropoda > Insecta > Coleoptera > Chrysomelidae > Diabrotica > Diabrotica virgifera. Next base: position 109,043,651 of record NC_065448.1, on the reverse strand, counting down.
GCCCAAGATCGACAAAACTGGAAGAAATTATGGGAGGCCTATGTTCAACTTTGGTTGCAGAAGGCTGAATGATGATGATGATGATTATGATGATGATGATGATGATGATGACTTGAATGAGTGAATCTTCCAATAAAGTAGTCCCGTGGACGCAACTCATAAATTGACAATATTATTTTAAAGTCATCTACTTTAAAATAAATTATTGATTAATTATGTCTGAATTGTTAATTTGAATAGAATAGAAATATAATAGAAATATGCTTTATTGTCGTTGAAAATTGTACAATTTTATAGACAAAGCTTACAAACAGGCAGAAAAGTAAAACAATAACAAATAAAATTTACTAAAATTACATAAATCGTCAATAGGGGAAGGCGGGGTGGAATGGGGTACTAAGTTGAAATTGATTTTTAAAAATAAGTTAGGATTAATTATTTAAGCTGCATATCATTATATAAACTCATTGTAATATTGTTAACATTATATTACAATATTATTTTTTTTTAAGAACAAGAACAGTAAGTTTGTCACTAAAATATTAAATAATGTCAATTGCCCAGTTCTGCCCCTGAACCGGGGTACAATGAAGTAGCCATTACAATATTAGTGAAATTAATAAAAAAATAACTTAATAATTGTAATTATTAAGTCCAATTATTAAGTAACGTGAAAAAGTTATTTTATGTTAAGTTATGTTAAATTCATCACTACCACAGCTATCCCATAGCTCTGGCGCCAGATGTTGACTCAGGTTACCGAAGTGATAAAATTTCTCTTTAAAAATCTATTGACCCAATCTTGGCCAGCGATTTCATTCTTAAATCTGTGGGCTAGGACATTTCTTACAGCTAACTGATAAGCTAAGGTACGCAAATCTTTCATCGTTAGACCAAATATTCGAGACTCCATAATTTTCAAATAGCTCATGAGCTCATATTCTTGCCTTTTGATAAAGACAGCTTGAAATTTTCCTGCTGTTTTGTCAATATGGTACTGTGGATCTTATCCTGTCTCTCCAGGATCTCTCCAGGGTACTTTGGGGAACATTAAATTGCTTTGAAGCCTTCAAATAACCTACTTGACCAGAAATAACAGCTTCGACAGCATTATTCATACTTTCAGTAGACCATGACTGTCTATTTGTCTTCCTTTTGTATACTCAAACCATCTGAAATCGAAGGAAAGTAGTTAAATATGGAGTTCCTGTTTAATAAAAAAGTGTGGACGGAACGGGGTACTTCCCCATTCCGCCCCAAACGGACCTCCTCATTCCGCCCCATGCACATGATTTATTTCATCACGCTATGGTCACTCGAAAACGATTGGTAAGGAAACGTTTGCCTAGACTAAACTAAAGCTAATTAAACACCCTACAAGTATTACCAACTAACGTTGTAAAGAAACAAGCGTGTGCAACTTACCTTGGTCATAAAATCACAAATTATAAGCGAAAAACCACGCAAAGATAGATTCACGTGGTTAACTTCAAGGGAACTAGACAAACATGCCTACCGGTCTTCATTCTCACTACATTTATGTAATTTTACTTATAGCCGCTTGGCTGCAGCACGTTATTGTTACTTAAAAATACCAATCTTTATTCCGCCCCGGTGCCCCATTCTGCCCCGCTTTCCCCTATAAATAAAAACAAATAATAAAGTAAAACAAAAACAATCTATTGCAAAATTTAAATATTGAATGTGTGAGTCCGATAAAATTAAATTATTAGAAGAATTTTTTACCAAGTAACAAAAACAAAATTTGTTATTAATGTTTTGTGTTTTGATAACGATTTTCGAAGTACAAATTAAAACGTCAAATAAACTTAATTTTAAAGTAGAATTGCGGATTATTCCCACCAAAAATAGTAAATTGCATGCAATAGTAAGATACCAAAAGCAAATACATAGCTTCAGAACAGTATAATAAAATAATTGATGGATTCGACCGTTACTTAATGGAAGGTCATTTTATCTCACAATAAAACACTGAAAACTTTTGTTTTCTATACTTCCACAAAATTTATTACAACTATGTTATTACTACAGCTGTTTCGGCAAAGTGCCTTTCTCAAGTGATATATTTTACAATGTGTTTGTCTTTTTAAGTCTTTAACTGAAGATGTTGAGGAGTGGGGAGCTGTGTGTCTCGAGTTGGTCATTCAGAATTATATCTGTATTTTTCAATTTATTAATTTCCATTGATTCTAAAAGTGATAGCTTAAGGCCTTTATTTTGAATATGTAGAATTTGAAACTCTTCATTGAAAGAATGATTATGATCTAGAAGGTGAAGTGCGTATGTAGAAGTGTCTGTTTTTCTATTGTTGAAAGCCCTTTTGTGTTCTGCTATCCGTTTGTTAAAAGTTCTGCCAGTTTGACCGATGTAAGTTTTCGGACAGTCACCACAACTTAGTTTGTACACACCACTCTGTAGTTGCTTTCTCTTTCGGCTTTCATTGTTTTTAATATGTTTGCTTAAGTTGTTGTTAGTTCTGAAAGCTGGTGTTATTCCTTTCTTTTTTATGTATCTGGCTATTTTTATTGTTATTTTGCCAGTATATGTGAGAGAGCAGAAGGTACTGGGTTTTTTCTGTGGTGGTGGATACACTAATTTCAAGGCTTTCTTATGGAGTTTTTGGTTTAAAATGTTGTTAACTGTTTGTTCGTTATAGCCATTGTTTACTGCTATTTGTCTAATGATATTTAGTTCTGTCTCGAAGTTATTTTTTGTCATAGGAATTTCTGTCAGTCTATGTATCATGCTATGGTAGGCTGCTAATTTGTGTTGTGTAGGATGGGATGATGAATTGTGTATAGTTGTGTCAGTATGGGTAGGTTTATGATATACGGAGAACTCAAGTTTGTTGTGTAGTCTGGTAATCGTTACATCTAGAAAGTTTATGGAATTATTCTGTTCTGTTTCTATTGTGAACTTAATATTACTATGAAGTGAATTAATGTATGATAGAAATTGGTCAAGTTGTCTGTTAGTTCCTGTAAAGCAGGCTAGTATGTCATCCACGTATCTCCACCAATATAAGAACTGTTTAAATACGGGGTGTTTAGAAATTGTTGTTTCAAGTTGGTTCATAAATATATCTGATAGTAATGGGCTTAGAGGATTACCCATAATAAGTCCTGCACTGTTGTTTGTGTAAATTTGATTATTGAATTCAAAATAGTCTTGATTTATGCAAATTTCAAGAAGGTGTAAAATTTCAGATGCAATGATCAACATAATAGTATGATAACATAATAGTACAAATCCGATCATTGCATCTGAAATTTTACACCTTCTTGAAATTTGCATAAATCAAGACTATTTTGAATTCAATAATCAAATTTACACAAACAACAGTGCAGGACTTATTATGGGTAATCCTCTAAGCCCATTACTATCAGATATATTTATGAACCAACTTGAAACAACAATTTCTAAACACTCCGTATTTAAACAGTTCTTATATTGGTGGAGATACGTGGATGACATACTAGCCTGCTTTACAGGAACTAACAGACAACTTGACCAATTTCTATCATACATTAATTCACTTCATAGTAATATTAAGTTCACAATAGAAACAGAACAGAATAATTCCATAAACTTTCCAGATGTAACGATTACCAGACTACACAACAAACATGAGTTCTCCGTATATCATAAACCTACCCATACTGACACAACTATACACAATTAATCATCCTATCCTACACAACACAAATTAGCAGCCTACCATAGCATGATACATAGACTGACAGAAATTCCTATGACAAAAAATAACTTCGAGACAGAACTAAATATCATTAGACAAATAGCAGTAAACAATGGCTATAACGAACAAACAGTTAACAACATTTTAAACCAAAAACTCCATAAGAAAGCCTTGAAATTAGTGTATCCACCACCACAGAAAAAACCCAGTACCTTCTGCTCTCTCACATATACTGGCAAAATAACAACAAAAATAGCCAGATACATAAAAAAGAAAGGAATAACACCAGCTTTCAGAACTAACAACAACTTAAGCAAACATATTAAAAACAATAAAAGCCGAAAGAGAAAGCAACTACAGAGTGGTGTGTACAAACTAACTTGTGGTGACTGTCCGAAAACTTACATCGGTCAAACTGGCAGAACTTTTGACAAACGGATAGCAGAACACAAAGGGGCTTTCAACAATAGAAAAACAGACACTTCTACATACGCACTTCACCTTCTAGATCATAATCATTCTTTCAATGAAGAGTTTCAAATTCTACATATTCAAAATAAAGGCCTTAAGCTATCACTTTTAGAATCAATGGAAATTAATAAATTGAAAAATACAGATATAATTCTGAATGACCAACTCGAGACAAACAGCTCCCCACTCCTCAACCTCTTCAGTTAAAGACTTAAAAAGACAAACACATTGTAAAATATATCGCTTGAGAAAGGCACTTTGCCGAAACAGCTGTAGTAATAACATAGTTGTAATAAATTTTGTGGAAGTATAGAAAACAAACGTTTTTCAGTGTTTTATTGTGAGTATAATAAAACATCTCTTCAGGTAATCTCTTGTTTTTTTCTTAATACATATAATGTAAACAAGATGTATGTTCCTAATAAAAGTATACAACAGATAAATAATTTTCAAATATTTTAACAACGCCCAGATTCTCCGTTAGATAAACCGTTGTTGTTTTTAAGATTTACCTTAGCGTAATTAAATATTTTCTGTAAGCGTCCGATATGGGCAAGTAGCGTAGCTACAGTTATAGATCGAGGAAGGCACTGGTGTCAGAGGCCACAACGAACGCCACGCACCGCTGAACCGTCACGCGACACATCATTCCAAAGAACTTGCTTGATGATTACTCGAAAATTGGTTTAACAATCAAGCGAAATAAAGAAGCATAACTAGAATATATTTTTGTAATGGTTGATTACACCGAGCAATCAAAGTTAACTCGGTAAATATACAAATTTTGTTGAGTAGCAATAAATATAGTTTTTCCTTCGTTTAAGAGGAGAGGTACGATCTAGAATAAAAAGAACAAATTCAATAATTAATTATTGGATCAGGTAGAGCAGCATATGTGCCTCCTGATGAGAGACTAATAAGTTTCGAAACCAGTAGGGGTGCTTGCAGCACTCTCTGACTGGACTAGAATATGGTTCGGCTGTGTTTTCGTTTTGAAACGAAATTGAAAATGGTTATTCATTTTTGATTTACATTTACTCTGTGTGGAGTATGATGGGAACCATTCTCGTTGGAACTTTACCGCGCTGAGCAGATGGGACGTGAATTGTAAATTGTAGAATTCCCTCATCTTCCTTAGTCTCAGCATCCGTATGGCTTGCAAATTGTAGAAGCCTCGGAGGTGTAACCAGAGAAGATTCCCATTGTTTTCATTCTGGTGGGATGTGAAATAGCATTATGTTGCTTTATATGCCATTAGAGTGAAAACTTAGTCTTTTTGCTAGCAGTTGCCGCTAGGGCATCTATGCCATTTCGTTCGTTGGAATCCGGGACTGCACGCTGGGGTTTGTTTTGGTTGGATCAGGGAGAGCAGCATATGTGCCTCCTGATGAGAGACTAATAAGTTTCGAAACCGGTAGGGGTGCTTGCAGCACTCTCTGATTGGACTAGAATATGGTTCGGCTGTGTTTTCGTTTTGCAACGAAATTGAAAATGGTTATTCATTTTTAATTAATTATTTGTTTATCTACAGTGAAATAATTTTCCTGTAGCTGACTGTAGACCATCAATCACAACAAAAATTATTAAAACATCCTTTATAAAAGGTTTAAAATTTATTAAAATCCCTTAAAGGGCTACACCAATCACATAATGCTTCGATATATAAATTATCATCATCAGTGTTAAAACTGGTTGATTACATGCTGGTTGATGGTATACACCGTTTAAATGATATAAAAATTTGTTACATTAACATTGTTACTTAAAATTCCAAACGAATGATAAAATTTATAAAGATAAGGCTCTCTGTATGACTCTCCCAGTACGTGAGTTGCTGAACAGGTGGATTTGTTTTTACATGAGGAATGTTGTTAATTGAATTAGTTGCGATCTGCCAAAAGTAAGCAAGTTATGCTCAAAATAAAATTGGTTCCTTTTTTTTTGGTAAAAAAAAATCGTGAAAATGATCCCCTAATTAGCATCCCAAATGACATTTATCGTTACCGCTTCACAAGTTACTTTGTCTATGTGCTGTTGAAACACGCTGAAAGTCCTCCGTCTAAATATTTGAAATTCCGACACAGTAATACTTTCGCTACGCCCTGTATATCGATCTTCCGCATAGGCAGAGTATGGCGTTTTTCAATTCTCACGGGATTTGGATGTTTATTTCGGTTTTTGCGATTCTTTGAAATGTGGTGTACAAAGGTGCCCCAAATTGTTTATATCCTACAAAATTGTAAACGGAATATTTTTCAAAGAGGTTCCACGTTAAGTAGGGACTCAGAGTATTAAAAGGTTTTTATGATATTTACAGTTTTGGTTTGTCGGTTATATGTTCGTCGGTATATCCAAATAGCTACAGGAAGAACCCCTGCTATGCTCTAGACTGTTGCAGTCTAAAAGATGAAAGATTTTTATGACTTTCTCAGACACAAATTTATTGAGGGTTGTATTAGAGCAGGAAGGATTAGTCGATTGCTTTTTCAGCTCTTAAATATTGGTTCTAAAAACTAACTGTAATTGTATGAGTCATCGCATTTCGTGTAAACTCGAGGGATTTTGTTATTGCGAAGTTTAAGTAATTGTAATTGGTTGAGGGTAAAACCATCATGGCGTTCGAGGGATGTCTTGAGAGTTTTTCTGACCATTTGATTGGTAGAGAAATATCTGGTATGATTCCTATTGGTCTAAGTAGGAAGTCACTTTTTTTGGGAGAGGAACCCAAGTTTTAGAAGGATCGAGTTAGCGGTCCTAGAAATCAGTTCCGTATAAGCTATCATCATGTTCAGTTGAGTTCCACCAGGGCCACCATCGAGTTGAGTTTAGTTTTGGTTCCTTTAGGGCCATCGTCATAGAGAAGAGTTCTCCCAGGGCCATCATCGAGTTAAGTTGAGTTTTGGTTCCCTTAGGGCCATCGTCATGGAGTTGAGTTCCATTAAGTGTTTCGGAATGTAGTTTTCCAGTTTCCCAGCCGGCTAGGTTAATTCCAGCCCGGTGAATGTGATGGTGTATCGTGAACTCCGGCGATTTTCCCGCTGTTTCTAAGCAAATCGTCGTTATCATTTTATACCAATTTTGGTATCCACTAATTTCATTTAAGCAGTCAGAATAAGAAGTAGGAGAGAAGACTTTCAATTTTCTCATTGCTATGTTTAACAGTGCAGTTAAAACATGTAGTATGCTCACATATTTTATTTTGGTCAAAGTTAATGAACTTTCAATAATCATGTTCGAGTCTAACTAAATAATTTTATTCGAGTAAAAGTAAAATTTGATCCAGTTTAACGAACTTTTAAACTATTTATCTTCAAGTGAAAGCTGAATTTTTCTATAATAATGTTTGTTTATAAACAATGTACTGTTTGCTGTTTGCTGTAATTAACGACAGTGAAGTAAGTGTTTCGCGAGTGCAATAGCGCCTTGGACTTTCGAATCAAGCTACGAGGAAGAAGCCAGGACACTAATTGTTAAGGTATAATTTTTATATTTGTAAAACTGTTCGTTTCATCTTTGATTAATTGGTAATCTGGTCTCTAATTATAACAGAGAGATCAGAGATTAATTTTTTTTAATAAATGTTTGATTTTCAACCTATAATTTATTATTTCTTTCCTTCTCTCTTGAATCGTAAGAACGATAAAACATTGACTGAGTATATAATTTTGAGTGTAAAGTAAAGGAGGTAAGTTACATTATAACATTTTGTATATTATGTATATCATTTTATTTGACTATGTTTCTTTGTTTTATTTTAATTTATCTTTCTTTGTTTTATTTCTATTTTTTTTGTATAAAGTTTGGTTTCCCTTAGGTAACCAATGGCGCCCAATATTTTATTTTTTGTATTTTTCTTTATTTTTTATTTCACATCCTTATTTCGATTTTTCTATCTTTCTAATTTTTCTAAGCTAATAAGAATATATCATAACATCTATTAAAGAATCCACTCCCTAAAATCTCTGAGACAGTAGCAACCGAGGTACTTAATAAATTATGTAGCACGAATTTTGTCCAATTCTTAATTAGTCATGTTTCATAAAACAACAGGGGCTATCTTTTGTCTTACATTAAAATGGCCCCATATGACTTCCATTCTTTGTCGTGTTTCATCAAATGGCTTCCATGCGTGGGGCTGTTTCATAAAATGAATTGTGCTTCACTGTTCATAATATGATCTAAGTTTCATCGGTTCAAAGTTATAAGTTTTGAAAGGGCTGTAGTTGAAAAGGTTTTAACGAGTCACTAATTACGAGTGTATGCAACAGTGTGTACGCAACAGCCCTATCTTAACCAATTTAAGCATAAACGCATAAATTTACGCATACATCTACCGGTAACGCAGCAGAGTTTTGCTCCACGTAACGTAGAGCCACATCGAGAGCTTTAGTGGCATCTGCGTGTGTCACTCGATCTGGCAGGGAAACTTCTTTCTCGCCTTCTTCATCTTTATTAGGGTTGCCTTGAGGTTGAACCAAGTTTACAATGTGCCAGCTTGTCGTTAGCTTTAATTAATCCTGCGCGTTCTTCTTCGCTTTCACATCCTGAAAGTTGTACGATTTCTAGGAGGTCATTTTGTAATGCAGATTGGAAAAATGGACCTTCTTCAAATTGTAAATATGGCCACAAATTCTTCCACGATTTTCTAATTAAAGTCCAAGGGCAGTTGTCGCAGTCCTCAGCCACCTAATAAATGACATCTTTTACGGTGATTTTTTTTCAGGTTTTCAGTAATGAAACTTTCCTTGCCTTCTAATACAGTCTGTACCAAATTTTTTGTATAGTACTGTTATATAAACTGCAGAACACCCTGGTCCAAGTTTTTCAATACCGGGGTCATATTTGGTGCTAGAAAAACAGCTTTAATTTTATCACATATAGGGTGGAAGGCACTTATGGAATAAAATTATTTCTATCCTTGTTTCAAAAAATTATAAAAAACACTGAGACCCTTCGATTTTAAAATAAAAATATGCACTTTTTAAACATAAACCTAAATGTACAGGATGATCCTTGCAAGTCTAACAGAGTCCATAAGCTTTATTTTTAATAGAACAACCTGTATATTCTTATATTTATAAAAGCTACTTAACAGCCTGATTTCAACGAACTGTATCATGTAGGGTGCATTAGGAATAATACGGGGTGAAAATTTTAAATTAAAAAGTATGGACACTGCTGATGGAATAAAATTGTTTGTGTCCTTATTTTAAAATTTTTTAAAAAATACAGGGACACGTCAACTTTTAAATTCATATGGGCGCTTTACAAACATAAATTTAAATATAGAGGGTGATTCACACAAGTACAGCATAGTCCATCACTTTTAGTTTTAATGGACCACCCTGTATATTTTTATGTTTTTAGAATCTGCTAAGCAGCCTCATGGCAAAAAAGTGTATACCTATTATGTAGAGCCTATTATGAATAATACAAGGGGAAATTTTAAAATCATGTTTAATTTTCGTCAAGATATTAAATACCTACTTAAAATTTTGAAATTAATAATTCAGCATGCTTTATATAACGGTATTATTTTTGAAATACCTAGCTAAATAATAGTTATTTATGATATGTGTTAAAAGTATAATTTTAAGGCACGCATGTGAAAGTTTGCAGAATGAGCGAAGAGAATTCTGCAATTTACATGAGTGTCTTAAAAATGTACTTTTTAACACGTATATCATACAATATTTTTTCTACAAACGTCTTATATATCAACAATTATAATTTATTAATTCTCAATTACAGGACAATCTACAAAAACTTTTACTTGAACTTGACTGACATTCCCTTTCTATATTTTTCTTGACATTACATCAAAACTGCCTATACTGTCAATACGTAAATCATAACAACTATAGGTGATGTGGAAAGCAAAAGAGGACCAGTTGTCTCAGAACATCAAATTTGAGATCTCATTTTTCCTCAATAAAGGAGACTATAACGAACATTTTAAAAAAAATTCAGATTGATATCTTGAAAAATGACTGAGTTATGCCTAATCAAACATAAAAACAGGAAATTGTGTGTTCTGCAAAAAACGCATTTGAAGTTTTCTCTTATTCAATCAGTCTTTTTCCTCAATAATCAATATTATTTAAGGAATGATTTATACATAAAAATGAAGAGGAGGAAATTTTCTTTAAAATGAAACCAATAAACACTACATTACATAACAATTAATTTTTTTATGGACCATTATGCTTTTAGTGGTTACCGTAGAAGATGGCCGCATTGAAGTTCCAATGGGCCTTTGCATCAATCTTGTCACCAATGGTGACAGACGGGCACAAAATGTCATTGGACTTTCATTTTTTCTCTTCAAGTAGACTGTCATGAGAAATTTGACATCAAATTTAGATTCATATCTTGATAAATAATAAAAAAAAACTAACTTATGCCTATTTAAATGACAAAACAGGAAGATGCGAGTTATAAGAAAAACAAGATTAAACTTTTTGCTCAAAGACTCAGGCTCAACTTTTAATATTTAAATATCTAATAATACATGAAAAGTAGAGATTCTTTTGAAAATGAGAGTATGATAAACATTAAATCAAATATACAACTTTTTAAATGGACCGTTTTCGCTTCCTAGTGGTTTCCATACAAGATGACCCTGGTTGAGGTTCTGACGAATCTTCATCAACGTCGGTGACAGGAGGACACAGAATATCCTTGAACTCATCTTTGCAGTAGGCTCTAATATTCTTGTGAAGATACTCCTTCCTCTCTTTTGACATACCTGTAACAATGAATAAAATAATTGATTATTATCTTGATCAATAAAAAGGTATTGAACAAAAATTTTAGCTTCAAAATTTTCAAGTTTAATTTGATATTTTTCAACTTTTTAATGTATTTTTGGTGCTATCTTGACTTTTTTATTAACCTTCTAAATTCCAGTCTCTTTTAGGGGAAAATGAGTTCTAGCTTGGTCTAATAAAAAGGATTCAACTTACCAAGTGGTGTAATTTCTGCTGGAAATCCAGATGGGCCTGCTTCAGTTGAGAAAATTGTGAAACTGAACTTATTCCCATTTATGTCAGTTTTACATGATACTTTTCCTTTATTTGAGTGATTGAATTCAAAGTGATTGTATTGAGTAATATGAGGCACCTTCTTGGCCTTGGAGTCCTTGAAAAAACTTAGCCAATCAAAAACCTTGATGAGCACTGTGCCATCCTCATTTCCAACAGCCACTGCTGAATTCACTTTTGAAGTTGGTGTGGACTGATTTGCACAATCTATCAGCTCTCCAATAGAAGAAATGTACATTGTCCTAAATTTCTTAGTGAAAGGGAAATTTCTGTATCTTACTGATACAAGCTTTTTTTTTTTTTTTCGTCTTTAAAGAGGGGGGTCTGGAATCTTCAAAAGACACCTCAGTCCAGAACGCCGCCTGACTGACCTTAGTGCAGGATTCATTCTTCGTAGTACCAGCGATAGTTCCCGAGGTGCTTTAAAACGCTCTCTCGTCGCCGAGGCTACGCCGAATGCCTACCTGCTAAACCAGACCCTCCTCTGTCATCCAGCGCTCCGAAAACGGAATGGCCGCTGCAAGGTCGACATCGCTTCCGAAGCACTTTACCTTCATTTATCCACAGACTGTAAGCAAGGAGGCCCTTCATTTTCCCCGTTCCCCCTTTTTTTGGTCCCAAGATTGGGTTTTTTTTTTTGAGCTTCTTTCCCACAGTCTGTCTCATACAATATATCTGACTTATTCGCCTCTCGTCAAAACTTATTCCCTCTGCCTTCTACTCGCCATATATTTCACCCCTATCGTTGGTACAGCTGTTTTTCCTCCTCTTCTTTCTTCTTGATCACTACACGGATATAGTTGTGTATGCTAGTCCAACCAGTTTTATTTTCAATCATTCTCTCAATCATTTCTCGCACTGTCAAAAAATTCACACCTGTCTCTCTTTCCATTCTATTTCTTTATACTATCCATCTGTTGCACTCTAGCATGGTATGTGTAACAGTGTCCGGGTGTCTGCAGTATAGACATTCGTCAGTGTCAGCCTTTCCAAACCTTGAGAGGTAGGCTCTAAAACACCCGTGTCCTGTGAGCACCTGCGTCAGGAAATAGTCCAGTCGCCTGTGACCACAGTCCATCCAATCCTTTAAGTTAGGAAGCAGCATCTTTGTCCACTGTGCCACATGCTCCATGTTGTTCCATTCTTGCTGCCATCTTTCAATTGACCTTTCTCTTTCCTGTCTTCTCTCGGCCATAGTAAGCTCAAGGTCTCTTCTCTCATACAGTTCTTTTCTTTCTACTACCAACACATGCAGCGGAACACATCCAGTGATGGCCCACAAGGCTGCGGCAGACACAGTCCTGTAGGCGCATGCCACTCGCAGCAGACTTGTTCTGTCCACTCGTGTAATGAGCCCCCTGTAGGCTCGTATCCCTACCGCCTCACTCCAGACTGGGGCTGCATAGAGGACGATCGACTGAACAATACCGTGCAAGGCCCTCCTCCTTTCGGATTTGGGTCCTCCAATGTTGGGCATCACCCTCCCCAACGCAGCCGCACTGTTTGCAGCCTTCCGGGTCACCACCTGCACGTGATCCCCCCATTTTCCATTCTGGTGCATCGTCACTCCTAGGTACTTTACGTGTTTCTTGGGTGTTAGACACGCTCCTGCACATTGTAGCTCCACACTTTGCCTGTTCCTTTTCCCCTTCAGAATGATGGCCTCGGTCTTCTCTGACGCGAGTTTCAGTCCATGCTGTGTCATCCATTTCTTCACGACGCCGCCTGCTTTCCGTACCCGGTATTTAAGATCTGGCTCGTCCCGCGCCACTACCAGCACAGCGAGATCGTCTGCAAATGCGAAGGGAGACGTACCCTCTCCATATTCACAGTTCAGAATCCCGTCATATGCTAGATTCCATAGCGTCGGGCCCAAGACAGATCCCTGGGGAACACCTGCCGTCACATCCACGATCGTGCCTTTCTCCACCATAATTATTCTCTCAGACAGATATTCCGCTACCACGTTCATCAGGTATCCAGGACATTCTCTCTTCTCCATTGCCTTCATTACCTCGTTCCACTGCAGCGTATTGAATGCATTCCTAACATCGAACAACAACAGGGCCGCCCAACGGTGTTCATCCCCTCTATTGCGCAATGCGTCGAATACACTCACGATTGCATCAATCGTGCTTCTCCCTTTACAGAAACCAAACTGCCTCGGGGACAAGCCTCCCGACCTCTCAATCATGCCATCGATACGTCCCCGCAGCATTCTTTCATACAGCTTACCGACGCACGGAAGAAGGCAGATGGGTCGATACTTTTCCCCAGCTTTGGGAAGCAGTACCAACTTCGATGTCCTCCAAGGCTCAGGAAAGGTATGTGCTTCCAGCAGTGCATTCATGTGCTCCAGAAGCCACGCGGGCTCCGCCCGTCCTAGACACCTCACCGCCTCAGGTGATATCTGATCCAAACCGGGGGACCTGCGCGTCTTAAGTGCGCCCAATGCCTCGACAAGTTCATCCATGGTAAAGGGTACAGCCCGCTCAGCTTCCTCGTCTCTCCGTACACCATGCCACCTGCCCGCGGGAAAGAGCTCTCGTGTTACCTCGAGCTTCTTATCCATAGGCATTTCATACGAGGGGTACGCATGGAACTTTTTCATGGCGATCCTGTATCCTTGACCCCAGACGTCCTCATCCAGTTTTTCACACAGTTCTCTCCAGTGCCTTCTCTTTTCTGCACGAATTTTCCTGTAGAGTTCCCTCTTCCGTAGGCGGTACTCCTCCTCGATCTCCTCGATGACATCAGGATCGACTCCTGCTCTGCCCCTTGCTCTCGTTAGCCTTCTTCTCATGACTATACATTCATTTCTTTGTGTCTCGATGTCCGCGTTCCACCAGTAGGGCATCTTGTTTATATCTCGGCGACCCCTCCTGCTTCCCTCCATCGCTTCTTTAATTACCCTCTCCAGGTTTTCGACTGTCGGTAATTGACCCTGCATCATGCTAACTCTCCATTTGATCAGCTCCTCGTATACTTTCCAGTCATTTCCATCGCCGCATCCGCCTCCCGACGTACCAGACGCGCGGACTGCGTTAGTAGTTCCCGCCCCGACTATCGAGAATCCGATGTACTGATGCTCCGTTCCGGTGTAGTCTGGTAAAACCTTCCAGCCTCTTGCTTTCGCCGCTATTCCTTGTGTCGCCATAGTCACGTCGATGTACGTACCTGTACCTCTCCTAACAAACGTAGGTGCCAGACCTGTGTTCAGTACTACTAGATCCAGAGTACCCACCCAGTCGGTCAGTATCCTGCCGCGAGTGTCGGTGATAGGAGATCCCCACTCCGCTGCTTTTGCATTAAAGTCTCCCAGCACTACGCATTCTCCTCCTGTGTTCCCCACTTCCTGCATGATCTCGTCCATCTTCCTCTCATACTCACCCACTGTTATGTTCGGAGAAACATAACAGCAGACCAGCTGCATCTTCTCCATCCGGACGATCACGTATCCTTCCTTCGGTTTAATTTCATACACTCGCAGCTTTCTGTTGTAGATTCGTACAGCGGCCCTTCCAGTCGTATCCACAAACCATCCTCTTTTCTTAGCCGCTGTTGGGTTTGGCTCCGCCGTCACCAGCACGTCGATATTCTTTTCTACGGCGGCAGCCTCGGCGAGATCATGTGCTAATCTCGCCGTTCCCACGTTCGTTTGTAGTACTCTCAGCTCTCGGATCTTATTTCCTGTGTTCGCCATTTCTTAGACTCGGACTTCTTTCACGCTCTCTTTCATACTGTTTCCACTCGCGCGCTCTTCCTGGGACTAGTCCTTAGTGGTCCCTACTTTCAACCAGTCGATTGAACTTTGGACATCTTCTTGAATTCGCCACATGCCCGGTCACATCGCAGTTGAGACATCTGATTGTTTCTGTCTTGCATTCCGACGCTATGTGACCCTCTTTGCCGCATCGGAAGCAACATCCTCTTCTGTTCTGCCCTTTACAGTTCCATTGCTTGTGTCCAAAGGCTAGGCATCTCAAGCATCTTGGTATTTCTGTCCTTGCTTCTATGACCCGACAGGAGGTATACTCTACCCTAATTCTTCTCATTCTTAGGATCTTTTCGGCCGCGTCTTCGTCGACATCCATCACTGCACTCATCATCCCTCTTTCTCCACCCCGTGTCTCGGTCCAGGTTTTTACTATGTCACATGCCCGCTCTTTACCTGCTGCTTCCTCTGTGGCCTTTTGGATCACATCCTCCGTTGTGTTGGGTGGGATTTCTTGCATCAAGATTCTTCTCTTTACGACGCCCCCTTTTGCCACTGCTCTCGACACACATGTGCTACCAGAGAGGAGTTTCTTCACTTCCTCCGCCATTTCCCTTCCTCCTCCCAGTTCCAGTGATATTCCTTGATTTCTGGTCTGTCTGATCCTTTTTATGTCGATGGATTTTCTTCCTTTGAGGTTACTTTTCACTTCTGTCATAAGGTCCGCAAATGATTTTTCCTTGTTTTTGCTGATAAGTACTACTCCACATTGTTCTCTGGGCTTGGTGTTAATGTTTGCCCACCCTCTTCTGGATTTTTTGCCTAGGAGCGTGATCGTCACACCCCTTCCTCTTGCTGCCCACTCCAGGATTTTCCTCGATGTCTCGACTCCTAGTGATGTTGGCGTGTGGATTCCTACTCTTTCTCTTCCTAGCTCCTCCATCTTCTGTACCAGTTTCCTGCATGTCTTGAGGAACTTCACCGACTCGAGTTCTTCCTTCTTGTTTGGGAGAAGTTTGAATCCATATTTCTCCTTGTCAATCCACGTTCCATCTACATGAGCAGACATCGTGAATCTCACAGTTCCCAGGCCTCCATCCTCATCTACCTCCGCTGGAACACCTGGTAGGTCAGGAAACATACCTTTCACCGTTTCCATGGCTTTTTTGTCCTCGTCGCTGTTGGTAACAAATACTGCCACGTCTGCTGCTATATCAGAGATGCCCCCCTCTTTCACTTCAGTTCTTTGGAAGACTTCCTCCGGCCAGTCCTCATTTAAGAACTCTGTTATTTCCTCGTACTCGCATATTGCCATTTTTTCCGTGATGGCGTCCACCCTCCTTTTAATGGCTTCTGGGTTCTCTAGGTCCACTTGAACACCCATTGTTGCCATTTTCTTGACTTTCAAGGGCTCCATGTTCGTCTGCACACCTCTGGATGTCGTGCTGACACTGATACAAGCTGAAAAGGGGCCAGTTGTCGGGCAATGTTATAACTCCATAACGACAACTGATCCCTTTTCTGTCACATTACATGTGTTCGTATAATCGACATTATTCGATATTTCCAAGACAAAGTCGACTTTACAATCGATTCTGACCAGCAAAGGAAGTGTTACTGCATAATAATCGATTAAAAACTCAAAATCGATATTTTTAACCTCGATCTCTATTATTGCCTGCCCTGAACAATTTACTCTTCCGACAACTGGTCCCTTTTCGCTTTCCACATCACGATAACATATTACTTTTATTGTTGTATATTCTAACAAATTTTAATAGTTTTTTTCTACAAACGTGTTAAAAATGCAATAATACAGTTTAAATTAAATTTCAAAAAACCTTTTATACCACCTTTTTCAAATTGCGCAAGTTGTACTCTTAATATTAATGTTAATAAATGAAATATAAATAATTTGACGTTTCACAATTTGACAATTCGCTTTTAACTGCAGTGCCTTAAAATTTTTAAAGCATTAGTGCTTTAAAATAGCATTTTTAACGCTCCTATGGAGTGCTAAAAATTGCATTTTTAACATGGTTGTAGAAAAAGGCGTATATTTTCTAAACTCAGTATTAAATCTATTGTGTTTTGTATTTAATATCTTGACAAAATTTATAAATAATTTCAAAATTTCACCTTGTGTTATTCATAATGGACCCTATATAATATACTTTTTTGAGATGAGGTTGTGAAGTAGCATCGTAGAACCTAAAAATATACAGGGTGGTCCATTAAAACTAAAGATCATGACTATGCTGTAGTTGCGTTAATCACCCTGTAAATTTAAATTTATGTTTGTAAAGCGGCCATTTAAATTTAAAAGTTGACGTGCTCTCGTATTTAAAAAAAATTATCATAAGGACACAAACAATTTTATTCCATATGCGGTTTCCGTACTTTTTAATTTCAAAATTTCACCCTGTATTATTTATAATACACCCTACATGATATAGTTCGTTGAAATCATGTTGTTAAACGGCTTTAAAAATATAACAATATACAGGGTGTTCCATTAAACATAAAGCTTATGGACTCCGCTAGACTTGCAAGGATCACCCTGTACATTTAAATTTATGTTTAAAAGTGAACATTTTTCTTTAAAAATCGACGGGTCTTAGAGTTTTTTATAATCTTTTCAAACAAGAGCAGAAATAATTTTATTCCATAAGTGCCTTCCACACTGTATAAGCTCTATTACTTCAGGGTCTAAGTTGTCAGTGGTCTAAGAAAAGTAGCTCTTTTGGGAAGCCCCACTTCCTCATTTCGAAGGGGACGGTACAACTTGTTTTTCAAACCATTCCTTAAAAAGTGCACTGTTCATCCGTGCTTTCCTTTGGGTCCTATAATAAACAGGCAAAGCGTTCATGTTATTCAAGACTCATGGTTTAAGTTAACTTTCGGATAATCCGAACTTTTTGCAATCCGAGCAGGCTGTCCCCCGAATTAGTTCGGATTTGCAGGGTTCTAATGTATTTTTTGTTTTAATTTAAGCAACATATTATATATAAATAGTTTTTCTTGACTATTTCTTTGTTTTATTTCTTCAAGAAACACGTTTTACAAAATGAAACAAAAATTTAATTTAGGTCTACAAAATGTCTACTAATATATCTAAGGAATACCGCTCAGAGATGGAGGAATTATTCGAGGTTTTAGGAGGAAAAGGCGGAGGTTTCTTAAGGGGCCTCATAACTTGGGTTGCCTAGTAGCCCGATCAAAGCACACACAACATTACGAAAACCTCAAAAAATAAAAGAAGGATAAAAATTTGGGAATAGGTAGTTGAAATTTTCTATTAATATATAAGAAACAGTTTACACAATTCTACATCCCCTCCATTTTACAAAGATGGCGAGGAATAACCCCTTCTCGGGGGGGAAAAATTATACATTCAAAATAAGTCCAGAATTGAATAAAATGACTAATTATAAGCAACCTTTATTCTATAAGGTTTTTACACTAAATTCATACTTTTCGAGTTATTTGCGAGTGAATATGTTCATTGTTAGCAAAAAAAAAACATGTTTTTGGACAGTTTTTCGCAAATAACTCAAAAACTAAGAAAGGGCCTAGCCGGGTAAGATGGTGAAAAGTGCCCCCAACCCAATTTAAATTCCATATAGGCCACTTTTTAGCACATATAGAGGAACTCACTTTCTGAAATTTTTAGCCCCCTAGGTGGTCACGTGACCCCCCTAGAGCCTAATTAGGCTTTTTACGTTTTTATTTTTTCTCTCAGCCGCATCAAGAGCTAGCCAAAAACTTTATTTAAAAAAGTTGTAAGTTTCAAAAAGATCTATATGAATTTTTTTTTATTTTTTTGGAGGGAAATTCGAATTTTTAGAACAATTTTAAACTTTTAAATAGCTCTGAAAAAAAAACTAAGACACTCGTTTTTACGAAAATTAATTATAATGTGTATTTTTGCACAATATTTCATCCTTAATTTTTTCAGATTTTTAAAATTGGTGAAACGTACCTTTAAAAATAAAAAATCGCATTTTTTCGTTTTTTGATACAATTTTATACATATTTTTCAAAAAATTTAACACCGTCACTAGAATAGGTAAAAAACTGAAAAATAATTCAAAAATAATTAATTAAAATTCAACTTTTGATGTCTATTTACCGATCCCGTCTTCTGAGTTAGTAAAGAAATCTATACTATATTCCGCAAAAAAACTATACAACCATCTCCCTTTACAACTTAAATCTGCAACATCCTTTCTCAAGTTCCGTAAAATGACAAAAGCTCATTTATCTAAAAGACCATATTATTCAGTAGAAGAGTTTCTTAATGACTAACTAAGAAATCACAGTAATGTACAAGTAACTAAAGTGTATTTATCTATATTTGGGTGTCACATACAGCAGCTTAAACTTATTGGTTCCTTTGTTTGTGTTTTATTATATTATGTTGTAGGTTCAATTTTGCAATTTATAGTAATTTTGCAATATATTGGTTTTTGTTTTTTTACTTCACTTTTTTTTAACTTGTTTATATATTTTTTTTTTATTGACGATTTATCTAATTTTATAAAATTGTATTTGTTATTGTTATTGTTATGTATATCTTTTTCGTGAATCTATGTTAAGCTTTGTCCATAAAATTGTATAATTTTCAGTGACAATAAAGCATATTTCTATTCTATTCTATTCTATAATTGGGGTTTTCTTAATAAAAATTTTTTGTAACGCCATCCATTTTCAAGATACAGGGCGTTGAAGAAAACAAAATTTTACATATTTTTTACGATTTTGCCGAAACTACTGACAACATTGTAATAAAACTTGGCGGGTTTTAAGAGGTAGTTATTGTGCATGTTTTGACATACAATTAAGGATTTGATATTCATCATTGGCGCGCATAGGGTTAATGGTCTGAAATTTTCAAAGAAAAAAAGATAGTACGCCACTGACATATTTCAAATTAACAATCATTTTTGAATTCCTCGTCCAATTTGCAATACAAAATCTATCTTCTCATTTTTTCATACGACGCGCCGTTTTGCTGCAAAAAATAAAATATCTTAACGCTCCCAAAGTATTCGAATTAATTTTGATAATGGATGTACGAGTTTATTATGTAGATGTAGAAAGGGTTTCACCCCTATTCAGCGGTCCCCATAAGCGCGGTCCCCGATTGAGCGGTCTCAATACAGCGGTCCCCTTTTCAGCGGTACCCCGATTCAGCGATCCCCATAAACGCGGTCCACAATAGAGCGGTCTCAATAAGAAAATAATTATATGACAATGATAAGTAATTAGTTTTATTGTAGGATATTATTTTAACCTATTCTTGTTTGAAAATATACAGGTAATATCTAAGTATCTGGTATATACCCCAGTTAATAGGGAAAAAATCATCGTTTTCAGGTAAAAATGTTCTACAGGGTTTTCAAAGTTTTAAACGTTAGATGAGGGATAAATGATGATAATTCCGTGAAGACGTACAGCTGATTTTGCTTTTTTTTTAAACAATTGCAAAGAATGAAAAAAGCAGTTTTTTGACTATAAAACGTTTCTTGTACATTTTAGAGAAAAATGTTTCAAATAAATAAATGCAGATCTTAAAAAGTTCTTTAATTTGGTGGTAAGCATATTGTAATATATAAACAATTGACCGAGATAATTGCAAAAAACCCTCATGTTTGCAGTAAATTATAAATATTAATAACTTTATTTTTTGCACAATGATGTAAAATTTAATGACTTTAAATTATGTCCATTAATGAGTTATTTAAGTGTGCTAAATTTCAACCAGATCGACCAAATAGTTTATAAGTTATTCAATTTGTTTATCCCAGAGAGCAATTGTTTTTACAACTGTTCTTGCCCTACAGTGACTCTGTGAGATATTTAGCAGACCGCAGTCGATTATTTGAGACTTTAATTTTAAGACGTATTAAACAATTTTAACATTTTATTGAAATTGTTATTAAAAAACTGTTTGAAAAAGACCTGACTTTTTAGCTTATAAACAATTAGAATAACTTAAATATTTTTTATGCTCCGTGCTTGCATGTAGGCTCAATGAAAAGCTGATGAAAAAATGCATATAAAAAAAGAAAAAATAATTTTATATGTTTATTTTTTATTGTTAAAACTACTGTCCCCAAGAGGGTCCTGTTTTTACTCATTTTCCTGAACGATGCCTCTCAAACGGCATGCTGCAGAACCAAACGCCGCTGAAACGGGTCGGTGGAATCGAGAACCGCCGAAACGGGGACTTCTGAAATGGGTACCGCTGAACCGGGGACTGCTGAAAAGGGTCGGTGGAATCGAGAACCGCTGAAACGGGGACTGTTAAAATGGGGTCTTACCGTAGAAAGTACTAGAAGTTCGAATACTTTGTAAGGGTTAAGATCTTTTATTTTTTGAATAAAAATGACGCGTCGTATGAAAAAATAAGAAGATACATTTTTTGTCACAAATTGAACGAGAAATTCTAAAACAATTGTTAATTTGAAATATGTCAGTGGCGTACTATCTTTATTCTTTAAAAAGTTCAGACCATTACCCCTATGCGCGCCAATGATGAATAAATCCTTAGTTGTATGTCAAAACATGCACAATAACTACCTCTTAAATCCCGCCAAGTTTTATTACAATGTTGCCAGTAGTTTCAGCAAAATCGTAAAAAATGTGTAAAATTTTGTTTTCTTCAACGCCCTGTATCTTGAAAATCGATGGCGTTACAAAAATTTTTTATTAAGCAAACCCCAGTTATTTTTCAGTTTTTACCTATTCTAGTGACAGTGTTACCTTTTTTGAAAAATATGTATAAAATTGTATCAAAAAACGAAAAAAAAAAAAAAACGAAAAAATGCGGTTTTTTATTTTTAAAGGTACGTTTCACCAATTTTAAAAATCTGAAAAAATTCAGCGTGAAAGATTGTGTAAAAATACACATTATAATTGATTTTCGTAAAAACGAGTGTCTTAGTTTTTTTTTCAGAGTTATTTAAAAGTTTAAAATTGTTCTAAAAATCCGAATTTCCCGCCAAAAAAATAAAAAAAATTTTTTTCATATAGACCTTTTTGAAACTTACAACTTTTTTACATAAAGTTTTTGGCTAGCTCTTGATGCGGCTGAGATAAAAAATAAAAACATAAAATGCCTAATTAGGCTCTAGGGGGGTCACGTGACCACCTAGGGGGCTAAAAATTTCAGAAAGTGAGTTCCTCTATAGGTATGTGCTAAAAAGTGGCCTATATGGAATTTAAATCGAGCTGGGGGCACTTTTCACCATCTTACCCGGCTAGGCCCTTTATTGAAAAAATATTTATAATTTGGTATTACTAATAATTTTTACGTTATTTTGAAAAAAAATTTAAATTTTTTTCATATTAAAAAAAATTTATTTTAAAACCAAATTTTTTCAAATATGAGCACTTTGAACCAATGAAACTTATAGATCATATAAACAACACATATTATGTCGCTATGCTCGGTGTGCGAGCCGCTCGCGCGCAGCATATTTGTTAGATTAGTACGTGTTTTCAAGTGGCACACAAACGGCTCGCACACGGCGCACCACGATCTAACTTCTGTCGGCTTTTCAACAAATGCTTTGTTGGTTCGCAATACGTATTTGAACGGGTTTGCGAGTGGTTTGTTGGTTTTGGGGCGCCTGAGTTGAATATTTGTTAGTAATGGAGTGTTAGGAAGGAAATATCAAACTTATTGATGTTTACCGTGGAAAGTGAACCTTTCAGCAACCCTTACTTGTTAGCTTGCAACCCCCAACTTTTAACCAACTTGCAACCATCTTGCAACCAATTTGCAACCAACTTGCAACCAATTTGCAACCAACTTGCAACCAATTTGCAACCAACTTGCAACCAATTTGCAACCAACTTGCAACCAATTTGCAACCAACTTGCAACCAATTTGCAACCAACTTGCAACCAATTTGCAACCAACTTGCAACCAACTTGCAATCAACTTGCAACCAACTTGCAACTCAACTTGCAACCAATCGGAATGAAACCAAACACTTCTCGATGAGAATAGGAGAAGCTATTCCCGACGTCGGCTGATATCGGATCTGATCTGATCGGAGAAAAACGGATCCAATGTAGTCACCCACATTTAATACTAATTATCTACAATTACTAAATGTTCGTAAGTTTCCTCTGGATCGCGGAAGGTTCGTCAAATTGAAAAATTTTAGCGAACATTAACCGCGTCACGAACGCGCGGAATGCGCTCACACGGCGCGGAGTTCGCGGCGCGGATATGTATTTCCGCCTTAATAGTATATTATTCAACGAGCATGTAATGATGGCTATTACTCACGATGATGAAGTTTGCGACACGAGCCGTAGACGAGTGTCGTAATTCATCAGAGTGAGTAATAGCCATTACATGCGAGTAGAATACTATACTTTTTCTACGACCTTTTTTTATTTGGACTAGCAGAAAATATAATTATGAACTACTAACATTATTTAAAATCAAAATATTTTATTTTTCATAAGAAAACATATTTTATATAACTATGGCAACACTGTTAGAATTACCCTTCTCGAGCTTATGAAGCAGTAGTTGTCAGTAATGTCATGCATGGTATATTTAATGGCGGTGGCTTTTAAAATTAAAACATATTTTAAGGCAATTACATGAAAAAGAACATTTGCTCCCAATACAAATCTATTGTACAATCAACAGTAAGTGACACATAATTCATTGATATAAATTTCATATCCGTAAACCCTTTTACATAATTAGTACGCATTGTTTGTTTACCTTTTAATAATGTCAATCTTAAAATGTCAAATGTTAAAATTTAGAAGTAAAAAATATACTGACTAAAAATATATTGTGTACTGACGCATTGTTACATTTAAAAATCCTTTAAACATTTTTCGAAGTTAATTGTTGATATAAATTACCTACAATGATGATTTTATTAAATAAATAATTTTAAGTAGTTTTATTTGCTAATAATAAGTAGGTATATTTAAAGTGCCATACACCACTTGAATCTAACTTCAACCCGTGAGTAATGACCCGTGAGTAACTTCACCCCGTGAGTAATGAAATATTACTCACGGGTAAAGTAATGGGTGTCATTATCTATTAAAAATAGTGAATAATGAGCGTATTATTAAACGGTCGTAGAAAGAATGTATTATTAAACACGTTACTTTTTTAAAACGAGTACTAAAATGAGACACTACTAATACATAATACAAAATAAATAATCTAAGGGAGATCCGGAAATAAAGAACAGGACCATAACAACATACGCTCTTTTCAAATATTTTGCTTATCAGTCCCAGAAAGGAATCTTCCACTAAATATACCCAAATTAATTTTTATAAAAAAATATGGACAATTTTGTTTATTAAAAATTTTTGTTTATTTTCATTTTAATTTGATATCGTTTATTTGAGTTTGTATTACTTATAAAGGAATTAACAAAGCATAGTAAGTACCTACGCCAAAAAAGACATTTAATTTGCTAAATTGAAACAAAGTTGTGTAACCTCACGTATACACAAATACGTAACATGTCTGGTAACATGTTTTCGATGTATTCTTGTGTTCAGTGGGCATGAACGTGCCGTAGATTTTTCAGAAACTGCGTAAAGCGATGTAGCATACCGACCAAAGGGGCGCCGATAGCCAATAGAAGTCAAGAAAAATCCGAATTACTGGTATTCCACGTGGAATTCCTTGTTTAGCAATATAACGGATTGCCGAGCCTCTAATCAAACTTTTTACATTATTTGAATCAATATTACACACTGTTTCTATCTGAGAGAGCTCGGTCTTGCGCATCCGTGAGAAACGAGATGAATATTATTATGTTGATTGTTTTAGGTAACAGTATTCAACAAAGATCATTATTTATTTACAAAAAGTTGCAAATTTGTATTAGGAAGAAGATGTTTACAATACCGTAGTAACTAAAATTATGTTATAATTCACTATAGTTTTTGTAAGTTAAGCACTATTATTAATACCAACACAGTCCCTACAAATTTGCCGAGGAAAAGTTAAGGTACACGGAAGTTTTTAAACGTAGTTTGCATAATTTTACCAAAAATAAAAGTACTTAATTAGCACAATAATTCGGATCGTTTAAAAAAAGTAGTGAGTACGTGCTTTCGTCACATGAATAATATTAGAGAACATCATCCGACAGCAGCGAGTTTCGGTAAAAACACTGCTTCCGATCCAAAAATATCCATAAGAATAAACAATAATAATAAAAAAAATAACCATAGAATATGCGTAAAAACTCTTTCACAGAGTATATTCCCATTAAACATATGTTTATTTGACACCATCAAATATGTCCCCAAGCCTTGAAAATTTTCTTACTTCTGGAAAAATAGCAAACGCAATCATAATTCATAAAAAACGAAAACGCATAACCGATGTTGAAGGCTAGAAGCCCATTTCCTTTGAAATAATCTAGGCAATAGCTATGAGAGGCCTCTTACAGTGACTTTTTTTTCACCACTAGGTGGGGAATCGGCAAACAGACGTCGGAAGTAAACATTTCCGACAGTGCTGGGTTCCTGAGCTAATACCTCATCAGTGTCACGTCGACCCTAAGCCGGACCTCCCTGCCCTCCGTAACTCCGATGTGGCCGGGACCAGCTAAACTCCTCCCCGCCCCTCTCATACTAGGGGATCAGGGTGGAATCGCCCGTTAGAGCATAACTTTTCCCCGATGTCCTTCTTTTGCCCGATTCTCAGTCGCTCGCCGTCACGCATCAGCTTCCGTCTCTCGCACACATCCGACCACCACGTCCTTTAATCCTATGCTGTCTATCTCTCATTCTTCCTACCTCTGCGGGCCCAGTTCTGCCTCCTCGATATCTGCTAGAACTGGGTCTAGTTCCCGCTCTTCCTTTTTTATCGACAGAACCTTTCTCATATAATTGTGGATTTTGTCCCACCATCGCTCATCCATCACCATCTTCTCCATCTCTCTCATAGACAAGAACACTCTTTCTAGCTCATTCCTTTCTCTTGTCCATCTGACACACTCCAAAAGGGTATGTGACACAGTGTCCGAAGCCCCACAATACAGGCAATTGTCCGATTCGGTCTTTTTGAATCTGTGTAAGTAGCTACGGAAGCTCCCATGTTCTGTGATTACTTGCGTCAGATAATAGATTCGGTATCAGTGACTTCGTCTACTGTGCCATATTCTCCGTCACATCCCACTCGGCCTGCCAAATCTCAATAGATGTGGCCGCCGCCTTACTTCTAAAGTTCTCTCCTGTAGTTACCTATTTCTCTACTGGAACATCCTATCTCCCTCACTCACCAACACATGTAAGGGGACACAGCCGGTGATCACCCACAGGGCAGCAGCAGACAGTCCTGTAAGCCAACCGCAGCAGACTAGTTCTGTCTGCCCGTACCTAGCTGTTACAATGCCTAGCCTAGAGGATCACAATATCATGCCTTCAATTATTCAAACTAGAACATTTCATTTAAAATGTATTCTACTGAAGCTACCACCTCACTCAAGCCATTAGCTATAGATATACCTTCTCGGTAGCATCATTCCTAGAAGTATGTACAAACGGTTTTTATCAGGTTTAGCATACAGGCATGATAAGGGAACACTATCAAATTAGACTCTCTAACGTAAACGTCTAAAAATAGTGGTTATAAGTAATATACAGTGCACTGGAATAAGTGTTAACTCCCCCCTTATTAACTTATTTATTTTTAGCACATAAGCAAAACACTCGGACAGGTCGATTTTAAAAATAATCATAGTATATTATAGCATCAATGTTTCGAACTTTACGCGTTCCCTCTTCAGGTGACAGGCATAACTTTGATTTTTTTAAATAGAAAAGTACATCATGTCATACTTCATTTAAAAGCTTTTGAAATACTGATTACAAACATTTATGATACTTTAATCCTATTTGACAGCGTAGGCGCAAAATTTTGGTCGAATTATTTTTAAATGTATTAATTGTTTTCAAATCCTGAGAAAACTAATAAGTATTTTTGAAAAATTTAAGCGCTGAATGAAATATTACAGTATAATAGAGGGTCAAGAGTCCCTAAGAACTTGTAGAATGTTTAGTTTAATAAGTCACAGGGGTGAGAAAAAGAGAAAATTTAGTCTGATTTTTAATTTCAAATATATCATTAAAAAGAAACTTTTTGTTTAGTCTAACGGACTTTCAGCCCTCCGTAATAATCCAATCTTTAATTTTGCGATTAAATTTTTCAAAAACACTTTTTAGTTTTCTCAGAATTCGAAAACAATTAATGCGATTAAAAAGAATTCGACCAAAATTTTGCGCCTTCGCTCTCAAATAGGAGTAAAGTATTATACATTTTTGTAGCATTTCAAAATCTTTTAAATGAGGTATCACATGATGTACTTTCCCATTTAAAAAAGTCAAAGTTATGCCTATCACCTGAAGAGGTATCGCGTAAAGTTCGAAAAATTGATGCTATAATATACTATCATTATTTTAAATATCGACCTGTCCAAGCTTTTCGCTGTGCTAAAAATAAAGAAGTTAATAAGGGGGGGGGGGTAACACTTATTCCAGCGCACTGTATAATTAAATAACAGAAAGGAGAGCGGAATATTATTTTTTGTGGTTTTCAATATATGATACACGCATGACAATGATACCTATCCTACGTTTAAAATAAGTGTGAAGAAATGTTCAAGAAACAAATATGAATTGACCACTTGAACGTCTTAAGGGAATATAGTTATTTATTATATTAAGGGGCAAAAATAGTAGATGTTAACGCGATATATGTGAAAGTTTTCCGCTACCGGGATAGTAACCGATTTTACCCCATCATGGGATAAAACGTGACATTTCAGCAACTGAGAAGAGGTGACAAATTATGATATTTTATGTTAGTTATAGAAAAAATAATAATCTTATGTATAATAAAATTAAAAATCACATTAAATTTAAACACAAAGACATCTGGAGACCAACGAAATGAAGATCTTAAGAAGGATTGCTGGAAAAGGACTACAGGACATTGTAAGAAGTGAGGAAAACCAGATGCATATGTAAGGTAGACAATATAAATACCTGGGTAAAGGACTTAAAAGAAAAGTGGAGTCAACACTTAGACAAGGAAAGAGAGAGGACGAGTAATCCTATGACCAAAAGTGAAGCCAAACCGACACCAGAGATTTTGATCATCGACGTATCTTTGGGGTATTGTTATGCATTGAGTATTTAAAATAAAAACATGAAATGTATTTAAAATGAAGAATTTGTGTACGGTAAATGTTTTATTAAGTTGCTCATATTACGTACATATGTTTCAATACATACATATGTTTCAATATATACATATGTTTTTATTACGAATTTTAGATGATGATTTACTTTATTTTTTATGAAATTTTAACCTTCAACGAACACCCACCACTGGCAACCCATTGTTATTTTTGACGTGACCGCCATGTTTTTGGTGACACACAAACCAAAAACTGGCTTCACTTTTGGAACGTGTGTATTAAATGAGTGTTACCCGTCCTCTCTTTTTTCCTTGTCTAAGAGTCAACACATAAGAAAAATGGACAATAATGGATACAATGAATAATCAAGGATAGTAAGAATAGCCAGGGACAAGTCACCGTTAGGAAGAAGATGTATGGGACGCCCAAGGAAAAGATGGAATGACAATTTAGGGGCAGACTGAAAGCTACCGTTGAAGGGCATGCAGATTAACTGCCTATATAAAAGAAAAAGAAGAAGCAGATAATAAAATTATTATATACTAATGCTATTGTTATAATATTTAATTAATATGTTTATATTGGAGTGAGCCACAATTTATTGGTGTAATGAAAATTCCTTTTTTACTTAACTAATGTTTGACGTTTCGATTTCCACTCAGGAAAGCGGTTTTAAAAAAGAAAAGAATTATTCTGCCAAATTCTGCTATTGTTGTTGCCCAAAGGTATCAAATTCTGTTTTTGTATGTTATTTTGTGTTAATTTGTTAGTGTAATCTGTATCGTAGATATGATTGTTATAAATTAAATTTTTAAAGTTTTTCCATGATTGCGTTTTGTGTTTCATACCTAGGTATAATGTATGAGATTTTCTATGATTGTTCTTCGACTTCGTTTATTCCGCTATTGTAGGTATGTTCTTCTTATTAACATTTTCTTTAAGTATAGGCAACCAAAGCCTGCTCTATTCTGGTGATCGGTTTGCTACACATTTTTCTTCGTTAAGTAGGATAAGGGTTGTTTCTTTGATTTTTCTCTTTTTAATGTCTGTTTCTCCCGTGATTATTGATACATGTTGTGGTTATTTTGAGCGAAATTGTGATGCACTTTCCTATTTTAAGAATTCTTTTAAGAATTTTTCAGAATATTTCTTTTTATTACAACGATCTCCGGAGTGGATATCAAAACGTCAATTAATTAAAAATATAATTTTCATTACAACAATAATTATGGCTGAACTATATCTAGATATAAAAATAATACTTAAAATACACATGCCACAAGAGAACAGTTTCAAAAAGTTAAATAGTTAAATATTTTTGGTTCTAATTAAGTTTAAGACCAAGAATCACCAAGTGGAAAGTTGGCGAAATTATCAAGCACTAAGAGATAACAAAAACCTAGTTATACGAGTAAAATACATACCTGTTAAGACATTAAAAATGGTGTGACTTACCTATCAGATGGAGAAATATAGACATATTATGGAAAAATGTATTTCGGAATTCTAGTCATATCGGCATGCAGGCAAAGATAAATAACAATAGGTTTGTTCTAGCATCAGTTTCAAAAGTTTGAAACCATCAGCGAATAGCGGACCAGCGCGAGTAGAGGGGATAGCACTGGTGACTGTATTATGTTCTCTCACTGACCAACTGTTTGCTAGAACAAACCTAATGAGATATATAATTTCCACACTTTTAGATATACGTCATTCCAAGATTAGGTTGTAAAATACTGAACTGGGTATATACTAGTTCGCTCCGGCTGTCAAATTTTCATACCCCACAGAAAAGGGGGACAGGTAAATTCGCTCCGGCCATAATATTTCTTAGAAATGAAAATTTCTAAATTAATCACTAACATTTTTCAAAATAGGAACAACAATTAAGTGAACATAATCTCTTATATAAATATGTAACAACCAATATTTTATGTAACTTGTATATAAAATACAAAAGTCACAGCACCAATTTTGCCAATAATATGTTTTCTAGAACTTAATAGATAGGTAAATACTTAATCCGCTTAACCATAGGAGCGAACTTGTATACGGTTTTCGGAGCGAACTAGTATAATAATTAAAGGCTGATTTCTGTTACACCCGGACGTGGACGGCACGGGACGTAGAACAATAGAAATCGCACGTCCTTGGCACTTCCCGGTGTCGCCCTGTTCCGTTGTATGATAAACCAGCCAATGCTTATCCTAGCAGATGATTCTTCAACGTGCCCCGTCCCGTTCACGTCCCCGTAGTTACGGGGACGACCTAAAAGGGTTTTTTGAACTCAGGAGCGAACGAGTGTGCTCCAACTAAACTTTCTGTATAAATTCTTATCTAGCAAACTTATTTGGGTTCTACATTTAGGGTTTTTTATCTCGATAATATATTTTTTGTCTCAACTACAGTTAATGCGTGTATCGAGATTTTTGAAGTTATACTTCTTTAGGTATTTTTTTACAATGTACCTAAAATACAATGTACATTGAAATACTTAACAAATTTTCGGTAGAAAGCGACCACAGATTAATCCGAGTAAAGTTACGATTGAATGTCAATTTCGAAAGAACCAAGATGATCTTCAAAACACGAAAGACGAAATGAATTCCCCTAGGAAACAACAACCTCTATGAAGATGTACTAACCAGACGTATACAAGACCTTGAAAACGACATAGAAGACATTGAACAAGCAAATAATGTCATAATAAAAGCACTAAAATAAAGAGAAAGGGAGTGCTGCCCGACTGTCGTGACCCATAAAGAAAAATTAAGCCAAAATACCAAAGAGTTAATAAGTAAAAGAAGACAGTTGACGGAAAAATACGACTCCAACTACACAACACGGAAGAAATTAAATAAAGATATCTACCGATCAATCCGAAAAGACATAAGAGAAAACAACACAAGAGAAATAACTCACACAATTCAAGAAAACAAAGGTTTAAAAGTTTTGTGGCGAAATACAAATAACGTCGGTAACAAAAATATGTACAAAATTAGAAACAAAGATGGCAACATTGTCACGGATAAAGCCGAAATCCTCAAGGTTGTCGAATCGTTTTATCGCGAAATGTATGAGAGCACCAACGAAAGGCAAGATCAGTCCCTGCCCAAAATTACAAACCAGGGATCAGAATTAATGCCAGAAGTAAAACCACATGAAGTTAAAAAGACACTTTCAGAAATGAAAAATAATAAATCCCCTGGCGATAACGGAATAGTAATCGAGGCAATCAAACAAGGTGAAAATAAAATTATCCAGGCTTTGGCCAAACTTTTCACCCAATGCATTTACCAAGGAAAAACTCCTTCTCAATGGAACAATGTAGTTATTGTTTTATTACACAAAAAGGGTGACATAACAGATCTAAAAATCTACTGTCCTATCAGCTTGCTGTCACACACATATAAACTTTTCACAAAAATTATCAAAAAAAGACTGGAGGCTAAGTTAGACTTCTATCAGCCTAGAGAACAAGCTGGATTTAGATCTGGATATAGTACTAACGACCACTTACTGGTAATAAAAAAGCTAATAAAGAAGTCTGCGGAATACAACAAACCATTGGCACTGATATTCGTGGACTACGAGAAAGCATTCGATACCATAAGCCAGCAGAAAATGTTAAAAGCATTGACAGAATGCTGAATAGACTATCGCTACATTGACATGATCAAATATATCTACCAAAAGCCAACGGCTAGCGTAAGACTGTCTGAACAACAAACAAATACATTCTTATACAGCGAGGAGTACGACACGGAGACACCATCTCACCAAAGCTATTCACAACACTTTTAGAACACACATTTAAAAAGGCAGATCTAAACGAATATGGTATCAATATAAACGGAGAGAAGCTCAGTCATTTGAGATTCGCAGATGACATCGTCCTTATAGCCGATCGTATGGATGATGCAATAATAATGTTGAACAAATTATATTACGCTTCCTTAGAGGTCGGACTAAAGATTAACATCAACAAGACCCAAATAATGACTAATCTGGTGCTAAATCGTAATATTGTTGTTGATGGAATGGATATTGAGCAGACTGCATCTTATAAGTACTTGGGACATGAAATTCGGTTGGGACGAGATAACCAGACGTGCGAACCTTACTTAGTTACTTACCTATTTGGAAAATGTATGTACCTATCTACATAAATTGATTTACATAAATTGACTACCAACATAATTTCTACCAATCTTCATCTAATATATTGTATTCTTAGTCTATGTTTTGTTGTATTTTAACTAATATGTTAATTCCACAAAAATCAAACTAATTTGATTAAATTCAGAACTGTCAAACAGTAAAAGGTTCAGTTGGCCTATCTTCGCTCATGACAGGTACTTGTCGGTGGCAAAATGAGTGGAGACTTCGACTTCAACTCCTAAGCACCCGAATAAACGCGGATTCGAGTCCCAATGCAAGTTTTTATCTTTTTTTTTAATTTTTTTTATACATTTTATGATTTTAAGTATATTTGTTATATAATTTTTTTTTGTAAAAATTGCGTATTTAGTTAAAATTTTTGCCAACAATAATTATTGTTCAGAAATCATTTCTTTGTGGCATTTTTCAATGTGTTTGTGTGTGTTTTATTCTTTTATTTTTTTAATTTTTGTTATTGTTTTAATAAAAAAATTTGGAAACTAGTGAGTATTAAAATTAGTTTAATATTTAAATAAAATATAAATAAACTGTTTAAAGGAATATATAATAGAAGTATTAACTTCTTACGTGCGCACAAAGTACAAACACATTCTTTTTTATGCTTTATTGTACTCTTCATTGGACCTATCATAATAAAAGTAATGCAAGCCACTGAAAGATTACTGCAATATCCATTACAAATTTGAAATGATTATTCAAATTCGTAATAGCCGGTATCTTTACATCATCATAAAATATTATAAATTATTTAATAAATTCCTTTTAAGTTCATTAAGTGGCCGATACCGATCGGTGTAGCGTATCATATTCCAGCATCGTTATCGAAATAATCGAATTCAAACTACAGTATTTAAGTAATGCGACGAAATAAAAGACGAATTTAATGCCTACTATTAACACCAGCAACTGAGTATTAATTGATTAGAATTTCAATCAATAAATTCAAAGTTGATTACGATTCTTCGTAGGTAGGTAGCGCTTCGTCGGAGCATGCTGTTGAAAATCAATGCGCAGGGAAGAAACATTTTTAACTACAGCGAAATAGTCCAGTCATCCAATTTGCAAAATAACATAAGTAAAATTATTTAAGTTGTTCTATTATAGAGCTCCAATTTTCCAGCCCCTTTTGATTTCCCGGGAATCGATAATTTGTATTTCTCGGGAATTCCCGGGGATCGAGAAGTTTAAAAATAAAAAGAAAAAATCGTTTTTTAATTATATATTATTTTTTCAAGACAATTATAATAATAACGTATTTTGATTAAATATTTAGAATTTTTAGAAAAATTCAAAGATTTTAAAGAAAATTCAAGTTTGATCTTTCAGGCTGACTCATTTTTTATACAGAAGTTTGCTGAAGTTGAAAGCGCACATTCGCTTTCTGTTGATGTAGGTCATTTTTTTTAAATGCCCGGTCAGCTGATTTGAAATGTCATACAGCGCGAGCTATGTTTTAATGACCTTTTCAAGATCAAGATCATCAGCACTATTTTTTCAAATCATCAGTATTGGTATCGAATGAAACTGATGAA
The DNA here is from genome assembly GCF_917563875.1 of Diabrotica virgifera virgifera. Taxonomy (NCBI): domain Eukaryota; kingdom Metazoa; phylum Arthropoda; class Insecta; order Coleoptera; family Chrysomelidae; genus Diabrotica; species Diabrotica virgifera. The sequence goes on along the minus strand of NC_065448.1, from coordinate 109,009,773 downwards.
TCCGTATCAGTTTTGATGATCGGTTGTTTCAGTCGATTTATCTTGACCCTGGCCTAGGGATGGGAAAAACCTACCGGTTATAACCTAAAACCGGTTTTTTTCTTCTGCAATAATCGGTTTTTCCGGTTGTTTTTTTTTGTCACGGTTATAACCGGTTTATCTTTTAAAATAATAACCGGTGAAAAACCGGGTAAGTGGAAAAATATTGAATTCAGAGAAAAAATGTGAAAATTTTTCGCTCACCGCGCGAAAATAAGAAATTTTAAGCTGACTGCAACCGATTTCTCAACACTGATGACTGATTGCTATACTGATATGGACTGATATCCATTCTAATGGAGTATCGCAAACTGAAGCGCAATGTAAATGTAACCTGTTGGGAATTGGCTGTGACTAAAAAAACCGAACACCGGTTTTTGGAAGAACCGGTTTTTTTTTACCCCATTATAACCGATAGGTTAAACCGTAGGTAAAAAAACCGGTATAAACGGTGTTTTGTCAGCAACCGCCATCCCTACCCTAGCCATGAGAAAAAAAATATATTAGATCAATAGCTAAATGGATTTATTGTTTTTTTATTCATCATCAATTAGCCTATACTTGTCCACTGCTGTACGTAGCCCTCCCGTATTTCACGCCACAAACCCCTCTCCTGAGCCGCTTGCATCAAATTTTAGCATGTCCGCTTCAGTCATCTGTCCATTTTATTGGTGGTCATCCTCTACTTAGAAAGGCGTCTGGGTCTCCACTCGAGAATACGTTTTGTCCATCTGCCATCCTTCGTACTCGCGACGTACCCTGCCCAGTTCCATTTTAAGCTCGATATTCTTTTGATTGCGTCGGTTACTCCCGATCTACGGCGCAATCTGTTTTTTTATTAGATAGTAGCAAATGTCTCCTTTCAGTCAAGTCCTTGTTTTGAAGATATCACATCAATGTAATCAAATCAGTTTGTCTGCGCTGGTTAATATGGTGTTGCAAGGCCTCGTAAAATTCTTTTGCTAGAGCTCCAGGTTCTTCGCTCAATGTTTTAAGTAAATAATTAAATACACCTTCAGCTGTTAAAAGAGTAGCATCTCGCCGACTAAGCGCGTTTATAGTAATTGAAATGGCATACAATGAGCTGTGCAAATCTTTAATAACATTATTTATGTCATCCATTCGAAGATTTCTCAAATTCAATTCATCCAACGCAGCTGAAATTGAAGCATTAATATATAAAACTCGCTCAATCATACTATCTGTGCAGTTCCATCGAGTTTTGCAATCTAATAGAAGAGATAACTCCTTCCCTTCTTATCATTTTTAAGGTTTAAAATATAATTAAAAAAGAAATATATTAAGTGGAATAATTTAAAATGAATATTAAGCAGACAGAGATAATTGTATCAGAATCATTTATTCATTGTGAGTTAGAATATCTCCGCTCATAATCTAAAATAAAGTATTAAAAAAATCCCGGGATATCTGTAAGAATTCCCTGGAATCGGGATTTCCATATTTTTATTGATTTCGGGAATCTCGGGAATTCCCGGGAATTTCCCGGGAATGGAGCTCTATTCTGTTATCAATTTAGGTACGTAGATTACTCTACACTCTCTACAGAGACAAAACCTAAATACCAGTTCTTAAAAAAAGCAAATTTACGACACAGAATGCAGAACCAAAAATATAGAACTAAAGAGAGCTTTTACTGATTCACTTGTCCGCTTATCTAGATAAAAATTCACACAGAATTCTGCATCCTTAGTACTCAAATATGAGTAAAATGAAATAAGGAAAGACAGCTTTAGATTAAATTCGATTCGGGGCCACCACCATCGGCTGACCATGGTTTCTGCATTTCAGCGTTATCAGAGCCGCCTGTGGTGCATCTCGAAGCGAACTGAATCCAAGCTGTCGAAGTATGCATATAAATAAAATATTAAATTAGTACGGACGCGTTAGCGACATCTATCTGGACACAGAGAAAATTCTCTATAAGTCTTCTTCTCTTCTTCTTCTTCTTTTTGTATAGACATGACTCTGTCTGTTTTTTACCCGTGTTGAGCTGGCCCCCCCCACTTGCAAAAATTAAAAACAAATAGCCCTGATTTATGAGCTATTTATGAGCTCTCATATTCCGCAAAATAAAAATTTTGAGCTCGTTCCACTGAGCAGGAATTTAATACTTTAGTGGGGCTGACTCAGCCCCCCCCCCCACTACTTAAAAATAGGAATATTGAATCGGTTTTTGCTGCAGAATTACGAGCTATTTATGAACTCTTGAAATTATATAGTTTCGATTTTTGAGCTCATCCCCTTCACCCCCAAACAACCCTTTAATTGATTTAACTTAAGAGAAAAATGCTGAGAAAACTTAAAATATATCGTATTGCGGATATAATTCCTATAGCTTATATACTCTAAGAATAAACTATTAAATCACGTGCATTTCGATTATTGAGCTACAACCCCTTCGCAAGAAAACCACCCTATCTTCCCGGCTTAAGAGAAAGTTGTACTTAAAATGCATTAAATTAATTACTTGGCGACTACATATCATTTAATAATTTATAAGCTTCCAAATGACGCGCATTTAAATCGTTAGATAGTAAATTGCAATTTATTTTGTGTAGTGCAGTCACTGAAAGTAAAAATCAACGATTACCTTCAATTTCGCTGAACCTTCATGGATTTTAACGAAAATTGGTCAGTGGTTAGAGGATACATCAAAAAACAAAGGTGACACGGTACCACCTTGCGCCTTTACCTTGAGGGTGGATACCGCCCCTTCTCGGGGGTGAAAATTATTTTATAAAAAATAACTGCACAAATCTATAAAAGAACAAATTATAAGCAAAATTTATTATATAAAGTTATTAAAATAAGTCAATACTTTTTAAGTTATTAAAGATCAAAAATTTTAAATATTCGTGAAAAAAATGCATGTTTTGAAGCGGTTTTTCGTAAATCACTGAAAAACTGTAAGTTTTTACAAAAAAAGTTAATAGTAGTTTAATTCGTATAGCTATATTTTAAGAATAAACTCTTAATTCACGCGCCTTTCGATTACTGTGCTACAACCCCTTAGTAAGAAAACCATCCCATATTCCCGGCTTAAGAGAGAGTTGTACTTAAAATAATTTAAATTAATTATTTGGCGACTAGATATCGTTTAATAATTTATGACCTCGCAAGATATACGCATCTCAATTATTGAATTGCCATTTTCTTTCTATAGTGCAGTTACTGAAGGTAAAAATCAACTATGAGATTCGATTTCGGTAAATCTCAATTCATTTCCACGAAAATTGGTGAGCGGATTTTGATGCTATCAACTTTTTCTGGAGCTCATTTTTGATAGGTATTTCTAAGTACTTTAACAAGTATTTAGTACCTAAGTGTTATAAAATGCATCTCTTGCCCGTTATTTAAACTTGAATCCTTAGATTTGAACAGTCGCAGAAAAAAATATACATTTAATTACCAATAACCTACTTTAAATTAAACTTAAAAGGTTTTTCAAGTAAGCAATTTATTATATTTTTTATTAGCTTCAATTTTAGTGATAAAAACTTTTTTGTAAAAACTTACAGTTTTTGAGTTATTTATGAGAAATCGCTTTAAAGCATGCATTTTCTTTCACAAAAATTAAAATATTTGATCTTTAATAACTCAAAAAGTATTGATTTATTTTAATCACATCATATAACAAATTTTGCTTAAAATTTGTTCCTCTCTCGATATGTGGGGTTATTTTTAATAAAGTAATTTTCACCCCCGAGAAGGGGTGACATATACCCCAGGCTAAAACCCCAAGTTGTTATTGTCAATTCGTGAAAATGAATGGAGATTTACCGAAATCGAAGGTCATAGTTGATTTTTACCTTCAGTGACTGCACTTTTCTTGCGAAGGGGTTGTAGTTCTATAATCGAAAGGCGCGTGATTTAAGAGTTTATTCTTAGAATATAAGCTACACGAATTAAAATACTATTAACTTTTTTGTAAAAACTTACAGGTTTTCAGTGATTTACGAAAAACCGCTTCAAAACATGCATTTTTTTCACGAATACCTAATTAAAATTTTTGATCTTTAATAACTTAAAAAGTATTGACTTATTTTAATAACTTTATATAATAAATTTTGCTTTTAATTTGTTCTTTTATTGATTTGTGCAGTTATTTTTTTTAAAATAATTTTCACCCCCGAGAAGGGGCGGTATCCACCCTCAGGGTAAAGGCGCAAGGTGGTACCATGTCACCTTTGTTTCTTGACGTATCCTCTAACCACTGACCAATTTTCGTGAAAATCGATGAAGGTTCACCGAAATTTAAGGTAATCGTTGATTTTTACTTTCAGTGACTGTACTATACAAAATAAATTGCAATTTACTGATCTAAATGCGCGTAATTTGGAAGCTAATAAATTATCAAATGATATATAGTCGCCAAATGATTAGTTTAATGCATTTTAAGTACAACTTTCTCTTAAGCCGGGAAGATAGGGTGGTTTTCTTGCGAAGGGGTTGTAGCTCAATAATCGAAATGCACGTGATTTAATAGTTTATTCTTAGAGTATATAAGCTATAGGAATTATATCCGCAATACGATATATTTTAAGTTTTCTCAGCATTTTTCTCTTAAGTTAAATCAATTAAAGGGTTGTTTGGGGGTGAAGGGGATGAGCTTAAAAATCAAAACTATATAATTTCAAGAGCTCATAAATAGCTCGTAATTCTGCCGCAAAAACCGATTCAATATTCCTATTTTTAAGTAGTGGGGGGTGGCTGACTCAGCCCCCCCCCCCACTAAAGTATTAAATTCCTGCTCAGTGGAACGAGCTCAAAATTTGTAGTTTGCGAAATATGAGAGCTCATAAATAGCTCATAAATCAGGGCTATTTGTTTTTTGATTTTTGCAAGTGGGGGGGGGGGGGCAGCTGAACACGGGTCTGTTTTTTCAATGTGCCTCTAGTAAGTTGTCGTTCCATCGTTTTCGTGGTCTTCCTACTGATCGTCTTCCTATTGGGAACTGTCTCTCGCTGTCCTGACTACCCTATTTGTTGTCATTCGGCTTATGTGGTCATTCCATTCTATTCTCCTGTTTCTTACCCAGTTATTAATGTTATCCACCTTGCATCTCCGTCGTATATCTGTATTTCTAGCTCTGTCCCATAGAGTCTTATCATCGATTTTTCGAAGGGTTTTCATCTCCGCTGTTTCGAGCAATCTTTTTGTCCTCTCTGTGTCGGGTCATGTTTCTGCCGCGTATGTCATTATTGGTCTAATGACTGTTTTGTAAATTCTGCCTTTCATTTCTTTTCCGATATTTTTATTTCTCCATATTGTGTCATTCAGGCAACCTGCGGCTCTGTTTGCTCTATTCAATTGATCTTCCACTTCTGTTTCGAGCCTTCCGTAGCTAGATAGTGTGATGCCTAGATATTTAAACTCCATCACTTGTTCTATTATCTGACCTTCCAGCTCCAATTTACATCTTATCAGATCTGCTGTTATAACCATGCATTTTGTCTCTTTTGAGGAAATTAACATGTTAAATTTTCTGGCGATTATATTGAATTGGTGCAGCATACGTTGTAAATTATCTTCACTTTGAGAGATTAGTATTGCATCGTCCGCATAGCATACTATTTTAAGTTGTTTTTCTCCCATTTGGTATCCTTTGTTAGTTCTTACTTTTTTTTTATTATTTCGTCCATGATCAGGTTGAACAATAAAGGACTCAAGGAATCCCGCTGTCTTCTCCTATTGCCGGCTTCAATTGGGTCAGATAGTTCATCTTCCATTTTTACTTTTATTGTGTTGTTCTGGTAGATGTTTTCTATCGTTTTAATTATTCCCAGAGGTACCTCTCTCGAGTATAACAAGTGGATAACGCCCTTTAATGTGACCCTGTCAAATGCTTTCTTAAGGTCCACGAAACATAAATATGCCGGTTTGTTATATTCCAACGATTTCTCTTGAACTTGCCTCATTATAAATATAGCGTCAGTGCATGACCTTCCCGACCTAAAACGTTGTTGTTCTTCTGCTAATGTTATAATTTAATTCAATTTGTTTGTTATCACTTTTGTTGTTAATTTTAATGTTGTGTTTAATAAGTTAATCCCTCTGTAAGTCTCTGGGTCTGATTTGTCTCCTTTTTTAAAAAGAGGTATTAGGATGCTTGATCTCCACTCTTGTGGTATTCTGTTTTGTTCCATTATTTTTTGTATTAGTTTTAATAGTTGTTTAGTTAGATCTTGTCCTCCGTACTTTAGGAGTACGTTCGATATTCTGTCCTCTCCCGGAGACTTTCTATTTTTTAATTTTCTTAATGCTTCCTTTACCTCTCCCTCCTCGATATTTACTTCTTCGTTTGTCGTAACTTCAGGTGTTGGTGGTTCATTATCGTCGCCTTTAGCAAATACATAGAAATCGGAAGTAGTGTGCCCATGTTACCTTCTGAATGTGTTTCGCTTTTATTAATTCGTTCATCTCCTTTCTTTGCCCTCTGATTATTCTCCATACTTCTTTTTGTGTTCCGTAGAAGTCGTGTTCCATCTGTTTTGAGAAACTCTGCCAGTGCTGCCTTTTTATTTGTCTCACTAAAGTATTCGTATCGTTTCTGATTCGTTTGTAGCGGTTGTATGCCTGTTGTGTTTGTTTTGTTCTGTATTGTAAAAAGGCTTTATTCTTTTCTTCGCATTTTACCTTAACTTCCTCTCTAAACCACGGGGTTTTCTTCTTTAATATGTGAGTATTCGTTACTTTTCTCTTTCCAAGTGATTCTGTTCCAGCGTCGATTATGTTATTTTTGAGTTTTTGCCAGCTTTCATCGATGTTATCGTTTTCTAATATTCCATTCTCAGCAATCTTCTCTAATATTCTTTTCCTGTATAAGTATTCCGTGGATTCCGTATGTAGTCCTTCGACTTAGATTTTTGTTTGTGTATGTGCTGCCCTCTTAGGTGTGAAATATTTCATAATGTATTTTACATAATACTAGGCTATTGTCGCTACCTACATCTCCTGAGTTGAGGCATCTTACGTCGATTATTTTTGATGGATGTATATCTCTGTTGGTTACAACATAATCTATCATAGATCTTTGTCCACGGGTGTTATTGAATGTATATTTATGTTGGTCTTTGTGGTCAAAAAATGTGTTGTTTATTCTAAGTTCGTTATTTGTGCCGAAGTTTATCATCAGTTCTCCATTTTCGTTTTTAACATTTTCATTGCGTTTTTGCTTAATTCCGGGTATTACTTGGTTACCTATTCGAGCGTTAAAATCCCCCAGTATTATCATCTTCCCTCTAACTTGATCTACTACTTGTTGTAATTCGTCATAAAAGATTTCCCTTGTTGTTTGAGGCTTGTTATTTTCTGGGCCGTATACTCCGATGATGTTCAGGTCTTCCTTTTCCATTCTAATTTTTGCTGTGACAATTCTTTCCGATATATATTGACACTCTTTGATGTGATTTTGGTATTTTTGATGTATTAGTAATGCTACACCTTCTTTGGCCCTGTTTTCTTTTGCTACTCCACTGTAGATTAGTATATTCGCCTAATATTGATTGTCCTTTTCCTTTCTTTTTGTTTCCTGTAGAGCGCATATATCTATTTGTTTTTCTTTTAATACTTGGGTGATTTTTTGATCTCTAGTGTTGAGTGATATGATGTTCCATGTGGTAATTCTCGTCAATGTTTTTCTTTTGTCCTTACTTCTCGCCATGGTCATCTTCATACGATCAATCCGGTTCCGAGGCTTCACATTGTTTCTTTAAGCAGTATTCGTTTTTCCGATTGGTAGGTTGCTAACCTTGCCAATCAACCCTCCACATTTTATCCGGGCTTGGGACCGGTTGTGGTAACCGCGGAGCTACTCGATCCACCTTGCAATTACCCCAGGCAGTGTTTCTCTATAAGTCGGAGTGCAGAATCTTTTGTAACTATCTGTTGCCTGAGCTTTTTACAAATTTATAAAGACACATGCCGATAAATAGCGGGCATGGGAGAGCCTAAAATATACACTCATCATTTTAATTTGACCGGAGTAGTATTCAGTTGGATTATTGTTATATTAGTATTTCAGAAACAGGTGCAACATTTATAACATATTGACGTAATTGATGGGACACGATTATTCCAAACCCATAAATATGTTCACCGTCACCATTTCCAGTGGTATACCATATGTTTGTCAACAATTCAAATACCAATATTTGGTCACCTATTTCGCTTATGCCCATTATCTTCTTCTTCAAGTGCCGTCTCCTAATCGGAGGTTGGATATCATCATCACTATCTTTACTCTATCCACCGCTGCTCTAAAGAGTTCTATAGAACTGCATCTAAACCAGTCCCTTAAATTCTTTAACCATGACACTCTCCTTCTTCCTATACTCCTTCCGCCTCTTATCTTTCCCTATGCCCATTATGCCTATTACAATTCTGGTCATTTCTTGAATGATATTCTGAACCTTTTCAGCCTGATACATTGTGTTCATATTCCAGGTGCATATTTTAATAATCGAATTTGAAGTTCTTAGAAACACTTTTCCGGTTCTGACATAAAGATTTCTCTGGGTGACGACCTGAGAGGTGCTGTGATCCAAAGGTGGATTACCTCTTCTGCCGAATTTTGGCTTCCGTATGCCATGATAAGTAACTGTTTCCACTTCATCTGTCATCATAACTTTAATATAGAAATTATCAGAGACTTTGAATGGCAGGGGAGCCCAAGCGGGGATTTTTGCAGTTACTCGAGCGCGTCAGATTATCCTCCTCCTCCTCAGTCGTTTCCTCATTGCTGAGTGTCGTGATTCCCTATAATACGAGCAACTATCTCTTTCCATCGGCTTCCGTCCTGAGCTTCCCTCATGGATTCAGAGAATGTTTTACCACTGGCTTTCTGTACTTGATCTGTCCATCGAGTAGGTGAGCGACCTCTACTTCTGCGCCCTTCAACGTTTCCCGAATTATAAGTCTCTCAAGATTATCATCACTTCTTCTTGCAATATGGCCGAAAAATTTTAAGACGGTGGAGAGGCAAATAGAGGAAAGTCGGGTCTGAATATTAAGCTCTTGGAGGATTGAGTGATTTGTTCTGTGTTCCGTCCATGAGATCCGAAGCATTCTTCTCCAGCACCACATTTCAAAGGCGTCAATCCTTTTTCTGTCGTCCGATTTCATTGTCCATGTTTCGGATCCGTAATTAAATATGGGAAAAATTAAGGCACGTACCAATCTTATTTTGGTGTTCTTCGAAAAGGAGCGATCTTTCCATATTTTCGATGATCGACTCAGCGTTTTTGGCCATGCCTATTCTGCTACGTATTTCTGTTTCACAAGATCCTATATTACTGATGTAGGATCCTAGATAATTGAACTCGTTAACCACTTCAAACTGGTCCAAGGCTCCTGTTGTCTGAAGTGAATTTGAATAATCTACTATCATAATTTTTGTTTTTTGTTTATTGATCTTGGGACCACATCTATTGCCTTCGGCTTCCACCAGCTGCAGCAGGCTGGACATTTCTTCTTCGGATGCAGTTATTAATGTTGTATCATTTGCATATCTGAGATTTGAGATCTTCTTTCCTGTGACAGAAATATCGCCATTCCATTTGTCGAGTTCTTTTCTCATTATATATTCCCCATAGAAATTAAAAAGACTTGGAGGTAGAATACATCCTTTTTGGACTCCTCTACCTATTTTAAAAGGATCGCAATTATGGTTTTCAATGCTTATTCTGGTTTCACTGTTCTCATATAGGCTTTTCACCAGAGCTGACAGATGATCAGGAACCCCATCTCATGTAGAACTTTCCACAAAACTGTCCAGTTTACACAGTCAAATGCTTTCTGATAATCCAGAAAGCAGGTGATGATCGGAATTTTGAATTCTCGTGCTTTCTCAATGAGTTGTCGCATATCAAGAGTTTGCTCCCTTGTGCCTTTACCCTTCACGAAGCCTGCCTGTTCTTGTGCCTGTCAGATTATCACATGGGGCGAAACCTTGTACCCTGTAAATGTACCTCTACCATATATGGATCTTAATATAGGGGAGCTCGTTAAGGTGGGTCCGAAAAAAAATATATCTTTAGAGAAAGTCGAAATCGTCAGATTAAGATAAGGTAAGTTAAGTTTACAAGCAAAACAGTGTATATTTAAAAAATCTGACGATTTGAGCCGTAAGGAAATGGGTGAGTCACAAAGTTTCACAAGAAAATTGCGAATATTTCGAGAAATAGATGTCAGGTCGAAATACTAAAAATTACGTGTTCAATATTTTTCAAAAATCTATTGAATGATACCAAACACGGCCCCTTAGGGAGAGGGCTGAGGGGTAAGTTTAAAATTTTAAATAGGAACACCGCGGTATTTCGCGAAATGAACATCAGATCGAAAAACTGTAAAATACACGTATTCAATATTTTTGAAAAATGAGGTTGAGTTACTTTAAAATCTTAAATAGGAGCCCCATTTTTATTGCAGATTTGGATTCCTTAAGTGAAAATAGTAACTTTTATTCCAGACATTTTTTCGAATTATGGATAGATGGCGCTATAATCGAAAAAATGATTGTTGGAAATGGAAAATTAAATTAAAAATTGAAAGTCTCCACTTAAATGAAAATTTTACTTAACTTTTTTTGGTTTTAGGACCTAATCTTCGCAACCCAATAGGTTACCATAACGCTCGAGTAACTGTAAATTTAGCATACTTTCCTCCCCTACTATAAGCAGTGATTTCTCGTTGTCTTCTGACTTCTGATACCATTGACCACCTTCTTGCTTGTTTCGAGTTCGAGACAAGTTTCTCAGTTTCAGGACAACAGAGTGGTTTTCCACACATCAGCTCTATCCATCTGAAGTCTTGGCTAGTAAATAGGGGATTGCTTATCCCGGCCAACACTCTGAGATTAGAGCCTCGTTAGTTATCTAACAGTATGTACCAGGTGACCATGATCTAGATTATCATACTAGCAAATAAGGTTGATGTTTGAGAGGAGAGGCCACTACATAACAAAAATGGAAAAAAAGCTTAATAAAAATGTTTATTGTTATTAAAAGCCCTCAAAAAAACGACGATATAATATTTTAACATGAACCCTTGTGTGATAATTAAAACAAACTTAACCAAATGAAGAAATTAGATATTTAAAATGTTGACAGATATGTGATAACATATTTTGTGAAAAGCCCATGAGCAACTAAAACAATTATACCGGGAGATATTAACAGAACTTCAACCACGATTTTCTAAGTCCTGCCCTTTGCAATACTGGAAGGTTAGAAAAGGTACTTACAATTTATGGAAAAATCCACGGGTTTCCTGTGACATTCTCCTGTGAAAATTAGATTTTCCATGAGGAAAAAAATGGGGAGTTGCGATGAATTTTTGAGTCCTGCCATATCCATAGAATGACAGGATACTATCAATTTTATGAAGACAATTTTTTGGGCAGGAGGGTTGCAAAAGGACTGAGAGTGTATATGGATATACGAACATGTAATGAAAATAATGAAATTTTCATAATTTTCTGAGTCCTGCCAACTTAATAAATTAAACATAATTATTTGAAAATTATCGAAAAAAATGTTGGCATGCCGTCTCCTAATGTTTAACTGCACTTGTCCCTTGGAAAATTCTGTGGAACATTTTCACCCTGGTTCCGTGATTTTCTGAGTCATAAAATAAATTGTATTATAAAATAAATAATTTAAGTAGATATTATTCAAAATGGCAGGATGTTTAGTTACACCTTTTTTACTACACATAGTTGAAAATGTGTAAGAAAATTTGTGGAAAGTTACACGATTTTTGAGTCAAGCCATTTTGGACATATCTCAAGAATGTTAATATAAAGTTATTTACAAAGAGGCAGGATGGTTGTGTAGTTCGCAGTTCGTATAAAAAAATAAAATTTTTAGTCAGTAAAATTATTGCAGGTTGTTATACAAACATATTCATATCACCACAATTTTCTGAGTCATGTCATGGCAAGTATGCTTAAAAAACACTAATCTAAAACCGTTTACAACTTGGCAGGATAACCGCAAAGATATTTAATACATAAAAATTAATTTTTGTATCGTTAAAAGAATCGTACGGTATTAAATATTATTTTCCTGAGTAATGTCTCGGATTTTTACACACCTTTCAAATCTAATACCAAACTGTAACCTATTTATTTTAAGTGATTACATCATATTTGCATCTAAGTAAACGTTATAAAAGTAATAGGAAGAAAATCAATAATTTTACAATTAATTGGTTATAGTAGGGATTGTACCTATTATACAGGGTGTCCAGAAACTCTTCTAACAATCGAAGCCCGGATATTCCTCAGATAATTTTAAGAAAATTTAACCCAATTCACCTCGTCCGAAAATGTTTCCCAAGGAAGCTAGAACTCTTTAAAGATGGCGTATTCTAATTAGTTTTTTTTAAATAGCTCCAGAACACTTCTATTTAGAAAAACGAAAACTGGTACTATTTATCTTCCAGAGATAAATTGATTCCATCATTTGTCAATTTTTGGTACCGGTCATAGGCGTCCGTTTAGGGTAGGGAAACGGATATTTTATCGCATAACTTTTCTGTGTTTTACTTTTAAGCATTTTTGACACTGGATTATTAAACTATGGGATATTCTTGTACTAAAAGGTAGTCTTGCTTTAAGTAGGTAGGATACGCCGTGTTCTAGAAAAATCGATTTGAAAAATTTTTCGGTTTTTAAATTAAAAAAAAAAAAAAAAAAAAAAACTATTTAGAAAAACGAAAACTGGTACGTTTATTTCTCTTCCAGAGATAAATATTTTATCAATTGTCAATTTCTAGTATCGCTCATAGGCGTCCGTCTTGGGCAGATCAACGAAATCTCATAACTTGCTTTAATTGTTAAGCATTTTTGACAGTAGAGTATTAAATTATATGGTATTCTAGTACTAAAAGTTACTCTTGCTTTAAGTCGGTAAATACGCCGTTTTTTATATTTTTTCAAATTTTTCTTAAATTCAAAATACGAAAAATTTTGAAATTGATTTTTCTAGAAAACGGTGCATCCCACCGACTTAAAGCAAGAGTACCGTTTAGTACTAGAATACCTCACAATTTAATAAAAAGTTAAAGACAAAAAAGTTATGCAATAAAATAACCGTTGCCCTACCCAAAACGGACTCCTATGACCGGTAATAGAGATTTGCAATTGATGGAATCGATATATCTCTGGAAGATAAAAAGGCGTACCAGTTTCTGTCTATCGAAATGGAAGCGTTCTGGAGATAAAAAACATCTAATTACAAGGCGCCATCTTCAAAGAGCTCTAGCTCCCTTAGGAAACATTTTTGGATTATGTGAATTGTGTTAAATTGTCTTAAAATTATCTTAGGAATCTTAAAATTATATACAGGGTGTCCCATTAAAAAAAACATAAGTTTGTGTCACCCTGTCAGTACGGGTAACCCTGTACATTAGAAAATATTTTTAAATTATGATCCTCTCTTTGCCTCAAGTTTTACCTAAATAACTTTTTTTCGTATCTCTTACGACAAACGAGTAATTGGACTTTGTCACACTAATGCCCACCCTGTATACGAAATAACTATAAAACCATCCTGCCTCTTTGTAAATAGACTTATATTATGATTCTTGAAACATATGCAAAATGGCATGACTGGGAACATCGTGGAATTTTTCACGAATTTTCTTACAAATCTAGACCTCCTGCCATCTTACAAGAACCGTTTAACCTTCCTGCCGATTACCGAAAAAGTATTGATTGCATTTGAGCATTATAACTTTTTAAAGGCAGGACTCAGAAAATCACGGAATCAGGGTAAAAATTTTGCGCATAATTTTCCAAGGGACAAGTAAAAGTATACTTAAACAGTAGGAGACGTCATGCCAACATTTTTTTGATCATTTTGAAATATGTTTAATTTATTTAGTTGGCAGGACCCAGAAAATCATGAAAATTTCATTATTTTCCTTACATGTTTGTATACATATATACTCCGTTAGCCCGTTTGCAACCGTCCTGCCCAAAAAATTTTCTTCATAAAATCCATAGTATCCTGTCATTCTACGGATATGGCAGGACTCAGAAATTCATCTCAAAACCCTATTTTTATTTTTTGGGAAAATCTAATTTTTACAGGAAAATGTCACAGGAAATTTGTGGATATTTCCATAAATTGTAAGTACCTCGTATACCCTTCCACTATTGCAAAAGGCAGGACTTAGAAAATCGTGGCTGAACTTCTGTATAATATCTGCCGGTCTAAATAGGCAGTGAGATAAGCCGTAACAGCAATTTGTTTCATTAAAGCCAGGGTTTGCTTTATGGATTTACATAAATTTTCATCTTTTAAAATAATTTAATATCAACCGCATACTTATGTGTAAAGATTTTATTAAAAATTTGGGTTATTCAATAAATATAATTTTTTTTTCAAAATATATATCTCATACGTTGGTATGCATTCAGTATAATTATTCATAAATTCCGTTTAATTATGATAGGTCTTTGATTACAAAATACTCCATAAAAATAAAAGGATCCACAAATTTTTAATTATACCTTTGTTAAATTAATGTATATTTATTTCTCTGCGTGTTCAAAAGAACGACCCTAACCAAACTGAATAGGCGCTATTGATTTTTAGATGACCACTAAGATGACAGCTGCTTTTCCGGTGTAGACCATTCGCCACCAGGTAACCGCACAGTCAATTAGCGTAATGAGAACATAATTCTTCCCCAAACAGAACGACCCCGACACATCGGCATTGGCGGTGGTGGTGTGTAGTCTACCCCATTACCGAATTAGGGTAGCACGCGTTTGAAACATTAGTCGTCACGTTTTTATGTTTAAACACCTCACGTGACTCTTTGACCCACAAGGCCTATTTTGCTACCGGTAGCGACAACTAAATTACATATTTATTTAGAAAAATAGATGATAATAGCTATTTGTACAACAAGGGAGGAAAGTGCTACTTTTCCTCCCGAGAATGAAGTTTACTCAAGTAATCATTCAAGCGAGGAAAAGGCACTTTACTCCCATGTTATACATATGATTTTTCCACCTTCCTCAAATAACAAGTCATTCTTTCATTTTTAAATAATTTATTTAAAAACTAACTAACAAAATTTATTATAGTCTGGGCAGATTATCGGTGAATAGGCCATTTTTTGGGAAAAGGTATTTACCAGCAATTTTATTGCTGAAATCGAATCTTATGATCCTATATATTAATAATATAGGTATACAAAGTCCGCAGATGTGCTACTTTTTTTATAAAAAAAATGGCGCCCAAAAATCGTGTTTTTTTTAATTTTTGCTCTATAACTCGAAAGATTTTAACTTTACACCAAAAACACCCAAATTAAAATTCACCGCAATTAAATTATGCATAGAAACATGTTTTTCCCGATTTACTTCGACGAAAATTTTCCTCGGAAAATGCGGGTTTTTCTAACAAAATCTTTAATTTTCAACGAAAATTTTAAATAAGTAATTGTTTATTAATATTTAAATAACTTGGTAATATAAAAGCTCTTTTCGCATAGATTATAATTCCAGAAGATGATGGCAATTGAATGAACAGTTTAGAAACAATTGAATTGTTAATTAAAAATTTACGGTCGCTATAATAAACATAATAATTATGATACATAAGAATAACTATGATTTTTTGTATAAAAAACACTGTACCTATCTAATATAGTTTACAGAATTGAAATTGGACTATTTAGACGGCATCAGGAATATTGTAAAGTTATAAAAAAAATTTGGCTTATAAACAAATAGAATATCTCGGGAAATATTAAATTAAATTAAATCATGAAAACGGTATTGGAAAAAAAGCGGAAAGGCGCTTCTTTTAAAAGAAAAAACGTTTAATTGTAATAAATGGTTCCTGAGATACAACCGGTCAAAGTTGACCGGTATTTACGGCAAAGATATAAACAATAGGATCATAGTTTTCAAACCATCACCTTTTTATTTTTGTCCTCTTTCTCTACACAAATTTTCATATCTTTGAAATACTCATAACATATAATATTATAATAAAAACTATCGACATTACGAGTGAAAATTAACAAAAATAGTCCAATCAAAAATTAGGTTGGAGAAAACGTAATCTAAAACTTCAAAATCGGTAGGCGTTAAAAAAATGCATTTTCTCGGCTTCCCATGGAGCAATTTTCTTCATTCTTTATTTGTTCCCAAGTAACTCGAGTAGAACTATCTAACTAACAAATTATTAAATGTCAAATTTATTTTAGTTTTGTTATAATAAATTAATTTATTTATTATAACAAAAATTTTTAATTTGTTTAAATAAAGATTGTTTAAATAATTATACAATTTTCAAATGAGAATATTTGTGTTTTTAACGTTGAAAGGTACACTTGTAGTAAGTTTATTTAAAGTCTGCAACTAGAAAAAATATGTAGTTTTCTTTTCTTATAAATAAATTAATCTATTATAACAAAACAAAAGTTTGACATTTAATAATGCGTTAGTTAAATGGCTCTACTCGAGTTACTTGAAAACAAAAAAAGAATGAAGAAAATTGCTCCATGGGAAGCCGAGAAAATGCATTTTTTTAACGTATACCGATTTTGAACTTTGAGATTACATTTTCTCCAACTAATTTTTGATTGGAATTTTGCTATTTTTGGCAATTTTCACTCGTAATGTCGATAGTTTTTATTATAATAATATATTATGTTATGAGTATTTAATAGATATGATTATTGGTGTAGAGAAAGAGGACAAAAATAAAAAGGTCATGGTTTAAAGATTATGATCCTATTGTTTATATACAGTCGGAAAAATGAAAGAATACCCATGAACTAACGTATAAAACACGCTGTATTTTCCTGTCACCGTGTCACAAAGAATATTGTCCCGTGCAAGTACATGTAACAATAATTATTACATGTACTTGCGCTGGCCAATTTTTTGTGTGACACGGTGACAGGAAAATACAGCGTGTTTTATATGTTCGTTCATGGGTATTCTTTTATTTTTCCGACAGTATTTGCCGTAAATGCCGGTCAAATTTTACCGGTTGTATCTCAGGAACCGCTTATCACAATTAAACGTTTTTTTCTTTTAAAAGAAGCGTCTTTCCACTTTTTTTCCAATACCGTTTTCATGATTTAATTTAATTTAATATTTCCCGATATATTCTATTGGTTTATTAGCCAAAAAATTGTTTATACTTTTAAAATATTCCTGAGGCCGCTTAAATAGTCCAATTTCAATTCTGTAAACTATATTAGATAGGCACAGTGTCTTTTTATTCAAAAATCGTAGTTATTCTTATCTATCATAATTATTGTGATTATTATAGCGACCGTAAATTTTGAATTAACAATTCAATTGTTGCTAAACTGTTCACTAAATTTTCATCGGCTTCTGGAATTATAATCTATGCGAAAAAAGCTTTTATATTATCAAGTTATTTAATTATTTATAAACAATTACTTATTTAAAATTTTAGTTGAAAATTAAAGATTTTGTTGGAAAATCCTGCATTTTCCGCGAAAAATTTTTGTCGAAGTAAATAGGGAAAAACACGTTTCTATGCAGAATCAAATAACGGTGAATTTTTATTTGAGTGTTTTTGGTGTAAATTCAAAATCTTTTGAGTTATAGAGCAAAAATTGAACAAACACGATTTTCGGGCGCCATTATGTTTATAAAAAAAAGTAGCACAGCATCTGCGGACTTTGCATACATATATTATTAATATATAGAATCATAAGATTCGATTCCAGCAATAAAATTGCTGATAAATAACTTTTCCTTGTATTTTGCTAATTAGCCCAGAGTATTAGAGACCTAAAACTAACAAGTAGGTACACTGTCAACTTTCAAATATAAGTCAAATTATTAATGTAAACATTGTTAAATCAAGATAACAATTTACTATTTTTTAACATTCTGCAAAATACAGGGTGTTCTATACCTAAATAAACGTTAAAATGTATAGACACTTACGTAATAGATAATAGAATATTGCATAGGGCGTCAATAAGTAATTTCATCTATGCCATACAATGACGTCACTTTTTCTTTTACTCCCTAGGGAGTAAAAGTACTTTTAAAGGAAAGGTACCACTTTGCTCCCTACAATCAGGTCAGGAAAGTATACTTTCGGTAGAGGTAGGTGGAAAAATAATTATCATTTTTGAAGTTAAGTATAGTTGTTTAGGCGCAATTGGGAAAAATGCATTGAGAGTGATTTTTATAAAAACGACACTCTGAAGTAGGTACGCACACACCGACAAGATAAAAATGACAGTCTGAAGTTAGTTGCTAAATCTTTCAAGTTACGTAGGTATAGTCGATTCGCTAATCAAAGACACTGTTGTCTACACTAAAATCACAATAAAAATGCACTATATAGAAATAAACAAACCAAGACGTAGAAAAATCGAGGAACACTCTCAAATCATGATTTATGTCTCAGCTTAGCGAATCGACTATATCAGTTCACATAAACAATATGAAAAAAAATTGGTGTTTTTGTTAATTAAATTTTACGACTGTGATAGATATTTACTGATAAGTTATTAGTAAACATTATTTTACCTCAAGCAGAAGTCAAGCAGCATCGGGCGCGGTTAGAACTTGGATCATAGAACTTGGTTACCACTTGGGAACATCCGTACTAAGAATTTGTTGATGATCGAATGATCCTAGCAAGAACGACGAAAGCATTAAGAATCATTTTGAAGAAAATTATTGAAGAAGCACAGAAGTTCGGATTGGACCTAAATGAAGACAAAACCAAATACATGATCATGGAAGGGACAGAAAGAAAGAAGGACTTTAGTATGAGGTCTGAAAGTGGTAAAAGCTATGGTTTTAAGAGGTTGTAAAATTTTTAATCCCTGTGTGTAGTATTCGAGGAAAATGGAAAAGAGCAAAAGAAAATAAAAAATTAGGTAGTTTAAAATCCCTATTGAACTCAAAATACGTATACGTAACAAAAATACAGGTCATAAAGTTAATCACATGTTCTGGGACCAAAAATAATTCGATTGAACCTAATTTACCTTAGTACAAATGTGCACATATAGGGTGTCCAAATTTCACTATATTTTTTTCTTTAGATACTAATACTATAAGAATGCCATGTGCCTATTTTCAATAAAAGATCTCTAATAGCTTTCGATCTATTGGAAAAAATCGATTTTCATTTTGTAACTTCAAAGGGCTGTAACTTTTTTACTTGTGTGTACGTTCCAGTTTAATTATTATTGTAGTACCATTAGTTAAACACAATGTTTCAAAAACTTTTTTGCCTCCTAGTACTTTTTCGAAAAATCAGCTTTTATCGAGATATTTTGAATATTTGTCAAATCCACCACATATTTGTATGTACGATTATGGAGACTTGGTAATAATATGAAAATTTATTTATGATTTACATGTTTAGGTATATTTTGAACCATATTAAAAAATAGACCACATCTCGATAAAAGGTGCCTTATCGAAAAAATAAAAAGAGGCAAAAAAGTTTTAAAAACAATGCGTTTAACTAATGATATCGCAGTAATAGTTTAATTGGAACGTACTCAAACATTTGGGGGTATAAAGGAACAAAACACCCATTAAATTTTTATGTTAACATATTAAAAAATAAGCCGCAATTAGATAAACGCTGCCTTATGGAAAAAATATTAAGAGGCAAAAAAAGTTTTAAAAATATTGAATTTAACTAATGGTACCACAATAATAATTTAATTGGAACCTACACAAAAGTTTGAGGGGGTTTAAGGGAACAAAGCCCCTATACAATTATAGGGTGCACAAATAGGGTGCACAAATTTAACTATAATTCTTTTTTAAGGTGTTCCTGCCATAAGAATGCCACATATCCATTTTCAATAAAAAATCTCTAATAGTTTTCGATATATTCAAAAAAATCGATTTTCATTTTATAACTTCAAAGGGCTGTAACTTTTTTTATGTGCAAATTTGTACTAAGGTAAGTTAGGTTCACTCGAACTATTTTTGGTCCCATAATATGTGATTTAATTTATGACCTGTATTTTCGTTACACCCTGTATATACACGGCAAATTCAGAATATGTATATAAAAATATATAAAACAGTAATTGGACCCACAGAGTAACCTATGCCTGCGAGGCATGTACATTAAATAAGAAGGAAGAGGATACTCTGGAAAGATGGGAAAGGAAAATATTGGGACGCGTATTCGGAGAACGGAAGACAGAAAACGGGTGGGAGAGAAGAACCAACAAATAATTAACATCTGTGAACAAAGAGGGTCGTCAAGTCACAAAGAATCACATGGTTGGAACATGTAAAAAAATGGCAGTGAACAGAATGCCAGTTATGGCTAAACTGGTTATGTCCAGAAAACTAATCGGTCCCAAAAGAGGAGGTCGACCCAGAACAAGGTGGTTTAATACAGTGGAGGAACACCTTAAACACGTGAAGGTGAGGGACTGGAAAACAAAGCACTAAATAGAAGTGAATGGAGAAATATTGTTCATCAGGTCCTTCACAGCAGTTAAGAATTTTGTATAAACTTAAATTTGAGTTTTGTTTAAAACAATAATTATTGAAATTCGTTAATCTTAAGAATATTTTTTTAATGCCCTAGGTCTTAACTAGGTCTAGGCTGTTAAATGTCTAGGCCTAGGCCTAGTGCGTATAAATAAATAATTTTTTTTTTGTTAACACGTTCCGCGCCCATAGAAAATCAATGTAGGTCTCCAAATCCCAACACCTTAAATTGCTTAAAAATAGTTTTTATTGCTTAGGTTTAATGAGTTATGCAATATGTATGTATATTTTTTTACTTGGGGGGAAGTGCCGTTGCCGTATATGAGACGGCGTGGGCCCTCTACATAAATAGTTATAACACAGGGCCCACTGACGTATGGGTAATGTTACTGGAATTTTATAGAAAAATTGTTTGATTTTGGATTTATTTGTCACCAATAATAAAATATAAATAGAACAAATGACTTAAATTAAAAAATCATACCCAGTAATATTATAACTTTAAGTAAAGTGAAAATTAACAAAACAAATGTTCTATATACAGTAAATACAGTGTACAAAAAGAAACACACGTTGTACACATTGCACACCAAGAAAGAAGTTCAGGTTCTTTTATGATATTGTTTGAAGCAGGATTCTAGACATAAACCTGGGTTCCCGGAACAAGATTTACAAAAAAATAAACTCTCTTTGCGAACACCATTCTTTGAACAAAGGCGGCATCGCTTCATCAATCTCCTACCACTTGGGTTCTTTGAACACTTAGGTGGAAGATGAGTATGAGAATTTTCAGCGACGTTTGTGTCATGACCTTCATCTTTTTGTGTTTAAAGTAACGCTTCTATAATGGATAAGGAAAAATCGAACAATGCCATTTTGGTTTAGATGAATATTTGTTATATATCTAGCATCCATGAGTTGTGAATCATCATCTCAATCAGATGAATACCTACTTTCTTATACCATCTAAGTGTCTTTATATTTGATGGATAATAAGACATCATCTGATCTTGTAAATCTATTCCTAACATATACCGATTGTATTGGACAATAGGTCTAGGTTTAATTTTTTTTGTCCGTGTAGCGTTCTTCAAAACGTTTTCGTGCTCGGTTTTGATGTATAGCACCTCTCTTTTATCTCTCTATTTACCAACACACACGTCTCCACAATTACGTTGCACCATTTCACCAATATTTAATTTTGCCTTAATCACTCTGGGATTTTCTTTTCTTGCAGCTCGCAGAGTTCCAATGCATAAAGTATTTCTAGCCAACAATTGTTTGGAAATGCCAACAGAATTGTAAAAGTTGTCCATGTATAAGCTGTGGCCATTTCCAAAATAATCTGTCTGTCATCAAGTGAAGTACAATGTATCTTATCTACTAAGTATGTAAACAAAATTCTGACCCAAGTGCACTTTTGTAAATTATACACACTTACTAAAATTCCCCTGAACCAGTGAGAAAGCCTACTACAAACGCCCACTTTATAGGAACTGTTATTTTTATAAACGTGTTTACGCCGTCATATATACGGCGCGGGCCCTACAATAGAACATGCTAACGCCATATATGTCACGGCGTGGGCTCTGAACGTGTTAAGTGCTCGATAATCAAAAAAATTTTGATTTGCATTAAGCTTTCTTTTTCAACTACTGAACAGTAGTTAGTTACCAATATTACGTGTTATTGAAATTTCTCGATAACGTTGTACATATCATCGCTTGCTTCCATTTTATTTCGTTCTTACTTTCCATTCTCCATTACTTCCATTTTCTTCCACACTTTTGTTTTTTATTGCTTCATAGTTGCTATTCTTCGAGTCCGAATGGAGTTTTCTTTAACTAGTAACCAAAGTTTTAGATAAAAATTTATATTAGGTTTTTGATATACATACTACGGGTATCGTTTATTTCTAAAAATTTTCTTGTTTTTTTCGCTTGCTCCAACACCATTTCAGCATTATTCACGGTGGGTTGCGAGTACGGTTGGGATAGAAATTCGGATACAATAATTGATAATTAAGATCGTCTCTTTGTAAAGACAATGAAATCGACTTTACTAAGTAATAAGAAATTTACTCAACACACACACACTTCACATTGCACTATAACCTGATTGAGAAAGCAACTGTACCATGCCAATGGCCTTGGTTGTCGAGACATTTAAGTTAATTAAAAAAATCAGCATTGCATACATCCAGTCCCGGATTAAGAATCTTGAGGCCCCTAGGGAACCCAAGCTATGAGGCCCCTTAATGCCTCCGCCTTCTCCCTCCAGAACCACCTCGGTTAACCCCTCCATCTCCATCCTCCATCTGAAGTTTTAAGTTCAATCTCTTCTCTCTGTAATGATTTACTGACAGCGTTGATGCGTTCCAAAATATTGCCCAAAACTCATTCAATACGAATGGTTATTTTTTTGATTTCTTTTAACAAACACTTAGCCTCCTGAACTGTTTCATCTTTTTGATTAGTGTGCTCAGCAAGAGAATGCACAGCACATTTAAAAATGTTGTAGCCTCTAGACTCTAGACAAAGTTCTTGTTGCGTCTGTCCTTGCACTCCATCTTATGCTGCTTGTTCTTTAATGAGTAAATCGTAGCGAATGTGATCGCTTAGTGGAGTTTCATTTAAGAATATGATCATAACTTTCCAACGGTGGGTAGAGGCTGAAAAAAAGTTGTACACGGACTGAAAAAACCCAAAATACGATATTGCTCCAGCGCAACTTTCAGCAGCACTTACTCCAATTAAATTAAGCAAGTGCCCAGCAAAAGGAATGTAAATTGCAAGTTAGTTAGTAATCTTAGATAAATGAGCCTGGATACCATTATATTTGCCTAGCATGTTTGCTGAATGATTGTCCCCTCATGTCGTTTACATCAATGCCCCAGTCGGTTTAACTTATTAAAACAGCAGAAGAAAGATTTTCTCTAGTATGGCAACTTATGGGTATGAATGTGAGAAAACCCTCATACACTTTACCATCAGCTGGATTTACATGTCTTAATAAATAGTCAACTACAGTAATATGAGACAAATCTCGTATTGAATCGAAAATTAAGGAGTAGTATTTGGCTTCCTTAATTTCTTCAACAATTGTATTCAAAAAGTGTTTTCTCATTACTTCTTCCTAGATCTTTGAAGATAAATAAGAAGGCTTTCCCTTTCCAGTACCGTTATTGCCATACTTAGCTAAATGAGAGGATCATACTTTGTAAGTAGCTCTAAAATGCCTAATTAGTTCCCATTATTTTGTGAACGAAGGACCTCTGTATCACTTCTAAATGTTAATCCGCGAGAAGATAGAAACTTAACCACAGAGACTACTCTTTTCAGAACTAGAATCCAGTAATCTCGTTCCTGATCAAATTAAATTTCCAAAGAGCTGTCAATTCGACCATGAAGGCGCTGCCTGTCGATGAGTATTCGTCAAATGTTAGCCATGTTCGCAAAAAAGTATACATGGAACGTAGTAAATATTTCCATTTGAGGGAGAGTAGGTTAGCCAATCTCTTTTAATTTTTGTTACACTGATATATTTTCGAAAAGCCATAGATTGTGTAAAAAATCTTGTAATGCCTTCAAAATTTCTTTTTGGTGCTGAAAAACTTCCATCAAGATTTTTACATTCTGAAGAACTTTTCCCAATCTAAAAATTCCATACTTCTTCAGTTATCGTATTCCATAATCCTATGTTGTTTCCGAATGTTGGGCCCAATTTACCCGTAAATTCAATTTCTAACTTAGTTTCGTTTTTTGTTTCTTTTCTTGAACTGGAATATAACTGTCATTGTATGCTTTTTCATCTTCTTCAGTTACGGAAGCTATGTTTCCCTCAGCTTTTTCTATTTCATCACGTGCATTTTCATTGGTTGCAGCTTCACCAGCTGTGGATTTCCGTGTGAAACCGAGTTTATGGTATTGCGCGATATTTAAATTTTTCAAAATATGTGCTTTATAGTTTTTATTTAATTCTTATTATAATTTTTTCGTTTTGGGGCCTACGAGGCTCCCTTTGGAGCCAAGGCCCCTAGGCAGCCGCCTACTTTGCC
This sequence comes from Diabrotica virgifera virgifera, assembly GCF_917563875.1. Classification (NCBI taxonomy): domain Eukaryota; kingdom Metazoa; phylum Arthropoda; class Insecta; order Coleoptera; family Chrysomelidae; genus Diabrotica; species Diabrotica virgifera. Next base: position 108,985,159 of record NC_065448.1, on the reverse strand, counting down.
TAATGGATAATCCAGCACTGCATACATTGAACACAAAATAAACTTTTTATTTTTAATAAAAATAACATAGTGGCTAAAATTGATAGTAAACTAAAATACATGTATCCTAAAACATGTGCACACTTCATATATTTATTAACTTTTTAACTTAACACTTAACAAAGATATTTTTTTAATTTGCTTAAAATTATTTTAATACAAATATCCCAATGTTTGTTAAAATATTCAAAATATGCATTGGATTCGAAGTTGTAGGTGTGAAGAAAAATTAAATATTCCACTTATTTAAAAATCAAAATAAAATCCTATTAAAACGTGTCAAGATTAGAAATACCTTTAAATAAGTGAAAATACTTTTAGTGTGTGAGCTTTTAATGGTCAGCTTATCTTGAAGACCTTCTGACTGTATAATCCTCAGATAACGATTCATTTGAAATTAAAATTTTGTTAAAACATTTTATAAAATATATTATGGTAACAATGACCTATCTGTTATTTCTATATGTATAAAGTATGTGATTTGCAAATCAAGTATGTACTAAAGTACTTGTTTGTAAATATTAGCTTTTGTTTATATTATTTATAAAAATTTCGTGCCAATGTGTTTTGCATTCATCTTTTTCGAATCTTGACAAAACTAATAAGTATTTTTGAAAAATTTAAACGCAGAATGAACGATTACATTACATTTCCATTAACTAACGGTAAAATATTGCACAACCTCTAAATTTTAAAGAACCCCTTGGATTGACATGAAATTTGGCATACATATAGCTAACATGTCAAAGAAAAAAGTCATATTGTGCCGATGTGTGCTTTTGCCTTATGGTTGAGTTTCACCCCTTCTCGGGGGTGAAAAAATATACGTTCAAAATAAGTCCGGAAACGGATTAACCGACTAATTCTAAGCAATTTTTCTTCTACAGCGGTTTTTCACTAAGAATACTTTTCGAACTTTATGCAAGTGAATATATGTTAATTTTTTAACAAAATTAACACGTTTTTAGACGCTCTTTCGCAAATAACTCAAAAAGCAAGTATTTTATCGAAAAAATTAACTTAGCAAAAATATAGACTAAAAAATTGTTTAAGATAATAAAACCATGGAAAAGGAAATGTAAAGGGATGGGAATACAAATCCATGACAACTTTTTGTACACATTAAGTTTTGCAGACGACCAAGTGGTAACGGTTCCAGATAAAGAATATCTGACTTTTATGTTCCGAAAATTAGAAGAGGAATACACAAAAAATGAACGGGAAATGAACCTACGAAAGAACTAATGCTTAATAACAGAACACGAACTAGGGAGATACTTGTAAATGGACGACGATAAGGTAATTAACGGCACTGAAATATTCAAATACTTCAGAATTCATACTCTCAATGAATGGAGCCACCGTGCAAGAGGTAACCAGCAGATTAGCACAGAAAAGAACATGTATTAAACAAATGAACGGGGTGCTATGGGATAGACAGATTACCAGAAATACAAATAAGAAAATATTTATAAAACATTCGTACGTAGTGTAATGACCTCTGGAGAAGAGCATTGGGTAATAAACAAACGAAACAGGTCCAAAATGAAAGCAAATGAAATGGAGTTCATGAGAAAAAGCTGCAAAGTGACAAGAATATATCACATTATAAATGAGGAGATAAAACGAACAATGGTAGTAGAATAAGACATACACATCTACATCCAAGAAAAACGTTTAATTTGGTATGGACATGTGAGAAGAGCAGATCGTACAAGATGGATACCAAAGATTACGGATTGGAGCCCAATAGGAAAGAGAAGAAGGGATAGACCCCGAAGATCATCGAGGGATGGCGTGGACGAGGCCATGGAAAGACGAGACCTTAGAGATGGAGAATGGCAGAACAGAAAGAACTGGAGACGTTGGTTGAAAGAAGGAAGGCGGCGACAGCTGTAAAAATCCTTATATAGAGAGAAAATAATTTTAAAAACGGTGTATGTATGAGTTCTACCTGGAAACCTGGATTAGAGAAAAAAATTATCAAACAACTGGGCCAGGATAGAAATAGCAAGAAATGTGTTTTTACAAGTGAAAACAGTTCTCGGCAGTAAAATGGCAGTGCGGACACAGAAGAAAACTAACTTGGAAATATTGCCAGACAAAGTTAAAATATCTAATGAAGGTAAGCTAATGAGGAGATAGCGATATGAAAGTCTAAGATTGATAATACAGGAAAAGTGAGGAGGAACGAGTATAGAAAGAAGGAAAGTGCCATGGGAAAAATTAAGGGACTGCGACTGGTTTAAATCCAGTTCACTACCACTCTTCAGAGCAGCAGATTCTAATGATGATATCAACATCAGATTGACAGATGACACTTAAACAAGAATCAGCTGAAGTATACATCCGATTTTGGAGGGAATGTTGACGTGACCTCTCCAAATTAGAAATCATAAGGCATAAAGCTATTTCTTGATAAAAATACCAAGTTTCTTGTAAAAGGTATATATTAAAATACCCTAAATAAGGGTCACTTGGTATTTCTTGATATCCTTCTACTACAAACTGCATCATATATTTATATAAGAATAATTGTCGAACCATAATATTAATTCAGGTACTTAGATTACTAGGTTCTGCTAAACATCTTATGCTCCTTTCCAGCTGTGCTTTCAAACCAAATATAGCAATATATCCTGCCTAGTTTTCACTAAATGTACATACACCGCAGTTATAAAGTTACATCTAAAAGTCAAATATTATATCTGAAATTACAACATTATTTAAGAGACATTGTTCACTTTGCATCGTACAATAATCCCCTCTTTTGCGCTTTATGCACTTTTCGATGGGTAACCTTTTAGGAAGCATAGGGGGACGTAGAGTATCATGGTTGCGCAACCTGAGAGAATGGTATGGATGTACATCAAATAAAAGTTACAGAGCAGCCGTCTCTATGTCCGAATACTCATGATAGTAATTTCCGATCTCCGTTGCGGAGATGACATTTGAAGAAGAAAAACCTTTTAGGTACGGATGTCTTTTTTGTTTGTAGTCCTTAATGACTACATACTTTAAAACCAAGTTTTTTTAAATACCGGTCGATTCTTGCCGAGGATATTTCCAAAGTTTTAATCAATTTTTTTTTAGCTAATGCCTCGACAACTAATGGCCACTGGCATGGTACAGTGGATTTTTCCAATTAGGTACCTATGTAGTGTAATGTGTAGTGTATGTGTTGAGTAAGTGTCTTGTTATTTTGCAAAGTCGACGTTATTGGGTGCATTCAGCAGACGCAATCGCTAACTAATCGATTAGTAATCGATTTGTGATTTACATGCTGAATGCCACAATTTATGTGGCATTCAGCAGAAAATCACTAATCGATTAGTTAGCGATTGCGTCTGCTGAATGCACCCATTGTCTTTGCAAAAAGACGCTAATTGTCTGAACGTCTAACGTTCAATCAATATATTTATACATACTGATTTACCACTTTTACCAGCTAGATTTTGCTGTTTATCCTTTTGGGATGTGTTTTTCGTTTTACAAACACAAGCGTGGCCGAAAACTTAGATTGCCAACAATTTTCGAACTCTTTTTGCCTTTCTTTTAAACTTGCTTTATCAATGATGATCAAATTATCATTATAGGTGATTATGCTTAATATAACTTATGCCAAATGATTCATGAAAGCTCGATTTCGTTAAATAAAACAAATTAATCGACAAACGATGTGGCTTATTTCGATTTCTTGAACCTAAAAAATACGTTTTTTAATATGGAATTAAGCGACTCTTCGTGGCGCTAGATATTGGTTAAGTACAATTACAACTTTTTGTAAAGGTTTTTAATTCCATAAAATCAACTTGACACTTAATTCTATATGAGAAACCTTAACGTGATGCTGTTCGTAATAAAATAACAAATAGGTCGCTTAATATAGGTATCTAAAAACCGACAATTTTGTCCATTTTGTACCGAAAACAGATTTTTATACAGAGATTTGCAGAATTTTAAGTTTTGGCGCTTAATCCGATATTACATATCTACATATCTAGAAATTTGTCTAGAGTGGTACCAATCTGTGTAGAAGCTTCCGAGGAATCGAAAAATGGGATACTATAGGTAAAGGATGCAATTAACATATGAAAGTTGGTATCGACTTATATTACATGATACAAATTATATAAAAAGTTTTTATTAAAAGTACATAACAAAAATTACTAATCGACATGTTCAATAGCTGTTTCGAAATCGACTTCATTTATTTATGTAATCAAATTTATTCCATTGTTTGATTTTTTATTAGGTACATGTTATTATAGCGCAAACTTGTAAAAAGTTCGTTTTATACTTAACAAGAATAAAAGGCTTTTTTTGAAGAAACTGAGAACAATTAGTAAGTCGCCTAAAAAAATCGTCGTTGCCATTCGCAAAATTCACCTTTTCACCCCTGTCGGGTAATTTTGTAATGGGCCGAAGGGCGATAAGAGATGCTAAAAGGTTATGGTGTTTTTTGTGTAACGTTATAAACATTGATGATAGATAAATTACCATAAGGGGGAGAAAGTTGAATGTTTTTTTGATGGGGATTATTCGCTTCGTAACATTCGGCATCATACATAATAATTTAATTATAGTGACACGCAAGGAAATACTTATTTTGTCAAAATCATGCCACTTCTAATTAAACAGTCACCAGGGGATACTGTATATAGATATAGGTGTGAGATAAGCCAGCCTGCTATCGCTATTAGTATTTATTATAACGAATAATTAATATAAAGGTACTTAGTACCTTTAAATATATTATGTGTATTATACATTATATATTTTATATTATTTATTATATATTATATATTATATATTATATATTATATATTATATATTATATATTATATATTATATATTATATATTATATATTATATATTATATATTATATATTATATATTATATATTATATATTATATATTATATATTATTTATTATATATTATATATTATATATTATATAATCATATGATAATTTGTTATTATTTCAAGTGAATTAAAAAAAACAACCTATCAAGTCAAACAATATTTGTTTTAAAGCAATTTAATCCCCAATACATACCAATTAAAGCAATCAATAAATAAGTCTGAAAATAACAAATGAAACTAGTTGTTATAAAGTCAATAGCATGAAAAATTCCAATATAAAACGAATAATGTTAATTGTTTGTATTTATTTATGCTTGTTTAGCAGTCAGTGTAAACCACCCTTGAAGCTTATGCAAGCTTCAATTTGCGTTACCATGCTCATAATCAGATTGGCAACATTTTGTTGTGGTAGGTAGTTCCATTCTTCAAGAGCAGCTTGTACTGACCGTGCAGTATTTTGTGGATTATCCCGGCGAGCTCTAATTTTTTTAAGCATATCACACAAATGCTCTATAGCGTTAAGGTCGGGTGAGCAAGCAGGCCACTCCAGAACAGTGATATCTTTTGCTTCAAGAATATCTGTACTTCCTTTGCTGGTATATTAAACTGCATTAGCATGCATAAAAATTACATTTTCTCCCATTTTTCCTCTCCTGAACTTAACTATAGGTTCTAGAACCAAATCAACAAAACCTGCGAGCTGTTAAAGCTGGTTTGATAAAAATCAATATTGTGGTGCCTTGATAACCGGGGAACTTGTAACTCTCTCCTGCTGTGTAGGCTTGTACACACGAACTATTTTTTTATCGTTTTCTCTGAAACGCTTACAATTGTAGCTTCCAAAAGCTGCTTTTGGAGTTGCAGATGAGAAACTGTTTGGATTTCTTCCAGCTGATTGGGCAATGAAACGATTGTGGAGAGCCGTTGTTACTTTTTGGCGACTTTGCTTTTGTCTATGTGCAAGCTTTCCTAATTTCTGATATCTAACATAAGTTTTTGACACAATACCCTGTGCTACACTTACCATTGAAGCTATGTTCCTCTAAGCCATTTCTTTCTCCACAAAACTAATAATATTTCCCCTTTGTATGTCCGCTAACCCAACATAGGCCATATTTTAGATTTTGAACTTAAAAGTTAGGTTATTTATATTCGATCAATTTATAACCATAGCAAATAATCTCTAAGACAACGTTTAGGCAGCATTTAGACGACCCGATAAATCCGAGCAGTGTGTAACTGGTACACCGCAGCGATTTATCGGAATTAGTGTTGGTTTGCATAGATTGCATCAATTTATTGTAACGATCGAGTTGTTTGAGTGTAGGATCAATCACGACAATATATCGCAGCGTCTTATCAAGCTTTAAAAAAATCAATAAATCGTAGCCCTTTATCGTCACAATAAATTGCCCGCATTTATCGTACCGATCGAGCTGTTTCAATTTATCATCGTGTGTAAACGGTACATAGCAGATTTATCGGAAATGAAGTTGGATTGCAACAATTTCGGAGAATCGTACCGAATTAGAATTTATTTAACTATCAATTTAAACGGATACCATTAAGCTTATGATTTGATACAATAGAACCCCGTTAAGTCAGCCTCCGATAACCCGGAAGTCCGGCTAACCCGGACCGATTTTCATCAGACAACAATAAAAACGTACTATTGACAACCGAATCTGACTGAAATTTTTACCAAGGAACGAACAATACTGTATATAATTGTACGTAAATCACATGTACTGTGCATAATGTATTTCGTGTTTTTGCAATTATAATAAAGTTTATCCCTAAGGATACCATATTTTATTAATTTTTACTATATTCTACGGCTAACCCGAATTTTCGATAACCCGGATCGGCCGCGGTCCCGATTATTCCGACTAATCGAGGTTCCACTGTACTACGTGGTCTTGCCCATTGGTTCAAAACAAACAATGCAGAACAACTCTGAACCCTGAACAACCAATATAAATTGCGACTAATCAAACGATAACAATGTCTCAGGCTTCTTTTCGGCGTAGGAAACATTATTTTTCATATTCGATGATTTACTACTTTAAGTTTTATGATGATTTACTTTATATTGTATCTTGATGTTATTTTATGTACCTTTTTTATGTTCTATATATATATTAACTTTATACTGTATTACATTTCGTTGTTTTAAAAGCAAATAAAAAACTGTTCTGTATAGAAAAAAATGTTCTATAATAAATAATAACTAACACATACCTTGATAAATTGTTGTAGTACTTTGTAGATAGCTTCACAGGTTTCTGTGATTATCGAGCTGAGAGATGGTTTAGAAATGGCCGTTGAATATTCCATGTCTTTCACGGTTCTTCCAGTGGGAAGGAATCGTAAGGTAGCTGAGAGTCTTTTATGCGGGAATATCGCTCTTCTCATGAAAGTATCATGTTTCGCAATAAACATAAATACTAAGCTTAACAACTCAAAAGTCCCCTCGTCCATCCTCAAATAATTTTGCCAGTCGTTTGGCTCATTACTCAATTCTTACAATAACTTCACATAAAAGAATTCCCTATTTTTCTGTACCCACTCTCGGCTCCACTTCGATCTGGGTTTTCACAATTTTTCCGTTTTCTTTCTTCCTAAACATCCAACTAATACTGACAGAACTACTTCCTCCACGGCTACGGCTTTACTGAGGTCGATAGTTGTCGACGACGTTTAGGATGAAAAATCGCCCCCTCTTCAATTTCTCGGAGCAATAAATTGGTCAATCACATCGCCGATAAATCGCGACAATATATCGCAGCGTCTAAACAAGCTTTAAAAAATCAATAAATCGTAGCAATTTATCGTCACAATAAATTGCTCGTTATTGTATTCATGTAGCTCTTAACTGGCGTAGCTCCAGTAAGTAAGAGTGTTATTGGTTTGAGCTGATTTCAGCTTGTTTTGTGCAGTTAGTCCTATTAGTGCATATTAGTCCACTATATATTTTACTATGTCCTAAACTGGTATCCTTTTCCAGTCAGATTTATACTGTATTTGGGTCCATACTCCAGAGAAATAAGCAAAATTTAGGGGGAAATGTAAATAGCGAGTCTGAATATTTGACGAGTTTTTCCAATAATATACTCGTATACCTATAATAAGCAAACATGTTCGTTTTCGGCTTAAATTTAGTCGTGGTTTTTTAATTATTAACAATTTAGTGCGGAAAATAGCCTTACATTACGGACGATAATAGCAACATTGTTAATTACTGTCTGTAATTCGAGGACATATCCTCCGGAATTAAGTGACCCACGCGGCACGTGGGGAGTTCTGTGCATGTGATGCATGGTGCTATATCTAGGACAATTTTAACCATAAGTTTTAATTAAACACAATGTAAATTTTTCATAGTTGTCTTATTCTTCATGTGCCCTTCTCGATTATCGAGAGGTAGCTATCAAATTGGCTATGTATAGTAATTTTGTTGACGGCATCTCAGAAAAGGGATGCAGAGGGTCTGTTAAACCACTCTTTCCGGGTTTTAAGGCATGGCGTTCTTCTTGTCGCATAACATGGCTAATATATTCAAGTTTGCGATTTTTCACTGTTCTGACGCGACGACATCCGTAACTTTTCCCATCCGACGCAAAACAACTTCGTTACAGCTTCTAAACAACTTCGAGAAGTGTATCCCTTAAATTCCAATCATATAAACAGTAGAAAACACATAATCTCTTACTAATCTAATTTTCAGACTCAAAGTAATATTGTTTCCACATAAAAGTTTCTTCATCTTAAAGAATGCAGCTCTGACTTTCTCTATACCGGTTCTAATTTCTTTGCTCATGTCCCAGTTCTCATTTAGATTACAACCAAGGTAGGTGATACTGTTAGTTTTCTCCAGTTATTCACCATAAGTTGCTACTACTTCCGGTTGTATTGCCGTTTTACTGACAATTATCATTTTTGTTTTGTTTAGCTTCTTCATATTTGTACTACTTTTAAAGTGTTTTTACCCACACATTTTGATGACTCAGCATGTTTTAAACATGATAACAGAAATGATGATGATCTTTTTATATCGAAAACCTTCTGTGATGGTGATGTATATCTAAGGGACTTAATAAAAAAATATTTACCTTTTATAAAGGAGTTTATACTAAATAATTTTGTTTAAATATTAACATTTCTTGAACTCCACAATAGGAAAATCAGTATGAGATAATCTGTAATGGTAATGGTCTCCACTTTTTAATGGTAAGAGAAAATTCATATACTTTTGCTTACTATATAGTATAGTATAGGTATATCTTGTGGCAAAGCCTCATAAACCTCAAACCAATATAAACAAAACCATAAGTAAAGCAAGTTGTGAAGCGGTACAGATTTATTTTAATTGTTGCTAATTGGGGTGACTTTCCCGATTTTTTTTATCAAAACAAAAGAGGCAACTTTATTTTGAGCATAACGTGCTTATATTTGACGCTAGTAGCCTTTTTTTATAAAAACAGAAATAAAGATTTTTTAAAAACTTTTAAAAAGTTACAATGGGTTTTCCTCAAAAAGTGCTAATTTTTGGTTATTTTACGTTGAAATATTCTGTTTGGAATTTGGCGAATATGAACCTAGACCTGCACGAGATCTAGAGACCTCAGGCATACACAATTTTTTTCACTTTTTTACAGCCTATATTTTTGGTAAGAACGTTTTGTTTGACAAAATATTTTCTTGTTGAAGTATTTACGAAAAATCGTCTAAAAACGTGTTTTTTTTTTTGTTGAAAACTGAACATATTCACTCGCAAAATAACTCGAAAAGTAACTCGTGAAAAAACTCTATAGAACAAATGTTGCTTAGAATTAGTCTGTTTCCAGACTTATTTTGAAAGTATATTTTTTCACCCCGTAGAAGGGGTGAAAATCACCCCCAGGGCAAAAGTACACATCGACACATTATCACTTTTTTTCTTTGACATGTTAGTAATGCGTATGCCAAATGTACTATTAATAGGTTTATTGTTTTTGCCAACTAATCCGTTAGGTGTGTTTGTTCATGATTTTCCAGATAATTATTTTAATTTTTTATGTAAATTATAATGGTCATATTTTGATTTTTGCTTTTATATTTTCTTCTTTGTTCCATGATTTCCAGTATTTCTTGAGTCATCCCAGGTTTTTGGATTTCTGCTTTCTTTTGTAGAGTTTGTTTCTGTGTCTTTATAACAGAATCTTTGATTTTGCTCGACATAATGGTCACATTGTCAGCGTTTTTCATTTCTCATGTAATTTTTTCATTTCTTGATTGATACAATCATGTTGAAGCCCCAGCGCGGATTGATCATTATTTAAATGAATTTTACCGTAGTTTTTCAGTGATGAAGCATACATTTCATATGATGAGTAGCACTTAATTTAACACAAATTTTTATTCGTATTACAACTACGATACATATAACTATAATATTTTGTATATTTAAAGATTTCCCACAAAAATATTGTGATAAATCTAAAATAATGTTTACGATGTCGCGGGGCCACTGACACGGTTCCACAAAAGTGTTATTATGTTCAATTAATGTATTCATTTGTTTGCGCAATTAAGTGTGTTTTCCACGGAGCGACGATAAAAGAATTCGTACGTGGGCTCCTCGTTTGGATAACTGTTCACCAAAGGCGGCTTCGTTTCTCAGCTCTATATGGGATAAAACAAAAAAAAAATGCAAGCCAGGTTCATGAATACTTTATTAAGATATGACTTGGGACTATGGTTTATATGAATCAAGACGTGTCACACTTTTTGAAAATAATTGTATACGACGTCTCTTTTACATTTACATGCTAGTGAATTAAGCAAATCTTTTTTCATTGTACTAAATAGAAAAGCTTCTTTCAAAATCTTATTACTATTTATGACGTAGTACACCTATAAGAGTCTTGTGCTTGGTAATATATTATATTGCTTGAAGACAGACTTGACTTTTTGATATTACTCAGAAGTCAAAACAGCGAGTTTTTTTACAAAAAACTGGTCAAATCAACTGATTTATTATTGTTTAACAAAAAATAAGCATAAAACAAAAAATATCTCTACTTTCGACTCGCTTTGCAGCAGGTTCGCGTCAGCTTGAACGTAGTGAACACACAATGGTCAACAGCTGTTCTCATTTTTTTTTTTGGAAATTACTCCGCGATTGAAAAACATATTCTGACATATTTGACAGACAAAAATGAAATTGAAAATAAAAGTTGACAATACTTTAAACGCATTTTCCTCAAAACTGCTTTTTTCAAAGGCTGTAGACATTGTAACTCAAAAACTACTTGACCGACCCACCTGGAATTTTGTACATATATTTTCTTTAGACATTCCTTAAGGTAAAGCTGTCAAGATGTTTTTTGTTTTATGCTTATTTTTTGTTTAACCCGGGAGTAGTCGCGCTCACTTCTGTAACGTCGATAGTCGCGTATGAGATTCTATCTCAAAATACGAATTTAAATCAAATTTTTATTTTGTACTATTTTTATATTCTTTTTATATTGAAAATATATATGTCTAACAATTTTATTAAGAAACCTGTGTTAACGGCCACCTACCAACATCGGCCACCTGTCCTAACGACCAGTTTAAAAATTTCCCAAACCAATTATATGTAGACTACAAAAACTGGCAATACCGTCCACCTTTCTATATCGGCCAATAATTCTTTCACTTTTAGTGGCCGTTACTGACAAATTTTACTGTACAGTAAAACCTGTGTTAACGGCCACCTGCGAACATCGGTCACCTGTCCTAACGGCCAGTTTAAAAATTTCCCAAACCAATTATATTATGTAGACTACAAAAACTAGCAATAGCGGCCACCTTTCTATATCAGCCAATAGTTCTTTCATTTTTAGTGGCCGTTACTGACAGGTTTTACTGCCTAACGGCGCGACTAATCGCGGGTTAAAGCTAATTGGCTCTCCCCAAAGCCATTAATTCCAGAAAAAGAAGAAGAAGAAGAAAAGAAAATCCTACGCATTACTACACCCTTCCTCGAGGCACTAACGAAATTTTTTCAAAATTTCAAAATTTTTCATCAAGTTATCGCGAAAAAGGATAAAAATTGAGATTCTATCTCACCGCGCGACTACTCGCGGGTTAACAATAATAAATATGTTGATTTTCACTTTTTTTGTAAAAAAATCGTTGTTTTGACTTCAGAGTGATATCAAAAATCAAAAGTCGATGAAACTAAAAAACTCGACAGCGTTACCTTGAAAAACTCATAAGCTAATAAAAACATTCCTACCTTCGACTCGCGTTGCAGCAAGTTTGCGCCAGCGCGCTTGAGCGTACTGTGAAATGGTCAACAGCTGTTCTCATTTCCTTTTAAACATTACTCCGCGATTGAAAAGCATATTTCGGTGTGCATCACTTTACAATTTGACAAACAAAAAAAATTGAAAATAAAATTTGACAAACGCGTCCTTTTCAAAACTGCTTTTTTCAAAGGCTGTAGACATTGTAACTCAAAAACTACTTAATTGATTTTTACCCTTTTTTGCAAAAAAATTGGGTGTATTGATTTCGGAGTGATATCAAAATGTCAAAATTCGATAAGACAAAAAAAACCTCGACAACGTTACCTCAAAAAACTCATGAGCTAATAAAATCTTTTTGAATTTTTTGTTTAACATGATACAATGATGAGTTCTTATGTCCACCACAAAATTCATTATATTTGAGGTGTCCTTTAAAAATTTGCCACCGTTGGCTTACTTTTTAATATTTGTCTTTGAATTTTTTCTTGAATAGAATATGAATTACACTGAATATGCCCCTTTAATTTAAAAATAAAACAATTCTACCATGCTTTAAAAAAATGTGCTTGAAATATTGATTTCAACCCATACGGCCCTCCCTTAAGGATAGCTATGACACGATTTTGATAGGCAACCTACGCTAGAAATATTTGTCTATGTATAAAATTTAATAAACACAATGTTTTATCCGGAAAGCAGATGGGTCCAGGTCGACCTATACAGTCGAACCCGCTTATTGGAATAGCTGTCGTGCCAAGCAAAAGTATTGCTATAACAGGGATATTCTAATAATATTCTAATATTTGCTTAGTAGAAACGTTTTGGGATCTCAAATTTATATTCCTTAAACCGGGATATTCCTTTAACCGGTATTTTAATAAGCGGGTTTCACTTAGGATCTTAAACAAGGTTCATTGCTTAGTCCTTATTTATTCTCATTAGTTTTGGACCAGATAACAGCAAAACTACAGGGTAACATTCCATTGTGTTTAAACGAAATCTGATGATGTAGTGTTAATAGGAAATAGTGAAAGAAATTTAGAACAAAAACTGAAACAGTGGAGTCAAGCTCTGGAGGAAAATGCTTTAAAACTTAGTAGGACGAAAACAGAGTATTTGCAATATTCATTTAAAGATAGAGTTACTACAAATAAAATGGTATCTTTGGATGTTAAAATGATTGTAAAAAGCAATAGTTTTAAGTACCTAGGATCGGTATTACAGAGTAATGGAGAATTAGATGGAGATGCATGCAGTAGAATTAGGGCTGGATAGATGAAATGGAAGGAAGCGAGTAGTGTGTTGTGTGACACAAAAATTCCAATGAAACTGAAGGGAAAATTCTATAAAACAGCTATAAGACTGGCTATGATGTACGGAACTAAATGTTGGGCAGTGAAAAAGAAAGAGGAATAACGAATGCATGTGGCGGAAATGAGAATGTTTAGAGGGATGAGTGGGGTGACAAAAAAGGAGAAAATTAAAAATCAGTATATTAGGGGAAGGCTAAGTGATTGGCTAAGACCAATTGATGCCAAAATGGGAAAGCATAGCTTAATATGGCTTGGTCACGTTCAACGTCGAGACGTTAATCACCCAATACGAAGAATGGCTGAAATGCATATTCCTGGAAGTAGTAGGAGAGGAAGACCAAATAAGGCCTGGAGGGAAACGCTTAGGCAATATATGTTGGTAAATGGAATTAATATTGGTATAACCCAAAATTAAGTCGTAAATTAAGTCGGTGTATCTGTAGTCTATTCTGATGTACCGACTTATTACAAATTTATACATACAAAATTAAAAGATTACAAATATATATATATATATATATATATATATATATATATATATATATATATATATATATAATGGCAACAGCAACTCTATTCAAAGAGCGCTATAGTATGATAGAATTGATTCAAAAAATGACATAACCCAGACATCCAAAGTGAAAGTTACCCTCCAACTTCAAATTGTTCGGTTTGGGGGGAGAGGGGGGAGAAGTCGGTAAATTCGTAGTTTTTTAGGTTTTTCGTCAATACTTCTAAAACTGTGAGGTTTAGCATGAATAACCTTCTACACAAAAATATTCTACATTAAATTTGAAATAAAAAAGGTCTTAAACATAATCCTGAACGGTTTCAAAGTTACGGAGGTAGTATAGTATAATTGGTCCAAAAATAGGCTTAACCCAGACATCCAAAGTAAAAGTTTTCCTCCAACACCAAATTGTTCTATATGGTCCACATATTGTTTAGTAAAAAGTGACACCGTTTTGAGCGTCCGGTTTGGGTGGGAGATAGGGGAGAATTCGGTAAATTAGTAGTTTCTTTACGTTTTTCGTCAATATTTCTAAAACTATGTTTAAGCGTAAACAATGTTCTATAAAAAATATTCTACATAAAATTTAAAACAAAAATAGTCCTATACATAATTGTTATAAAATCTGCGGTTCCAGAGTTACGGAGGGTGAAATGTGGAGGTTTTCGATACTTATTATATTTTTTTGGGCAATTGATGATGATATTGGGTGGTGAGGTTGACGTTTCTTTAAGGGCTTATCACTAACATACCATCGGCCACTGAAATAGCAAATCCTGTTAAAGAAAAATTTTTTCCAATCCGTAAAAATATTATAAATTGCCCAAAAAATATAAAAAGTATCGAAAACCTCCACGTTTCACCCTCCGTAACTCTGGAATCGTTGATTTTATAACAATTATCTATAAGGCCTTTTTTGTTTTAAATTTGATGTAGAACATTTTGTATAAAAGATTGTTTACGCTAAAGCATATTTTTAGAAATATTGACGAAAAACTTAAAAAAAACTACTAATTTACCGATTTCTCCCCCATCTCCCCCCAAACCGGACGCTTAAAATGGTGTACCTTTTTACTGAACAATACCTGGACCATATAGAACAATTTGGTGTTGGAGGAAAACTTTTACTTTTAATATCAGGGTTAGGCCTTTTTTGGACCAATTTTAATATACTACCTCCGTAACTTTGGAACCGTTCATTTAAGAAGGAATATGCATAGGACCTTTTTTGTTTCAAATTTAATGTAGAACATTTTTGTATAGAAGGTTGTTCATGCTAAACCTCATAGTTTTAGAAATATTGACGAAAAACTTAAAAAAACTACGAATTTACCGATTTCTCCCCCCTCTCCCCCCCAAACCCGACGCTCAAAATGGTGTGACCTTTTTCTGAACATTATGTGGACCATATAGAACAATTTGGTGTTGGAGGATAACTTTCACTTTGAATGTCTGGGTTTGGATCTAGTTATACCATACTACTAGAAGATGTGTTCAAACAACTACACTGGGATGGCTTGGACAATAATAGTATAAACGGGCAATATCTTAATCACTTACTATCTGCTGATGATTAACAGAGATAAGTGAAGAATTACAAAGAATGATGGAAGAACTAATAGATAGAGAATCGACAAAGATAGGACTGAAGATGGATTACAGTAAAACAAAAACCATGACGAATCAACAGAAATAATAATTAGAGTAGCACAAAAAAAAATAGAACAAGGAAGAGAGTATATATCTAGGACAAATCACTAGATTAAATAAAGAAAATCAGACTAAAGAAATAAAGAGAAGAATAGGATTGGCCTGGGCATCATTCGGAAAATTGTCATATTCTAAAGAACAGAAAATACCCGTAAACCTAAAAACAGTCTTCGATCAATGTATATTCCTTGTCCTCATTTATGGCTCTGACATGGACATTACAAAAGAAAATATGGAAAAAATAGCAAAGACAGAAAGATCTATGGAAAGACAAATGCTGAACACTAAACTATCAGACAGGAAAAGAAACGAATGTATCCGTAACAAAACAAAAGTGAAAGATGTCTCAACCCAAGTAGCAAAGCTTAAATGGAAGTTCTCCGGACACACCCTACGGTAGAAGAATGAAAGATGGACTAAGATGATTATACATTAGAGACCGTGCAACCACAAACGAAAAAGGGGAAGGCCACATTTAAGGCTGATTAGATGATAAATAACCCAAGATAGAATTGTATGGAGAAATGAAATTAGGGAAGCCGACCCCGCATAGGGATAGGGCAAACAGAATGATGATGATTAATTAAAGCAAGTTTAATTTAAAACGGAAAACTACTAGAATACCTTCAATATACTAATAAAAACGTAAAACTGCATAACATATTAGGAAAAAAACAGCCCTTAAGCTATATATTGTGTTTATATGAAACTAGCCACAATTGTTTGTAATGACAATCATATTATTCAAAAAAAAGGGATTTAACGTTTCGATTTCTACTGCTGATATAGTTTTCAAAAGTATTAGTAATACTGCTTTATTTGTACTTTCATTAAGAGTTTCATTGAGTAAGGTCATAGTCAATTTAGTTTCCTCTATTTCATCTATTCGATTTTTATTTCATGTTGCTTAGTCTCTTTCTCCATTGCACTGTAGTTCCTGTTATTGATATCTAAACTTCTTTTTACTTTTTTACAAATGATTAGTTTTTTTTAAATTATGTCACTACCTTAAATGATTTACTTATTTTAATGTTTAATTTCAGTTTTGAATTATAACAATTATATTTTTCTTCTACATAGCTGTAAATACTTTGCTTTAAGACCAATAATTATTAAATATGACATTCTATTTGTACACAAATACACGTACAGGCTGCTTCTTTATTCATCTGGTTTGATTATGCTATATTTGATGGTAATAATTAGCTTCATTTCCCATCTACAAAAAAATATCTGGTATTGATAGTTTGGAGTATAAAGGTGCGTGGAAATGCTAGTCTTTTAAAAAAATCAAAGACCGTGTTGGTTACATCTTGTATCTGGGATGCATCACGAAAAAGCTTTGCGTACGCTTGATGCCGCATGTACCATTCATACAGTGTTTGATGAGTTTTAAGAAAAGCGATGAGGTTTTTTTGGTGTATAAACCTCAATGAATGACACATTATAACTGCTATAATCGCCTCTACACTGCCATGTGGAAGGAATGCAGGAATGTACATGGCGTCGGTGTGTTGAGATGCAAAAGAAATTGTTTACTTATCTTAAAACAAGTAAAATCTTAACTGGATAATATTGCTTTTATTTTTTACGCTGTACGTAGTCACTTGTGAAAACAGACCCAGCGTAAAGAAAACTTTCTTAACATGTTAGTGTTCCTTCTAAGAATAAAACGTTTTGGCATAGGTGAAATAAAAATGACCTTACACTAAAGAATGAAAAATTTTACCCTCTCAAATTTTTATCGAGATCGTTCAATGAAAAACCACTGTGAAGGCAATTACAGGGAGTGCAAATTCACTCCAACGTACACTACAGAGAAGAGATAAGCACACAGGAATAGCCCTGGATAAAATATAATAGAAACAGAAAAATTCTTGGAAAGCATCCATTTTCGTTTTGACTATGATATTAAAAACTTCTCAGACCATGGTATATATTGTTTATCTACTTTTCCTGTGTCAGACTGTTCGGTTATTAATCTAATAATTATTTTATGGTGTTATGCTTAGACTAACTAACACACAAATAATATTGTATCACTTATTTATATCCAAGACATTGCAGTTTCTTGTTTGTTATATTAAGTGTATATTGTATTTAACAAAATACCTTATATAATTTCTTGAACAAATTTCTTTTGAAATTCCCTGGTAAAATAATGTGATGCAAAATATGGTCGAGACACTGTATGGGAATCAAACTGGTGTCACACTTTAAGGAAGTTTTATTCTTTTTTTATTATACATCGGAATTTCTTTGCAGACCAGGTTATGTTTACGGAAGTATGTCCACAAATGTTTAAGTAGTGATTATTAGCAGAAGCATATATGTGGGCGAACATCGCACTACAGGTGTCGTTTTCGACAACGGTTAAAATCAATAAAAATTTGTATAAGTTATGTTTATTTCGAAACAATATACACAAAACAAGTGACTGTGGTTACGAAATTGGATTTTTCCTTAATTTGAAATAGATTTATTACAAAGCAAATAACAGTTTATTATATTTTAACCAAATAGATTACATAATTTAATATATTATAGGAATGGATTCCGCGTACCAAAAAAAAGTTTCTTAATGGCAAGCTGAAAATTTGTTAATAGCTTAACGGTGTCTAGTGGGACAAACTTTGATGTACGGGAACACTGAAACAGGAAAAGTTTTAATTAAAGAACAAGTTAAAGGTTTCGAACGTCAGCCTACGAAAAACTTCCAATTGCTTTCTTACCCTTTCATTAAACATAATTCCTGTCATTTGACATGCTTTACGTGTCGGACTTTTTAAAAATGCCCAACATATTTGTCGGACAAACATTTTTTCATGTATTATATAAAGTTTGCTTAAACTTAAAAACAACCTGCTAGTTTTCACAATCATAAACTTGTCAGGATGACAAGCTCCACAATTAAAACTTCCCTGTTTCGGTGTTCCCATACATCAAAGTTTGTCTGACTAGATACTGTTAAGATATTAACAAATTTTCAGCTTGCTATTAATAAATTTTTTTTGGTACGCTTGATCCAGGCCTATTATGAAATTATTATGGGATTTAAATTCTAAAAATTCCCCTAGATTTTTTATATAACAGCATACTGAAATTTTTATTAATTTATTGTATATTCCATGAGTATTGGAAAACAAATATAAGAGGTTTAATAATTTTATTGAAATAATGAAATAATTGAGGAAGGAACGAAGGAAGAGTAATAGCACAGCTTGCATCAAACTTTTTTGAGAGAAAAAAAAGGTATAAATGATGATAAGCCATAAAAATAAACTGGTAAAAAAGCAAAATCAATTTGCAAAAATTACAAATATCATATAAATGATCGTTAAAAAAGTTAGAGAATATTAGTCTTTTCAAGTTATATCTGAAGGATGTGCTACTTATATTCTTTATGGGCTCAGAAATCTTGTTGAATAATCTGAATCATGAAATCTTTTTATATCGACAATACATCTACAGTTTACTCTTGCAAAACATCATTTTTTGCACTCTTTGCGTAGCGAATATATGTTAAAATGAAAGTAGACGATTGCATTTCTTTTTAATTCGAGTTCCATCATTTTCTACACTTATTTCGGGAGAACACACTCAGATTTATTCTCTCCAAAATAAAACCTAACAACGCACAAGAGACATCAAAGAACGGCATCAATAAAATACCCTGCAAATGCTACAATTTGTATGTGAGAGAAATCGCAAGACAGCTACATGTCAGGATAAACGAGCATGAAACATACATCAAAAACAGAGACTTCGACAAATCACAAATTTGCAAAAATGCCTGGGTGAATGAGCACAGAGTACAACGGCAACATGCACTAACAGTTATTATGAAATAAACAGACAAGAAAAAGAGAAAAATCAAAGAAGCAGCTCTCATCATTATCAATAAAGAAAAATATGAGGCAAATCCATCAGCACCGAATTCCAACTCCGGTTGCCAATACTAAAAGAAGTATACACAAGTATAAGTCCTACACATTATAGTCCAGGTTAATAAGGTTTTTTCCATGACACTCGAGCAGCAAGGCTTCTGAAGCGTTTTTTCGACAGGTAATACCTATACGAGCAAATTGTAACTATTTCCTGCGTATGATCTGGCGGCCATTTTTATTTATAAACAATTAAGTGTCAAAAAACGGCATTTTCACCTTTTTTTCAAATCAATGGAAAACAGTGAAATTTATGGTTTTTTAGTACAAACATCTTTGAGATTATGGAAAAATCTTTAAAATGACGTATTACAAAGTTTGATATACTCATACCCGCGAAAAAAGGTCGGAATTGCAAAAAAAATAATTTCGCAATATCTATTACAAAAATTAGTGTACAGCTTTGAAATTTCTGTCATAAAAGGGTTCTTTGGTGCTTAATATGTAATAAAAATTTCAAAGCGATTCATTCGATTGTTAAAATTTTATTTAAATTGTTTATCCCAGAGAGCATTTTTTTGCAATAACATAAGTCAGAAAAAAATGACGTTAGAACTATTCCACAGGTGTCAAATGAAAGAGGATGAGCTATGTTTTCAACTTGGTTTAAAAAAAGTGAATAAAAAATGCATCTATTAGTAATAAATAATTATGAAAAAGTATCATAAATCTTTCCCTATAAACATTTTATTTTATTATATAAGAAATTGTATATATATATATATATATATATATATATATATATATATATATATATATATATATATATATATATATATATATATATAAAACAGATGAAACAGAGAATGTGGAAAAATCCCCTTACGAACAATTCACACATCCACCATTTCGGGCTGGGAAAAATTTTTCGAATAGAATCAAAGATCCAAACACCAGTTCTTCGAAATATGTTTCGCCCTCTTCAACCTCTCTGGGCTCATCGGTAAAGATGGGAGGTTGAATATCTTTAGACACATTCCAATCAAAAAACAACATTCGAAACCTAGACATAGAAGGTGCGTAAATCTACGGAAATCCGACAATGACAGTCTCAAGTTTTAATTCCCTAATTACTTAGTAAGTAAAATAAATGTTTAAAAACATAAGATGTAGATCTTTGAAACACACTCAGTGATCAAAAGATCCAAGGCTAATGGTTTAACGACCACTCGTACGAAATCAAACAGATGAAACAGAGAATGTGGAAAAATCCCCTTACGAACAATTCACACATCCACCATTTCGGGCTGGGAAAAATTTTTCGAATAGAATCAAAGATCCAAACACCAGTTCTTCGAAATGTGTTTCGCCCTCTTCAAAGAAATGTGTTTTCGCCCTATTCGAAAAATTTTTCCCAGCCCGAAATGGTGGATGTGTGAATTGTTCGTAAGGGGATTTTTCCACATTCTCTGTTTCATCTGTTTGATTTCGTACGAGTGGTCGTTAAACCATTAGCCTTGGATCTTTTGATCACTGAGTGTGTTTCAAAGATCTACATCTTATACATATATATATATATATATATATATATATATATATATATATATATATATATATATATATATATATATTACAATTTTTTATTAATTATGATATAAATAATATTACTTTGTAGTTGTGTACTTAAAACAGGGTAAAAAAGTTAATTTAAATTAAAAGTTTATATGGAAAGATTTACGATACTTGTGCATAATTATTTATTATTAATAAATGCATTTTTTATTCGCTTTTTTAAACCAAGTTGAAAATATAGCTCATGCTCTTCTATTTGACACCTGTGGAAAGGTTCTAACCTATTTTTTTCTGACTTATGTTATTGCAAAAAAAATGCTTTCTGAGATAAACAAATCGAATAAAATTTAAACAATTGAACGAATCGCTTTGAAATTTTTATCACATATGAAGCACCAAAGAGCCCTAAATTGACAAAAATTTCAAATCTGTACACTAATTTTTACAACAGTTATTGAGAAAATATTTTTTTTTTTGCAATTCCCATCTTTTTTCGCAATTATATTCACAATAAATGAGTATATCAAACTTTGTAATATGTCATTTTAAAGCTTTTTCCATAATCTCAAAGGTATTTGTACTAAAAACGTCATAAGTTTTACTGTTTTACATTGATTTGAAAAAAAAGGAAATTGCCATTTTTTGACAGTTAATTGTTTATAAATAAAAATGGCCGCTAGATCCTATGCAGGAAATAGTTACAATTTGTTCCCATAGGTATTACTTGTCGAAAAAACGTTTCAGTACCCTGGCTGCTGAAGTGTCACGAACAGGGTATATTTTTGTCTTATTACCCTGGCCTATTATACTTATACAAAATATCTTTTTTTTTAATGCCTTCTCTCAATCGGAGGTTGGATATCATCATCACTATCTTTACTCTATATAAGGCTGATCCAAAAATTTCTATGAAACTGCATAACCAGTCCTCTAAAATTTCCAACCATGACTTCTTATATTCATTTCCACTCTTATTTTTCCTTGTATTGTTAGTCTTATCATTACATATAGCTGTCCCCCTAATTATGTGTCCCAGATATTGTACCTTTCTTATTTTTATTGTGTTGAATATTTCGTATTCTTTGCCATTTCTCGCAATACTTCCACGTTCCTTTTCTTCTGTGTCCATGGTATTGTAGAAATCCTTCTGTAAAATAATATACAATACATAAACATAATATAATACATGAACAAAAAATACAATATAGTGCAGTAACTGAAGGTTTTCTCCTCTGCTTTCGTTGAACCATCGATTTTCATGAAAATTGGTGAGTAGATAGAGGATACCTCACGGAACAAAGGTGACATGATGCCAACTTGCGCTTTTACCCTGGGGGTGGATGCCACCCCTTCCCGAGGGTGAAAATTATTTTATTAAAACTAATACCACTAATCGATATAGGGACAAATTATAAGCAAAATTTGTTAAATAAGTTATTACCATAAATCAATACTTTTTGAGTTATTAAATATCAAAAATTTTATTTTTTCGTAAAAAACTGCATGTTTTAAAGCTGTTTTTCACGTGTTACTCAAAAACTATAAGCTTTTACAAGAAAGTTATTATTACCAAAATTGAAGATAATGAAAAATTTAATACACTCCTCACTTGAAGAACTAAACTAATGTTAACTCAAAGTAAGTTATGGGTAATTGAATGTATATTTTTGTTTCGACGAGTACTCAAATCTAAGTATTCAATCTTAAATAACGGGGAAACTTTGCATTCTATAAAATATACCTACTGAACACTTGTCAAAGTACTTCGGAGTACCTATCAAATGAGCTCCAGAAGAAGTTAATTGCGTTAAAATTACGCAAGTTATGATAAAAATAAGAGAACCCTTTCAAATTTTTTAGTAAAACGTGAAAAATAAAACATCCGCAATTTCCACAAAAATTAAAATTTATAGTAATCCTAACTACAATTTCTTTATATTAGTATAAGTAACGATTTTAACAATCTTGACCGGTTTAGAATGCATATTTTTGAAAAAAAGGTATACTTTTAAAAAATCAGAATTTTTAAAATTATCGTCATTTTCATTTTCCTTTGATAATATCTCCAAAATACTCAATATTCGTAAAAAATGATTAATAACCAAATTTTAGTTTTTATGTATTGAATATTTTGCCAGTTTTACTCTTTCTGTATGGTAAAAAATAACCGACATAAAAACGTTTAAAACTTTTGCTGTGAGAACCATGTAACCGGGGCAATTTAACCTTTTATTTTTAAAAAAGTAAAGGGTTTTAAAGACTAAATTCAACGCGGTTTAATAGCCCTTGCAATTAACTTGCAAGTGGTTTTCAGGTGAACCTGATATCGTAAAAATTAACGGAGGTATTTAAAAAAACACAATAAAATTTTTTGGAAAAATTTTTAAAAGATAAATTTTTAAAAAATTTTAAACATACATTTTAATGCAATCAACTTGTTCGAGGACTCAGTTGATAGATATTTTTAAGTACTTTGACAAATGTTAAATGAGTTTATATGTTATAAAATGCATCATTTTCCCGTTAATTAAGCTTGAATACTTAGATTTGGGTACTCGCCGAGAAAAATATATACATTCAATTACTTACAACTCATACTTATTTAATACTAAAAGGTTTTTATAGTAAGGAGTGTATTTCATTTTTGATTAGCTTCAATTTTGGTTAAAAAAATTTTTTTTTATTTGTTGAATGTAAACAGTGTGTAAACTTGATTTTCCCCAAAGTAGATACTTGTGACTTGATTCCCCCTTTCTGAAATAAACGATTCAATTTAGAAACGCTTTCTATGAACAATTATTACAAAAAGGATAAAATTAAGAAATATTTTATTAGGAAAAGTTTAGGGATGGACTAATTATGCCAAAATGTGAGAACATAGGTTAATATGCTTCGGGCGTATTCAGTGTCGAGTCATTAAACACAAACACCCAATACGAAAAATTTTCTTATTTGCAAGTACCTGGGAGAAATAGAAGAATAACAAAGAAAATCGAGGCAGACCATTAGGCAGGAGATTTCTAAAAAGGGGACTGATATTCGTATATGAACTAATATAAATATAAACTAATTTAGAAATTCAACTACCTTTATGCAACATTTTATTATAATTTAGACAGTCTTAAGCCATATTATTATAATAAATATACGTATGTACGTGACACGCTTTTTAAAAATCGATTCGCAAAAATAATTAAAACCTCTCAACCTTTCATGTTACCATTTGTTAACTAAAAAGTACTGTTATTTTAAAATGAATGTAATGGAAATGTTATAATTATAAATACATAACACGTCTTTAAACCAACAAAGCATTTATAACAATTAAAGTAACCCAAATAAAAAAAACCAATTTTTATTTGAACAACGAAACCATCACCGACTTTGGGCATATAACGTTTGATACAAATACGTTTCTTTTTTATAAAACTCTCAGCTGGTCGCTCTGTGCAATTAATAATATACTCCAAAAAAGTTGTGTCTGGTATGACGTTACCGGCAAATAAATTTAATGTAAAGTAGAATAAAATCGGGCTCTTTTCTAGTTAATCATTTTGTTGCATTTTGGTATAGTAGTGTTTTACCCTCTCTAGTGTAAATACATATTGACTTATTATATATTTGATGTTCATTCAGAATATATGAGAGGACCACAAAAAATCAAGTGGTGGATGTTAAAAGGCGAGAAAGAAGGTGTATTCAGGACAAGAATAGTAGAAAGAATGTGTTGGAATATAAAAGGAAGTCCTAATGGAATTTGGAAGATGATGGCCAGAGAAGAGAAGAGAAAATTACATGAAATTGGCAAAAAAATAGCTCGGACAGAGCAAAAAAGGAAGCAAAGTAGCAGCAGTGGCGACGCGTGACTTTTTTTAGAGTGTTACCAAACCCACATGTAGAAAAATCTTGTTTAAAAGAACCTCACAAATGTAAGTCAGTGGCGGATCTACGGGGACGGAAAAGGGAAAATTCCCCCCCTCCTAACATGGTCCAAAATTAAGGAAAAAAATTGTTGTAACATAAAAATATATTAGCTGACATGAAACTTGAACCATTGACAAACAAATTCAACTCAATAAACACTTTTGTTAGGAAAATTAAGGGAACTTAATACATATAAGTTTTTATTTATGTCGTTTATGTTGTATTGGTTTATCTTTATTATGTTTTTTTGGTTGGTGTTGCATTGGAAGTTCCTCCCTAAGGCAAATTCCCCTCCCAAATATCTAGATCCGCCGCTGATATAGGTTTTTGTTTATTTTATCTGGAAATATGTTAATCCATTTAAAAAGCGTTACTCAATGAAAATTAAAGAAAATGGCGACATTAGATCTTGAAATTGGGTATTTCTTTGGCATGTTTTAATCCTTTCCATTGCTGAAAAACTTCTTTCAACGGATGCACTTGTAGCCGGAATTATTAAAAATAAGTTTGCCAATTTAAAGGGTTCCTGTAATGTATTATCAATTTCTGAAGACAATAACATT
Organism: Diabrotica virgifera virgifera; assembly: GCF_917563875.1. Taxonomy (NCBI): domain Eukaryota; kingdom Metazoa; phylum Arthropoda; class Insecta; order Coleoptera; family Chrysomelidae; genus Diabrotica; species Diabrotica virgifera. Next base: position 108,959,500 of record NC_065448.1, on the reverse strand, counting down.
TCTTGTACATTTTTTTTTCAATATAATTTGGATCAATTTAAAGAACTGTCAATTCTGTTTTTTAACTTTAAAGTGTCAAATTTTTGTCCATACATATAGCTGTACAAATTGATGAAAGGCCCTATCTGTGCTTTAAATTAGAAAACCTATTTGAATAATCATAGTGTCAAAAATTAAAAAAAAAAAGTCGTCAACACGTTTTGCATTGTCAAAAGTTTAATTGCACGCACACTGTAATACCTAAGTAACCATTGTAATCACTCCAAAAAGTGGTAACGTGCCTGCTAATATTCACGGCGCGCTTACATTTTCACTTTTCAAAATTTTCATACACGAGCCGTCTCCGACCGTCCGACCCATAGCCGATGGATCTTCATTTGTATCCACATTTAAAAGTGGTAACATTAACCTGCAACCGAGTGGCATAAATTCGCCAATATTTTCGTGCGTCTAGTTGGTTTTTTAGTGAATTACTATTAACACTCATATTTCTATTAAAAAAAAAATAAAATGGAATTATTTCACAGTACCTAGTCATCAAATATTTAATTGCAAGATTTTTAACTGTTACCAATGGTAACAGTGGTTACATGGACGCTTCGCCATTGAGTAGTAGTAGCAAAAGCTAAACAGGGGTGTATTCAAATCTATACGATGAAATCCATACCAGGGTATGAACCAGGGTAGGCGAAACAAAGATATATAAAATAGCCAAACAGAGAACAAAGAAAGCAAAATATTGTGATCAATGTACGGAAAAAATTTAAAAGGAGATGGGAAAAGCACTTTGACAGTCTCTTAAATGAAGAGAAAACCATTTGAGTTAACGGAGACAGTAACAGGAATGGTGACCAAAATAACCAATGAGAAAGTGGTTCAAGCACTTTAAAAAGTAAAGACGGGTAAATCAGCTAAAGCAGAGATCATTAGGAAAAACAGGAGTAAGTTAGCTAACAGGTTTATTAGACTAATGGAATTATGGAAGTTGGATAAATGCCAGACGAATGGAGAAGCAGTATATATTGGTAGCTGTTTACAAAAAAAAAACAAGGGAGATATGCAACAATGCATAAATTACAGGGCCAAGAAACTACTTAGTCACACCATAAAAATATGGGAGGAAAAGAGTAATTGATAGACTGTTACGAGAAGAAAACAAAATATCTGATAATCAATTTGGATTTAGGCAGGGCAGATAAACCACAGATGCTATTTGCATTATAAGGCAGGTGATGGAAAAATACAGGTATGAAGAAACAAACGCTCATATTGTATTCATTGATATTGAGAAAGCATATGATAGAGTTTCTCGAGAGATTCTGAGGTAGGCACTAAATAAGCAAGGAGGTCCCTGATGAAAATGTAGAGATTATGAGAGATATATATGAGGGAGTAACAACTAGTGTTAGGACAGATGTGACCAATTTCATGTGAAAGAAGGATTGCACCATTGCTCGGTGCTTAGTCCTTATTTATTCTCATTAGTATTAGATCAGATAATAGCAACACTAAAGGGCAACATTACCTGGCGCTTAATGTATGCTGATGATAATATTGTGTTGGTGGGAAATAGTGAAGGCTACTTAGAACAATAACTGGAACATTGGAGACAAGCCCTTAAGGAAAACGCTATAAATAAGAAATGGTTAGTGCAAGTACCTACTGACATAAGGAAAAAAATAAGTATCTCTCGCAACCATGATAAATCAACATAAAAGAAATATAAGATGAAATGCAACCCTAAATGCGTATTTCTGACTGTACATTATTCCTTTTAATTTATTTACGTTAACGTTATAGTTGCCACTACGAAATAAAATACCAAAAGCGGAAGTCAATAACTGTTTGAAATCTATTCGACAGGTCAATCAATCATGGTAGATACACGTGGATGTTATATGTGTGATGTGAGCAATATTTTAATGAACTGGGGCTCTATATACTCATTCCGCACTGTCAGTCACTCCGTACAATAGCGCGATCCTAATAAAGATATGAAAAATTGAAGAGGACGAACTTTCACCTACTTCGATTTCGTAGTTTTAGTAGATGATGAAATATAACGAACTAAGTTGGTTAATAATTAAATGATCTACAAAATAACCTACGCAATACCTAATACTGATAATGTTTGGAAAGGTCTAGCAAAACAATATGCAGATTAAAAATACACTTTAAATTCTTACATAATACTTTGACGTTCATACCTTTTCTTTGTTTTTTATTTTGAGGTAGTAGTTCTATGGTTCTAGAACAGCCAAATTTTAAAAAGGTTTAGAAAATCAAAAAGACCTTTTATAAGAGGTTACAGAATAGACCTTACGAAAGTTTAATAAAAAACCGGTTTTGGTACACAGTGTCGGGGATTAAGAGGTCTAGCCTCAACCACACCTCAACTAAGAAGAAGAAAGGGATACTACAGCACAATTAAATGAAACAAATAAAAATAAATACGTTTTACGATTTTCACAGTGACATTTTTTCATTGCTAGAGTTATTTATTTTAGTGGTAGGGGAGCCCAAGCGGGGATTTTTGAAGTTACTCGAGCACGTCAGATTATCATATGGGGAGAAACCTGGCACCCTGCAGATGTACCTCTACCATATATTGGCTCTTAACACAGTGAAGTTAGTTAAGAGGGGCCCGAAAAAAAAATCTATCCTTAAAAATACTCGAAATGGCCAGATTTAGAATTAAAAAAAAAAGGTAAGTTAAGTACATGCAAAAGAGTGCATATTTCAAAAATCTGACGATTTGAGTATCGAATACCTCGGTCACATCATGAGAAACAGTGAAAGATATGGACTGCTGCAAATAATCTTGCAAGGAAACGTGGAAGGAAAGCGAGGACCAGGAACGCGAAGGATTTCCTGGCTGAAAAATGTACGTAAGTGGTTCAACACAACAACCACAAATCTTTTTAGATCAGTAGTGTGCAAAGTACAGATTGCCAAGATAGTCGCCAACATCCGAAACGGATAGGCACTACAAGAAGAAGAAGAAGACGATTTGAGCGGGGCGTAAGGAAACTGGTGAGTCAAAAAGTTTCACAAAAAAATAGCGAGTATTTCGCATAATGAACATCAGATCGAAAAACTAAAAAATACATATTTAATATTTTTTAAAAATCTATTGAATAATAATAATAATAATAATAATGTTTATTTAGGAATAACAATAAAGATTTGCAAAGAAAAATAAAAAGCATAATGAGTACTACCTAAATAAACATAAATAACTCACTGAAGTTGAGCTACTTTGTATATATATTACTAATATACATACAAAAGTAGCACCCCTTGTGCGTGAGTCTTAAAAATATAATATACTAATTGACAAATATAAACAAACCCAAAAAATATTTAACAAATGTATAAATGTATACAGTTATATGAAAATTTATAAAAATACTAAAAACTCTAACATTAATCAAGAAAAAATAAAAATATAATAATTTTAATATAATTTGTGATATAAATGTGGCCACCAATAATTCAAGAAATGTCGCAGTTGATAATAAAAATCTATTTAGATACAATTTTTATTTTCGATACAATTTTTTATTTCTTATTTAAGTTTATTTATTACAATTATTGTCCATTGATAAGTTCTTCGCAGCATTTTGTTGATTTGTTCCCAATCCATTGTTTAATTTCATATTTATATCTATGTTTTTTATAATTTTTAAATTGTTTTAAATTATCCGGTAGCAAATTGTACAATTTGGGCCCTATGTAACCAACATATCTTTGAAGGATGGATTTATTACATTTTGGTAGAATTGTATTATATTTTATATATTATCTAGTTTGGTGGGCATGATTGTTAAAATTTAATATTATCTTTTTTTCATGTATATGTATAAGGGCTTTATAATAGAATAATTTACGTACATTTAAAAATTTACTTTCGTTATATAACAGCTCACTAGAATATCTTAAAATTTTCCCGTATATAATTCTAATTAGCCATTTCTGAATAATATTTATAGAATGTAAGTAATTATTGCGTATTCCACCCCATCCTAAAAGGCCATATGTAAGTTGAGATTGTATAAGTGCATAATAAAGAATTCGCAAATGAGTTATTCCTAAAAATTGTTTTAACAATTTAAATCTTGATCTTAGTCCTCTTAGTTTATTTACTATATTATTTGCTTGGGTGTTCCATCGTAAATGTTTATCAATTATTATACCTAGATATTTAATCTCGTATGTATAGTCCAAGTAATGAAGCTTAAAATATGACAAAACCTCGCAATTTTTACAGAATGGATCGATTTGCTTCAAAATTTGAGAATAAGTAGTGAATAGTCCAAGGATCAAAATCTATATCATGCCGAAAGGCGCTTTTACCATGGGGGTGGTTGCCACCCCATCTCGGGGGTGGAAATTCGTTCTTATATTTTAATCGCAAAAGTTGGTAAAAACGTTCATTCTAAGTAAAAAACGTTCTATACATTTTTTTGATAAAATTGATAGTTTTCGATTTATTCGCTATTGAAAGTATTAGTTTTATATCGAAAAAATCAATGTTTTTAAAAGTTTTCTGCTAATAACTCCAAAAGTTTTCGTTTTATCAAAACAACTTTACTTAACAAAAATGTACCTTTTGAAAAAATAAACAAAACCGTTTTTTAAAATTTTCTTTAAGACCAATAGTAATCGAGCTATACTTTATTATATGATGGCTCTTCTTCGTCAAATGCTAAATATTGTAGTTTCAAAGTCAAAAGTCGGGAAAACTATGCATTTTTAGAGAACAACTTGTTGAAACTAATTTAAAGTACTTAAAAATATCTATCTGCAGAAATAAAAAAAGTCTCTAGCTTAAAAATTAAGTGACTTATAATGAAAAGAATGTCAGTCCATATTTTTTTCATCAAAAAAGTGATCGCAAGCAACCCCGTAATCACCACCCTAATTAAAATTGGTCATTGACCTTATTTGACCTTTTTCACTTATGTATTATTAATACGTTCTAGAAGTTTGACTGGCTTAGAATGATTAGTTTTTAAAAAACTGGAGTTAAAAGTGAATGACGAATTTTTGTAGTTTAGAAAAAAATGGCCTTTTCTTCAGAATAGCAAGATTAGCATCAGAGATGCGAAAAAATGTTTAAATATGAAATTGTAGTTTATTTAATTCTCAAGAACATGGTTTGCAAAAATTTTTTCTAAATGTACTTGTAATAACATGCAAAAACCACCTTTACCAACCCTTTCAAAGTCACCTCTTTTTGCAATTGAGGATTTTAAAAAGATTTAATATTAATAGTCTTATAGATCTTGTAAAAACCTATCAAATTGTTTTCACCAAACTTTCTAAGATAAAAAATAAAAAAGTTACGGTTAAAAAATTAATATATTTTTTTGAAAAAAAAAAGAAATCCAATTGGAAACATAATAATGTAAGTTAGCGATGTTTTTAGTCATTGGCGTTATTTATTCTTATTTATTTATGTATTATTAATAGATTCTAAAAGTTTGACTGGCTTAGAATGATTAGTTTTTAAAAAACTGGAGTTAAAATCGAATAACGAATTTTTGTAGTTTGGTAAAAAATGCCATTTTCTTCAGAATAGAAAGATTAGCATCAGAGATAGGAAAAAATGTTTTAATATAAAATTGTAGGTTATTTAATTCCCAAGAACTTGGTTTGAAAAAAATTTTTCTACGGTAAAAATTCAGTGAATTATAAATAAGTAAGTATATCGAAAAACATTGATTTTTTCTATACAAAATTAACACTTTCGATAGCGAATAAATCGATAACTATTAATTTTATCAAAAAAATGTATAGAACGTTTTTTCCTTAGAATGAATGATTTTATCAACTTTTGCAGTCAAAATATAATAAAAAATTTCCACCCACGAGATGGGGTGGCAACCACCCCCATGGTAAAAGCGCCTTTCGGCATTATATAGATTTTGATCGTTGGACTATCCAACACTTATTCTCAAATTTTCAAGCAAATCGATCCATTCTGTAAAAATTGCGAGGTGAAAAGCTTCGGTTCCTGGCCTATATGTGGAATTTCGTTTTTTGCATCAATTTTTAATGAGCTGAGATTTGGGAGGTTATTAACATATGATGTAAATGGTATATATTTTGTTTTTTCTATATTTAAGGGAAGTTTATTAAACTGAAACCATTTCTAAATTGTAGTAAAATCTGTTTCAGCTTTTTGTTTTAAATTATTCCATGTATTTGCATCATAGAAAATAGCTGTGTCATCTGCAAAACTTATTATCTTACCTGTTACATTCAGTCTGAATAGATCATTTATATAAATATTGAAGAGAATTGGTCCCAAGACTGTTCCCTGTGGTATTCCGTAAGATATAATTCTTCCTTTACTGATTTCTCCATCTATAGAAACATGTTGTTGTCTATTTAGCAGATAACTTTCTAGGATGTTATATGCAAGTCCTCTTATGCCATATTTTTGAAGTTTATTTAGCAGTATTGTATGTGAAACTGTATCAAATGCCTTTGCTAAATCTACAAATATACAAAAGAGATGGTTTTGAATTATCAAGAGCTTTGTAGATGTTAGCTGTTAGAGCACAGATTGCATCTTCGGTTGATTTTCCCTCTTGAAACCCATATTGACATTCAGATAGTATATTAAATTTTTTTAAAAAATGTGTGAGTCTTATTTTAATTATTTTTTCGAATATTTTGCCTATATTTGAGATTAGGGTTATAGGCCTATAATTTTGACAATATGTTTCTTCGCCAGATTTGAATAGTGGTTTAATAGTTCCAATTTTTAATATATCTGGAAAAATGCCTAAATTAAGACATGAATTCATTATGTATGTTAAGGGATTTGAAATCTGTTTTGTTATTTTTAAAGTTTCAGATCTAATATTATCGTGCTCTGGTGACTTTTTATTTTTTAAAGATTTTATAATTTCTTCAACTTCATTTTCAGTTGTTGGAGACAGGTACATACGATTATTTATTTCCAATATGTTTGCTCGAAATTCAGTTGGCTCAGAGATCATTTCTGCATATCGTTTTCCTAAATCGGTATAGTAGTCAACAAATTCATTTGATATGTCTGTTTTGTTAGTTAGTACTCCATTATTTTGTGTTTTTATTAGTTTATGTTTGTTTTTGGAACTGTTTCCACATAGTTTATTTACGCATCTCCATAAATTTTTAGACATATTTTTGTTAGTATTTATTAACCCTTCTGCATAAGTTTTTTTTTGCTTGTTGAATACGTTTTGATAAATTATTTTTACTTACTTTGTACCTGTTCTGTAAATTTTTATCATCGGGATGAGTTTTTAATGATTTGTATAAATTATTTTTTTCATTTATTAATTTAAGTAACGATGGTGTTATCCATGGTTTTTTGTATCTTTTTTGTGTTTAATTTTTATTTTCTTGGTATTTAAGTTTATATAATTTTGTAGTTTTTTTTATATAGTTTTTTATATAATTTTTTAGAATGGTACTAAACATGACCCCCACGGAGAGGGGTGGCGGGTAAATTTAAAATTTTAAATACAAACGCCGCGATATTTCGCAAAATGAACATCAGATCGAAAAACTGCAATATACAGTTTCAAAATGTTTTTGTAAAATCTATCGAATGGTACCTCACGGAGGTGGAGTGGGGGTTACTTTAAAATCTTAAATGGGACTCCCAAATTTTTATTGCAGATTTGGATTTTTTATGTAAAAATAGACAACTTTTATTTGAGACATGTTTTCGAATTATGGATAGATGGCGCTGTAATCGGAAATAACGATAGTTGGAAATGGAAAATTAAATTAAAAAATGGAAGGTCCCCACTAAAATGGAAAATTTTACTTAACTTTTTTTGGTTTTAGGACCTAAGAATCAGCACCCAATAGGTCCCCATAACGCTCGAGTGACTGCAAATTTAGCATACTTTGCTCCCCTACCATAGTAAATGATACTTCAAAGCGGATTTTAATATTTCCACAAAATTTATTATACAATATTGTCACTACAACTATTTCGGCAGAGTGCCTTTTTCAAGTGCTGTGTTTTACTATGCGCCTACACGTTAAAATTTTTAACTGAACAGGTTGAGGAGTGGGAAGCTGTTTGTGTTAGTTGATCATTTAAAATTATATCTGTATTTTTTAATTATTAATTTTCCGTAGATTCCAATAAAGATAGCTGAAGAACTTTATCTAAAATATGAAGAATTTGACTCTGTTCATTACAATAATGATTATGATCTAGATCTAGAAGGTGGAGTTCTTACGTAGTCTGTTTTTCTATTATTGAATGCTCTTTTGTGTTTGCCTATGCGTTTGTCAAAGGTTCGTCCAGTTTGACCGATGTAAGTTTTTGAACAGTCACCACATATCAGTCTATATACTTATTAGTAAGTACACACTGTACTTACTTTTTTTGGTTCTTACTCTTTTTAATGTATTTGCCTAACTGGTTGTTAGTTCTAAACGCTGGTGTCATTCCTTTTTTTTACGTGTTTGGTAATTTTTGTTCATACCTTTCCTGCACATATATGTAATAGAACAGAAGGTACTAGGTGTCTACTGTAATAGTGGGAAGTTTAATTCCAGGGATTTCTTATGCAGTTTTTGCTTTAAAATCTTGTAAAGATTTCTTAGTTGTCAGTACACATTGTTTACTGCTATTTGTTTAATGATGTTCACTTCTATCTCGAAGTTACTTTTTGACATGGAAATTTCGAGAAAGATATGACTGAACATCATTAAACAAATACAGTACATAAAACAAATGCAGTAGAAAAAATACGAACAAACAATTAACACTATTTTAAATCAAAAACTGCATAATAAAGCCCTGAAATTAGTCTTTTCATAACCACAGAAAAAACCCAGTACCTTCTGCTCTATTACAGATACAGGCAAGATATCAAAAAGTATTGCCAAACACATAAAAAAGAAAGGAATAACACCAGCTTTCAGAACTAACAACAATTTAGGCAAATACGCCTGATTGTGGTGACTGTCGAAAAACTTACATCGATCAAACTAGCAGAACCTTTAACAAACGCATAGCAGAACACAACAGGGCTTTCAATAATAGAAAATCAGACTCTACATAAGCACTTCACCTTCTAGATCATACTATTTCTTTTAATGAACAATAGCAAATTTTTCATATTCAAGATAAAGGCCTTAAGCTATCTTTATTCGAAACTATGGAAAATAGTAAATTGAAAAATACAGTTATAATTCTGAATTACCAAATTGAGGCAAACAGCTCCCCACTCCTCAACCCATTCAGATAGAAGTCAAAACGGCAAGAGGTGTATGTTTTCAAAAACTGATAGTGTGTAAAGTATTTATTAAAATCAGCTAAGAACTTTCGGCATAGCAAATGCCATCATCAGAGCTTCGTCTCATAGGTATATGAACCTCATAGAAGAGCAATTGTTGACAAAACTTCCAGAGAGTATCATTCCTCTTCTAACTAAAATATTCAATGCATGTCTCAAAAACAGCCACTTTCCTACTCCTTGGAAAGTGGCCAACACCATCATGCTTTTGAAAAAAGGCAAACCCCCAACCGACGTGGAATCCTATAGACCAATTTCACTAATCAATACTCTGGGTAAAGTTCTTGAGCTAATCCTAAAAGAGAGGCTCAATAACTTTCTCGAAAACCACAATATCATACCAAAATTCCAATATGAATTCCAGTCAGGTAAATCTACTAAACATGCATTAATATATTTCACTACCAAAGTTACTCAAACCATCAACGATGGTTCATTCGCCATAGCCACATTTCTGGATGTGCAGAAGGCTTTCGACCAGGTCTGGCACGACGGGCTTGTTCGGAAACTTCTGGACATCGGGCTACCATTGCAATTTACCAAAATTGTACACTCCTACCTCCACAACCGTACTGTCAGAGTTAAAATAGGCGATCAAAAGTCCACCCCCTTCACTCCACAAGCTGGAGTTCCCCAGGGTTCAGTCCTAGCGCCGCTGTTGTACATCATCTACAACAGCGACATCACTAACCAAAATATCCCAGGTACTCGGCTGTTTCTCTATGCAGACGACACGACTCTGCTCTCAACTACCTCTCGATACAACCCAAGACTCCTCTTCAGAAGAGCCCAGGCTCTGTTGGACGGCGTCGGCGAATGGTGTTGTAAGTGGAGAGTCACGCTGAACGCGAACAAAACAACAACAATTGTGTTTCGCGCCCCTTCTGTGTCAAATAGAATCATTCGCAATGAAGACGACCAATATCCTCTGAGTCTGTTAGGAGAAAGGCTTGTTGTTAGCCCGACTGTGAACTATTTGGGAGTACTGTTTACCAGGACTCTCAACTGGGACGCAGATCTAAAGGCAACTTTAGATAGGGTAAGGAACAGGGCCAGACTTCTCAACGCTCTCTCGGGAAAAATTGGCAAGACACACAAGAAGACTCTCATTCACACTTACAAGACCTTTATTCGACCCGTCATGGAGTACAAATCATGTATCTACTCTCTTTGCTCAAGACAAAAACAAGAGAGGTTTTTGAGGACAGAGCGTAGAGTCTTGCGTAGATGTAACTATGAGCACTGGCGATATCCCTCAAACGAAATCCATAACATCTCGAACACCCCCAAAATCACCGAGAGAATAAACTCTCTGAACAGGAACTTCACAATCAAAGTAATCAACGGCCCCCCTTCCGACACACAAGAATCTCTCAAATGTTCCTGTTCATCTTCCGGCCACGTACTCCACCGAAAGCCCAAACGCAAAAAGATTCATGTACCGTCCACTCTAATGCAAACATGCATTGACGAACTCCCGGTGGAGTACGAAAACATCCTTGAGGCTACCCCGTTAGCCTACCGTACCCACCTCTAACATTTCCTCTTCCCTACCCCGAACAGAGAGAAGTTGGTTTTTTGCGGTTTCCCAACTTCATTGCACAATTATACCTGTTCGTCCCAAGAAAATAGCCGCAACTATTTTCTCCACTCGAACGCACACTGTCCACGCTGCGCTCAAAGCCACCTCCTGACCGCCGACGAGGGACGCAGGTTCGCCTGTCGTTGTACAATGGTTTCTAGGGAGACTGGTCGAGAGCAAAGCACGGACAGTACACGTAAATGTCTATGGAACCAACAAAAATCCATCAAACTTTCTTCTCTGTTGACTTCTTAGCCTTCTGGACACCACCGTCCGGCATAACCCAGGATCCAAGAACACCAGGACACGGCGCTTGCCCCAATGTGTTTTTCGGACTGTTTGCTTTTGCTGCCAACACTAAACATTCACCTCAAACCCTGAAGAGGGCAAAATCCTAAACGGGGAAGCACATTGAACGCATTTCTTCTGAACATTATCCAGACAAGCAAATCAAACAATGTAGTAGTAGTAGTAGCAATTGTTGACAAATAACATGTTATATTTAAAAATTTGACACACGACTAGGCCTCTGACCTTGGATAAAAATCCTTTAAAATATTAAATATCACATCGATATGCGTATAGACAATATGGCTACCACATTGTAACGTGAAAAGCTGTTAGTGACAGTTTTTTAAAATGATCATTTCAAAAAACTGTCATTTCAATTTTGGACTGGACCAAGTTAAACACACAGAGACTTTTAGAAAAAGAGAAGATAGAGACGAATCTGCCGCGAAGAGTGAGAGAAATGCACGTTCAATTCTATGTAGTCAGTCGACTCCCACTTTATAGAAGTATCTTGCTTACTTTAAAGTAGGGATATGGTTACAGCTAAAGAGAGGATATACGAGGTTGCAAACTATCGTACGTCATAGCTCTTGGTTTGGCTGTAAGCATGACAGCACTATATGTAATTTATTACCTCATGCGCCCTGTTCCTGTCTCGCTGTTTCTAACGTTTCCTTTTTCTTGACTATTTGCATAATTAGGTCGACAGTAAAATCATAGGTTTTTTTGTTCTGCAATGCTTTTTGTATCAAATTGTTGGGCGTTATCGCTCCTAGCCTTGATACTAGATTGTCCCGTCCTCTTTGAAAAGTAGTGTAACAAAATTGCAATATTCTGGGTCTTTTAGGATGCCACAATCTATACCCTTTGTCGGGCGGCTTAGGTACAATTGTAACTTTTGAGTTTTCAAATTGTGATAACTTTCTTTTTCAAAGAGGTAGAGACTTGAAACTTTGTGACATCTCTACAGTTATCCAGTAGATTATGTGAGCCAAATATAACAAAAAAATATTTATTTAGTTCCTAGAAGGAGGCCTAAATATTTCGACCTCCATAAAAGACGGCATAGGTACATTTGTACCTTGTTAATTTTTTGAAAAAAAGGTTATAAAAAACAATATATTTTGTTATTAAATGTTTTATTTAAATAAAAATACAAAACTGAATGTTATTGTGGATTTTCGCAACACATACATATAGTTTTAGACAAAGAATGTTCGTCACACACGTGTAGAGAACACACTACACAACTTTTCCTCGTTTTACGCTGTTTTTCCGTTCATTCCAACACACATGGCAACTTCCGGTTACTGGCGTAGATCCACGAGTGCTGTGAGATACTTGAGGTGGAGCAACTACAGAAAATATTATGTTTCGACCAAGGACCATTTCTACAGCACTACGAAGAAAATGACTCCTCATCATCATCCGGTTTTTACTTCGTGATTGAACTAAAGGCAAAGAAAGATCTTTAGCAAGATCCTTCAAAAATTTCCTGCATTGGTCCTTTGTTTTTAGTGATTGATTGTGCTCTCGATATGTAGGATGTTAAGCCAGTGACATCAATCATATTATAAAAAAAGGCCAAGGGCCAACGTAATGTTCGACACTTGACCGTATACTCACTCAGCATTTTATCCATGGTATAAATCCCCCCTCTGGTTTCATTGTAGTACTTAATTATTTCCGGCTTCGCTACTTCAGTGTCTTCAACTGTGCCTGTAGTATGTATGAACGAAAGTAACACTACTAACATACAGTATCATAAGGATTGTATGCGAAATTAGTAGAAAAAACAGCTCTTTCCTTATTTACTTGCATATTGGAGAGTAGAAATCTTTTGTTCTTTCTAACTGTGCCCACTAAAATCATTTGCCATGAGTTCAAGACTTTAGCCAGTTCAAAACTGGTAAAAAAGTTATCTGTTGTAACATTCCGACCAGAACCTTTATAAGATGTGACTTGTCGTGAACCATCTGCTGCTTTTCCAATATAAAGCTGACCTTGTAAGGGATACGCATTTGGTGCATCACAAGCCCAAAAAACCTTGATACCATATTTAGCGGGCTTGGAAAGTATGTATTGCGTAAAACTTGTACGGCCTCTATACGGAAACAATTGTTCGTCGATGGTTATGTCTTCAAATAGTTTGTAGCCTTGTTGTAATTTTTTATTTAGCATTGTCCAGATATCTCTCATGGGTGCAGCCTTATCGGCTTTTTTACATTCTTCCCGGGTACTTTCATTGTCAAATCTGATAAATCGTAACATGGTCTTGAGACGATCACGAGTCATTGCTGCACGTATTAATGGCAGAGAATCCATACTCCACACCTCACACAAGTTTTCTTTGTTACTTCTATGTACACGAGCAACAATTAGAATACCAAAAAATGCGTTGAGCTCACATTCAGTAAATGGTTCAAATTTTTTTTGTGGAGGCCGTCTTGAAGCATCTAGGAATCTTTGCGCCAATTCTTTGTTAAAAGCCTCACAGACTCTTTTGCCTTTTCTGTTTTTTTCACGCAAAATTATGTCACAAATTTCTGGGCTCATAATTAACATAAATACTTCTTTAGGTGTAAATAAATTACTCTTAGCTGCAGGCCCACCTTTTTGTCGTAGGAGATTTTGTCGAGGTTTTGATTAAGCACTGCGCATTGGATCATTACTCCATTTAATGTAGATAAAATACCTACGTTTCAATTATTGAAATACAATACAATGCTACTCTTCATAGAATTTGCTTACAACATCTGTTTCCACGTTTATTGTTGCAGTAATTTCAATAATTTACGATAGCTATGCCGGGTCACGTAAAAGCGGCTTTTAAGCTGTGTTAATGGGTACAAGATCAAATTACCTTATATTAGTATTTATTTATGGCAATATTCAAAATGTTTACTAGTTATGACACTAATAAAATAATATTATCTTAAAACTAACACATATTCCCTTTAGATTAAGGAATTTTTAAGAAACTATATAATAGGTACAATTGTACCTATGCCCAGAGGCGGCTTTACCTATTGTGCAGGGTGTGCGGTGCACACGGGCGCCGGCATGTTGGGGGCGCCGAGCGCCAAAGAGCGGGTCCTTTACTATGTTTCAACATAAAATAGGCTTTAAAACGATTTTTGGACGGCGGCAATCTTTTGATTCGTTTGAAGACATAACGACAATGATTTCGAAATAGGTTGTGGAACCTATAAAGGTCAAATGGCTTGGGACTTGCCGGGCATTTTCAAATGCGTTTGTACACGTGTCGCGGGGTAATTTTGCGAAATAAGCGTTGACGGAATGGATTATGTATTATATTTAAGTTAACATGTAAATATAAAGTACAGCGGCTTTTCTTTTGATTAAAATTATTTAAAAGGAAGATTTTCTTTTATTGCTACCACAATTATTGCGACTTTCAGCGGAGTCAGAGCTTCTCAAAAATTATCCGTATTAACAATTTGTTGTTGGTTTTTTTAGTAATACTGAAAATACGTAGTTCATCGTAGATTAGATTCGGGTAGGTTGTTCTGACGCTGTAAATACCTATTGGCTCCCGCCCTTTTAGTCCTTGGGCCCACATATAAAATTATTATTAATGACCACACCGTTGAAACTTTTTCTACTTGTTATTTGGGTGGAGTCGGACAAATTTGGAGCTTGGCGCATTATGGTAGTGGGGCGTTTGTCTGTCAAGCTGTCACGAAGTTGTCAATTTTATGCAAGAAAAAAATGTATAACCACATAGGTCATTTTATTTTAATCAATGGTTTTTATCATATCAACATCGAAAATAATTTTGTCGGACAAAAATATTGGGCCATATGACGCGTCGGACACGCTGAATATGTCAAATTTATGAAAATAATGAATTTATTACCATATGACTAATTTTAACAAAATCTAGCATAAAACATATTTACAATAATGTGGTAACCTTGTCGGACAATTTTCAGGGGGTTTATGCGCAGTCGGATGCGCCGAAGATGTCAATTTCCTGGAATTTTTTTATTTACAACCATTTTTCCGACAAAAATAGGAGGATATAAGTAATTATATTCTAAATCAAAAAATCTAAGTGTCCAACAAAAATATTAGGGCAAGTCGGACAACACAGTCGGATAAAAAATTTAATTTTTATTAGTAAACTATACTCTTAAACTATGCTGGGTTCGTGCATCCTTTATTTTCACAACCATTTTTCCGACAAAATTAGTAGG